>NC_052160.1:76592884-76913616 GCF_902713615.1 Scyliorhinus canicula | reverse complement strand
TTTCAGGCTGCATGGTGGACTAGGCAGGGATGTCGAATGGGGAGCATTGCTCTCTGCCTTGGTTATAGAGCAGTTTGCAATGGCGCTCAGAGTCAAGGGAATGGCAGGCGATAGTACGGGGGTGTGGAGCATAGGGTTTCGCTGTGCACGGATGATTTGCTGCTTTACATTTCGGACCCATTGGAAGGTATTGGGGGGGATTGAGTAATTTGGAGGATTTCAGCCGGTTCTCGGGGTACAAATTGAATATGGGGAAGAACAAGGTCTTTACGATCCAAGAGAGGAGGCAGGAGGAGAGGCTGGGGAGTTGCCATTTAGGGTGGTGAGAGGGGAACTTTCAGTGACTGGGTATCCACGTGCCGTGAGGATGGGAGCAGCTGCACAAGCTGAATTTGGCTCGGTTGGTGGAACAGATGAAGGGTGATTTTAGGAGGTGGGATGTCCTCCCGCTGTTGTTGGCGGGACGGGTGCAATTGGTGAAAATGATGGTTCTCCCAAGGTTCTTGCTTGTGTTCCAAGACCTCCCGATTTTTATTCCGAAGGTTTTCTCTAGGAGGATGAATGCGCTGATTTCACGGTTTGTTTGGGCGGATAAACAAGGTGCTGCTGGAATGGGGTCGAGGGGGTGCGTTGGTTCTCCATGAACTACTACTAGGTGGTGGATATAGCTATGGTGAGGAAGTGGGGGCAGTGTCAGTATGGGAACGGATGGAGGCAGCCTCTTGCAAGGATATGAGTTTGGGGGCATTGTTGACGGCGCCTTTGCCATTCTCACCAGCCAGGTACTTCATAAGCCCAGTGGAGGTGGTGCCCCCTTAGGGTGTGGGGACAGTGGCGGCAGCACCTGAGGCTGGAGGGGGCCTCGGTCTGTGGGTTACGCCAGGTGGGCTGGATGGGGGTTTTCAGGGGTGGCAATGGGTGGGGATTGAACGATTTGGGGATCTATTCGTTGGGGGTAGCTGTCCAAGCTTGGAGGAATTTGAACTGCCCGTCGAGAATGGAGGGACTCGGGAGGGATGTGGGGGGCAAAACCGGGGGTGTGTGAGAGTGACCTGGCAGTGCTTCTCAGGCTAAAAAAAATAAAATTTGCCTTGCAGAGGGTCTGTGGAGGGGTTTGCCCGGAGGTGGCAGCCGTATATCGACGACTTCGAGAAATGTTAAGATATCAGCAGTGGGTGGGGAGCTGGGAAGTGGGGGGGGGGATGGGATGGTGGCGTGTTGAGGCATTATTTTGAGTTTATTTGCAGTCCTGTTGGCTTGTTTTGTGATTATATTTGGTGTGTGAATTTATAAATGCCTCAATAAAATATATTTTTTTTAAAGTCCATGTACACCACATCAACAGCATTGCCCTCATCAACTCTTTCTGTTACCTCCAGCAAAGTCCAAAATACTCCAAGTTAATTACGCACAATTTCCTCTTAAGAAATTCATGCTGGTTCTTCCTAATCAACCCACATTTTTCCATGTGACTACTAATTCTATCCTGAATAATATTTTCCAGAAGCTTGTCCACGACAAATGTTAAACTGGCTGATCTGTAATTGTTGAGGCTATCCTTACAGCCTTTGTTTATATAAGGGAGTAACAGTTGCCAATCTTCTGGCACCTCCCCTGAGTCCAGAGAAGACTGGAAGATTATGGCCAGCGCCAATACAATTTCCACTCTCACTTCATCTAATATCCTTGGATACATCTCATCTGACCCCTGAAAGCTTGCAAATCGGCTCTCCAGAAAGAAATCTTTCATCACAGCAACCCCCTTCTCCTCCCATCCACTACACCTAGCGTCCAGCCTCACTGGCTCGAATATGTGGTTCACACAAACCGGCGACAGCTTCGATATCGCCCCAATTTAAACTGCTGCCGAAATTGTTGCCAAATCTCCCATGTGGAGGCTACCGTAGGTCTAATAGAAACGTAGAAAATATGAGCAGGAAGAGGCCATTTGGCCCTTTGAGCTTGCTCCGCCATTTTTTCGATCACCCTCATTCTCCTGAACTCCAGCGAATACAATCCCAATTGATTCAATCTCTCCTCATAAGTCAGTCCTGCCATCCCAAGAATGAGCCTGGCAAACCTTTGCTGCACTTCCTCTAGAGCAAGAACATAAAGAGACCAAAACTGTACACAATATTCCAGGTGTGGCCTCAACAAAGCCCTGCATAATTGCAGCAGGACATGCCTGCTCCTTTACTTGAATCCTCTCGCAAGGAAGGCCAGCATCCCATTTGCCTTCTTTATCACCTGCTGTACTTGTATGCTTACCTTCAGTGACTGGTGTATGAGGACAAACATATCTCATTGCACATTCTCCTCTACTAATTTATGGCCATTTAGACAATAGTCGGCCGCCTTGTTTTTGCTACCAAAGTGAATAACCTCTCATTTATCCAAATTATACTGCATTTGCCATTCATTTGCCCACTCGCTCAACTTGTCCAAATCACATTGAAGTATCTTTGCATCCTCCTCACAGCTCTCCATCCCACCAAACTTGGTGTAATCTGCAAATTTGGAGTTATTACGTTTTGTTCCCTCATCTAAATCATTAATATATATTGTGAATAGCTGGGGTCCTAGTACTGATCCCTGTGGTACCCCACTAGTCACTGCCTGCTAATTTGAAAAAGACCCATTAATGTTTACTCTTCGTTTCCTGTCTGCTAACCAGTTTTCTATCCATCTCTATACAATACCCCTAATTCCATGCACTTTAATTTTACACACTAATCTCTTTTGCAGGACTTGTCAAAAGCCTTCTGAAAGTCCAAATATACCACCTCCAGTGGCTCACCCTCATCAGCTCTATTCGTAACACCCTCAAAGAATTCCAGTAGATTTGTCAAGCATAATTTCCCTTTCATAAATCCAATGCTGACTCTGTCCGATCCTGCTACTGTTTACTAAGTGCTCTGTTATAAAATCTTTTGATAATGGATTCCATAATTTTCCCCACTACCGACGTTCGGCTTACTGGTCTGTAATTCCCTGTTTTCTCTCTACCACTCTTTTTTTAAATAGTGGAGTTACATTAGCTACCACCAATCTGCAGGAACTTTTCCAGAGTCTATAGAATCCTGGAAGATGATCACCAATGCATCCACTATTTCTAGGGTCACTTCCTTAAGTACTCTGGGATGTAGATTATCAGCCCTGGGGATTTATGAGCCTTCAATCCCATCAATTTCTTCAACCCCATTTCTCGACTGATATTGATCCCCTTCAGTTCCTACCTCTCACTAAACCCTGCGTTCCCAACATTTCTGATATCTGATTTGTCCTCATTTGTGAAGACGGAACCAAAGCAAGTTTTTAGTTGCTCAGCCATTTCTTTGTGCCCTATTATACATTTCCCTGATTCTGATTGTAAGGGACCTTCATTGCCTTCACCAATCTTTTTTTCTTCACGTACCTATAGAAACTTGAGTCAGTTTTTATGTTCCCTGCAAGCTTACTCTCATACTCTATTTTCCCCATTTTTAATCAATCCCTTGGTCCTTTTGTCAAATTGTAAACTGCTCCCGATCCTCAGACCTGTTGTTTTCTTTGCCAATTTGTGTGCTTCTTCCATGGATCGAATACTATCTCTAATTTCCCTTGTAAGCCATGGATTGGCCACCTTTCCCATTTTACTTTTGTGCCAGACAGGAATAAACAATCTTGCTCATGTTTTTGCTTTGTTTGGCCCCTTGTTCTGCACTGTAACCAATCACTGTTTGTTGATGTACCATTTGTCAATGTTCTCTGTTGATTATTCTTTTTGTCTACTATGTATGTACTGTGTACGTTACCTTGGCCTGCAGAAAAATGCTTTTCACTGTACTTCGGTGCATGTGATAATAAATCAAATCAAAATCAGTTCCTCCTTGCGCTCCTTGAATGTTTGCCATTGCCTATCCACTGTCATCACTTTAAATATCGTTTCCCAATCGATCAAAGCCAACTCATGCCTCACATCATTGATTCTGGAAATTTTCCCCAGGGAAAAAGAAGGGAGTGGTGCTGTCACCAGCACCCTTGGCCCCTACTCCCGATATGTGTTTGACTCCATCCGTACCCATAAAGCCTACGGATCCCACACCATCCCAGCACCTTCTCAGTGTTTGCCGCCCAATAATAATATATTAGACCGTCAATCCCACTGAAGCACCATCTTCCGAATCCTAGTTACATTTCCCGCCCAACTAAAGATCAAAATCAATTTCTCCACTCCCCCAAAAAAAGAGTTTTGACAAAAAATCAGAGAAAATGTGACAGGATATTCATTTTCACCAACTGTGCAAGTGAAAATATCCCGAGTTCACATTTGTTTGTACGAACACTAGCCTTGGGTGCCTTGTGTAATAAGCGAATCCACGCCACAAAACTAGACCCTATACCAAACGGTTCCAGCACTGCGAACAAATATCTGCATTCTACTCTATCGAAGGCCCTTTCAGCATCCAAAACCACAATGACCTTCTGCTTTCTCCCTTCCGCCAGGGACAATACCACATTCAAAAGTCACCTCACATACGTCAAGCACCTACCCTTCACAAACCCCGTCTGATCTTCCCCGATTACCTGCGATTGACACCCCTCCAACCTCAGCACTATCACCTTAGCTAGAATCGTGGGATCTATGTTTGATAATGAAATCGGCAGGTACGACCCACATTCCACAGGGTCCTTATCCTTCTTTAGCAGAAGCGAGATGTCTTCATTGTCTCCGGAAGAGACCCCTGAGTCACTGAGAATCAGCAAATGTGTCATAAAACTCCACTGAGAACCCAACCGGCTGTGACGCTTTACCAGTCCGCATTCGCCCAATTGCTGTTCTGACACCCCCCCAATCCCTTCCCAATCCTCCTCCTCCTCCACCTTGGGACACTCCAAACTCTCCAAAAACCTCAACATATCCAACTGCTCCTCCAGCGTCTCCGACCAATAAAGATTCTTCTAGAACGTCTTAAACGCACATTAACATTATCTGGTGCCATTTTTTGCGGCGGCCATATCCTGAGTGGTAGAAAAAACATGGCTCTTGTTGATTATCTTTGATTTAGGCCTTTCAACCCCACGAAACAGACATCAAAGGGTGAAAAGTTCCCCAAACTAACCCCCCACCCCTGCAGGGCCAGCTACAATGCCAAAAAAAACCCCAGCAGTCCAGCTGTAAAGATAGTAAAAACAGGGAGAGGGAAATCTTAACCTCAGGGCAGGGAAGCATGTGTGGCAGCACGGAACTGGCCATGGCCAACCCCATGGAATCCCCAGTGCAGGTCCACGTAACAATGCAAAAGATGAAGTTTATTACCACTGAGCTCCAGAAACGCCCGGAGGACCCGTTGGCAGCAGTGGGTCAGTAGAGACTGCGATGGCTCCATAGAAGAAGCAATGGGCAAAATGGAGTGGAGGCCAGTGGCCCAAGAGGCAATGATGTGGGACCTAGAAAAAAATACCACGGACCAGGGAGACCATATCGCTGCCTTGTTTTCGAAAAGAAAAATTTGACGACTAAGAAAACTGTCCGTGCCAGGAGGGGAGGAACCCCACAGAGTACATAGCGGCGATGCTCTGAAAACTGGTGGGGAGAAAGGCTTTGCAAAGCTCCCAGACGTGGAATGCGCCAGGTGCAGAATCATAGAAAAGTTACAGAACAGAAGGAGGCCATTTGACCCATCTTGTCCATTCCAGCCCGAGGACACCCAGGTGCCCTTTCTAATCCCACCTTCCTGCACCTCGTCCATAGCCCTGTACCTTAAACCACTTAAGGTGCAGATCCAGGTACCTATAAAAGAGTTTAGAGTCACTGCCTCCACCGCATAGTGGTAAATTGGTGCTTCCAGTGATTGTAGGGGCGGAATATTCTGGAATTGTCATCTCGGACCACATGGACATGGACATGAGGCTGGAGACGGGCTGGGCCCAGCGCCCTCCCCATGGACGCTGGATGTGGCCCTCCTCGCTGACAAGGCGTTCTGTGAAAGTATATCACAAGCCGTCGATGGTTATGTAATCTGCAACCAGAAGGGGGAGATCTCACCCTCCAAGTTCTGGGAGGCACTGATGGTGGTGATCGGGTGTGAAATAACAGCCTTGGAGATGGGAGGGGAGGGCGGCTAGTGTTGCTCGTTGTGTTCTCTCTTTAATTGGCTCTGTTTATGGCGGTTAATATGGGCGCCTTCCTTAATTCTAATTACGTTTGCTCAAGAGTCGCCAGGTATCTTTCGATACCGCCACAAGGTTCAAAACCGAATACTGATCAAAGACTCGATGCACCAGTTAGTAAGTTTGAAATCAATGCTCATTTATTTACACACACAGTCAAATATACTCATGCACAAAACTCTACAAACTAAACTATCATGACTACTAAAGCCTATACTTAGCTTTGGGTGCCCACTCAGTCAAAGGAACAATGGCCCTTGTCTGGTTCTGAGGCTGCTGGGGTTGAGCTGGTACGGAATAGCAGCTAAGATCGTCTGTCTCAAAGCGTGCGTTGACTTTGGACTTGCTTGTTCTGGTGCAGCTGCTAGTCAGGTCTCTCCTCGCTGAGAGCCAAGGCCATGAGAGCGATTCTCTCTTGGGGGATCCTTCTTATACCCAAAAGGGGCTTTGCGTGCTTTTGGGCAGGCCTTGAACTTGACCCCAATTAATTGGACCGCATCTTGATCATTCCTATCGAATTCCTCCAATAAAGGGGTGGGTGCCCTGATTGCTGGGCGTGGCCGTTGGCATGCTTTGTTTTAGTCTCCTCTGGCGCCAGGGTGTCTGCCTTAGTATCGTTTACTTAAATGTTACTCTTTTGTCCCTGGAGATGGCTCATTACTATGGTAATCGTTTTGCAGTATCGGTCTTGTCTGGGAGCTACAGCTCCAATCAACAGACAAACCTTGCACCTGCTTGCTTTCTCAGTATTGTCCATTTTCCCTGCATTCTTTGCAAAGTGTCCATTTTGTAATCTGGACGTGGCCATCCCAAATGGCTACACTAGGCTGCGGCTTATCGACTCCATACTGGAGGTGGGTCGGCGGTACTCACGGCCCCAACCGTGGAATTACTGGTGGAGAGGAAAAAACAACAAATGGAGTTCAACCTTCTCTCCTCTGGTAAAGCAATCTACCAGCTCCGCTAGTTTCTCTTCCTGAGAGTCATCTCTCTTGAGATGAAACAGTTCCTCGACGAACTGGATATACCTGTTGTGGGAGAAGATAGGAAATGGAGGCTCGAAGATCAGCTATTGCTGAGTGACTCAAATGGGCCGAGTGGCCTAATTCTGCTCCTATGTCTTATGATCATAAGACATAGGAGCAGAATTAGGCCACTCGGCCCATTTGAGTCTGCACCGCCATTCAATCATGGTTGATATTTTTCTCATCCCCATTCTCCTGGCTTCAACGGGAGTCCATTAACACCATGTAGTCAGTTAAGGCACCGGGACTGGACGGGTTCCCAGCTTGCAACAGCACAGACTCTGCACCTGGGGGAGATTTTCAATGAATCGCTGTCGTGAGGGACCCTGCTGCTGATGATGGCACAGGCCTCGATCTCACTGATCCCCAAAAAAGACAAGGACCTGACTGAGTGCCTATACTCTCTAGAGTTTAGAAGGATGAGGGGAAATCAAATTGAACAAAGAACAAAGAAAATTACAGCACAGGAACAGGCCCTTCGGCCCTCCCAGCCTGCGCTGATCCAGATCCTTTATCAAAACATGTAGCCTATTTTCCAAGGATCTACTTCCCTCTATTCCCCGCCCGTTCATATATCTGTCCAGATGCATCTTAAATGATGCTATCATGCTCGCCTCTATCACCTCCGCTGGCAAAGCGTTCCAGGCACCCACCACCCTCTGCGTAAAAAAACTTGCCAGGCATATCTCCCTTAAACTTTCTCCCTCTCACCTTGAAATCGTGACCCCTTGTAATTGACAACCCCACTATTGGAAAAAGCTTGTTGCTATCCACCCTGTCCATACCTCTCATAATTTTGTAGACCTCAATCGGGTCCCCCCTCAACCTCCGTCTTTCCAACGAAAACAATCCTAATCTACTCAACCTTTCTTCATAGCTAGCACCCTCCATACCAGTCCACATCCTGGTGAACCTCCTCTGCACCCTCTCCAAGGCATCCACATCCTTCTGGTAATGTGGCGACCAGAACTGCACACGCAGTATTCCAAATGTACCTAACCAAAGTCCTATACAACTGTAACATGACCTGCCGACTCTTGTACTCAATACCCCGTCCGATGATGGCAAGCATGCTGTATGCCTTCTTGACCACTCTATTGACCTGCGTTGCCACCTTCAAGGTACAATGGACCTGAACTTCCAGATCTTTCTGGACATCAATTTTCCCCAGGACTCTTCCATTGACCATATAGTCCGCTCTTGAATTAGATCTTCCTAAATGCATCACCTCGCATTTGTCTGGATTGAACTCCATCTGCCATTTCTCTGCCCAATTCTCCAATCTATCTATATTTTGCTGTATTCTCTGACAGTCCTCCTCGCTATCTGCAACTCCACCAATCTTAGTATCATCAGCAAACTTGCTAATCAGACCACCTATACCTTCCTCCAGGTCATTTGTGTGTATCACAAACAACAGTGGTCCGAGCACGGATCCCTGTGGAACACCACTAGTCACCTTTCTCCATTTTGAGACACTCCCACCACGACTCTGTCTCCTGTTGCCCAGCCAGTTCTTTATCCATCTAGCTAGTACACCCTGAACCCCATACGACTTCACTTTTTCCATCAACCTGCCATGGGAAACTTTATCAAACGCCATACTGAAGTCCATGTATATGACATCTACACCCAAGGGTGTGGTGGATGCTGGGACGGTAAATAAATTTAAGGAGGAGTTAGACTGATTTGTAATTGGTAATGGGTTGAAGGGTTATGGAGAATGAACAGAAGAATGGGCAGGACGGTGGAGTTAAGACCAGGATGAAATCAGTGATGATTGAATGGTGGAGCAGATGGTGGAATAATTCTGCTCCTATATTTGATGAATGTCTCTTCTTATACAGACCCATTTCACTCATGAACACTGATACCAAAGTACTGGCGAAAGTTCTGCTAGGGGATTGCAGAGTTGCTTGCCAGAAGTGATCATGGAATATAACATAAGAATTAGGTGCAGGTGTAGGCCATCTGGCCCCTCGAGCTTGTTCCGCCATTCAGTGAGATCATGGGAGATCTTTTTTGGACTCAGCTCCACTTTCCAGCCCGAACACCATAACCCTTAATCCCTTTATTCTTCAAAAAACTGACTATCTTTATCTTAAAATATTTAATGCAGGAGCCTCAACTGCTTCACTGCGCAAGAAATTCCATAGATTCACAACCCTTTGGGTGAAGATGTTCCTCCTAAACTCAGTCCTAAATCTACTTCCCCTTATTTTGAGGCTATGCCCCCTAGTTCTGCTTTCACCCGCCAGTGGAAACAACCTGCCCGCATCTATCCTATCTATTCCCTTCATAATTTTAAATGTTTCTGTAAGATCCCCCCCTCATCCTTCGAAATTCCAACGAGTACAGTCCCAGTCTACTCGACCTCTTCTTGTAATCCAACCCCCTTCAGCTCTGGGATTAACCTAGTGAATGTCCTCTGCACACCCTCCAGCGCCAGTAAGTCCTTTCTCAGGTAAGGAGACCAAAACTGAACACAATACTCCAGGTGTGGCCTCACTAACACCTTATACAATTGCAGCATTACCTCCCTAGTCTTAAACTCCATCCCTCTAGCAATGAAGGACAAAATTCTATTTGCCGCCTTAATCACCTGTAAACCAACTTTTTGCAACTCATCCACTAGCACACCCAGGTCTCTCTGCACAGCAGCATGCTTTAATATTTGATCATTTAAATAATAATCCCGTTTGCTATTATTCCTACCAAAATGGATAACCTCACATTTGTCAACATTGTTTTCCATCTGCCGGTCTGGCCCATTCACTTAACCGATCCAAATCCCTCTGCAGACTTCCAGTATCCTCTGCACTTTTTGCTTTACCACTCATCTTAGTGCCGTCTGCAAACTTGGACACATTGCACTTGGTCCCCAACTCCCAATAATCTATGTAAATTGTGAACAATTGTGGTCCCAACACTGAACCCTGAGGGATACCACGAACTACTGATTGTCAACCAGAGAAACACCCATTAATCCCCACTCTTTGCTTTCTATTAATTAACCAATCCTCTATCCATGCTACCCTTAATGCCATGCATCTTTATCTTATGCAGCATTCTTTTGTGTGGCACCTTGTCAAAAGCTTTCTGGAAATCCAGATATACCACATCCATTGGCTCCCCGTTATCTACCACACAGGTAATGCCCTCAAAGAAATTCCGCTAAATTAGTTGGGCACGACCTGCCCTTTATGAACCCATGCTGCGTCTGCCCAATGGGACAATTTCTATCCTCGCTGTTTCTTCCTTGATAGATTCCAGCATCTTCCCTACTACCGAAGTTAAGCTAACTGGCCTATAATTACCCACTTTCTGCCTAACTCCTTTTTTAAACAGTGGTGTCACGTTTGCTAATTTCCAATCTGCTGGGAGCACCCAAGAGTCTAGTGAATTTGGGTAAATTATCACTAGTGCATCTGCAATTTCCCTAGCCATCTCTTTTAGCACTCTGGGATGCATTGCATCAGGGCCAGGAGACTTGTCTACCTTTAGCCCCATTAGCTTGCCCATCACTAGCTCCTTCGTGATAACAATCATCTCAAGGTCCTCACCTGTCATAGCTTCATTTCTATCAGTCACTGGCATGCTATTTGTGTCTTCCACTGTGAAGACCGACCCAAAAAACCTGTTGTGTTCCTCAACCATTTCCTCATCTCCCATTACTAAAACTCCCTTCTCATCCTCTAAAGGACCAATATTTACCTTAGCCACTCTTTTTTGTTTTATGTATTTGTAGAAACTTTAACTATCTGTTTTTATATTCTGAGCAAGTTTACTCTCATAATCTATCTTACTATTCTTTATAGCTTTTTTAGTAGCTTTCTGTTGCCCCCTAAAGATTTCCCAGTCCTCTAGTCTCCCACTTGTCTTTGCCAGATGCTTCTGTGAAGATATTTATGATGTACATTATGACGACACTTCATATTTCATTTGGTGTTCATGTACGATATTATTTATCCGATTTTTCTGTAAAATTTTGTCCATCAAAATAAAATATTTCTTCATGCAGCATGAAATGACGAGAACTGAGCCTTTAGATGATTTGTATGATGCACTAGGTGAAGTACTGAGATCAGAAGAGTTGGAGATATGCCACAAAAATTACTTTCTGGTAAGTGGGGGGGTGGGGGGTGGGGAGGGGGGGGTGGGGGGGGTGGGGGGTGGGGAGGGGGGGTGGGTGGGGGGGGTGGGGGTGGGGTGGGGGGGTGGGTGGGGGGTGGGGGGGGGGGTGGTGGGGGTGGGTGGGGGGGGGGGGTGGGGTGGGGGGGGTGGGGGTGGGGTGGGGGGTGGGGTGGGGGGGGTGGGGTGGGGGGGTGGGGTGGGGGGGGGGGGGTGGGGGGGGGTGGGGGGGGGGGGGTGGGGGGTGGGGTGTGGGTGGGGGGGGGGGGGGTGGGGGGTGGCCCCGCAGAGGTGTGGGGTGGCCCCGCAGAGGTGTGGGAGTGGCCCCGCAGAGGTGTGGGAGTGGCCCCGCAGAGGTTTGGGAGTGGCCCCGCAGAGGTTTGGGAGTGGCCCCGCAGAGGTTTGGGAGGCCAAGGGCGAAGGGGATTTCATATTTCTCCCTTGTGCACCGGGTATATGTTTCCGGATTTTTGTGATGGACAGGGCACTGCTGGCAGGGGTGTCCGACTTGGAGTATTCGACGATTGTGGTCTTGGACCACATGCCACATAGGATGGATTTGCGGGTGGTTCAGGGGGAGGAACAATGCCTGCAGTGGAGGTTCGATGGGGGTTGTTGGAGGATGAAAGGGTGTTCGAGCGGGGGAGGACTGCCATCCAGGGCAACGTAGAGTTGAATGACACGGGGAGGTCACAGCCATCACGTTGTGGGAGGTACTCAAGGCAGTAGTCGGGGGGGAAATTTATTTTGATTTGGACGCACAGGGAGAGAGTGGAGTGGGAGGGGGGGCAAGGCTGGTAGATGTGATTATATGGGTAGACCCTCGGTGCCAGAGGTTAAGGGAGAGGCAGAGTCTCCAAGTGGAATTTGGATTTGTGTCCACGAGGAAGGCAATGGGACAATTGTGAGGGCCAGAGGGACAGTGTGAGTATGGGGAGAAGATGAGTAGGATGCTGGCCCACCAGTTGAGGACGCAGGCGGCGGCAAGGGGTATAGGTAAGGTGAAGGACGAGAGGGGTAAACTTTGCACACGTGAAGTTGGAGGCCGCCTGAGTGAGGCAGCCAGAGTGGGGATTGAAAGTTGGTCATTTGGAGCAGTGTGGTAATTAAAGAGGTAAGTAGTAGATCTAATTTTCCTGTTTTTTTTAAGTTATACATATAGTGGTCTAGTTAGCTGGCAAAACGGAGCTGCCCTCACACAAATAGCTCAGTGGCAGTTATCTGTCAATCACGTGAAGTCTGATTAAAGGCAAAGGTGTTAATTGCATTCTTTGATTTGAAGCTTAACTAGTCGGAGTCCTCTCAGTTTAGCTGAGTTCTATATGAGAGAGAGGCATAAAGTCTTTGAGCACGTGAAGTAGAGACAGCTAGAGTGAGGTTTAAAATTTGGTAATTTAGAGCATTGTGGTAATTAGGTGCCGTGTGGGAGGAGGTGCTTTTTCCCTTTTTGTTTTGTTTTCTTCTTGCTTTGTAACTGTTAACCTGCAGAGAGAGATCCAAAGAGCATCCTAGGAAGGTAAGTGATATAAAGACCTACCTCTGGTATCTGCAGCGATATGTGAAGGTGAGAGTCCAATAAATTTTCTTTAAAAATTTAATTGCCGATAAAAAAAAAAAAGTCTCAGTGGGGTTAAGTCCTGCACTTGTGAGATGTGGGAGATCCTTAACGCTTCCAGCATCTTGGACACTACATCTGCAGGATGTGCACCCAATTGCAGTTCCTCACAGGCTGCATGGATAGGCTGGAGCAGCAGTTGGATGCACTTCGGAGCATACAGGTGGCGGAAAGTGTCAGAGATAGGAGTTATAGAGACGTGGCCACACCCAAGGTGCAGGCTGACGGATGGGTGACCACTGGAAAGGGCAGGCAGTCAGTGCAGGAATCCCCTGTGGCTGTCCCCCTCTCTTAACAGGTATACAGTTTTGGATACTGTTGGGGGGGTGATAGCCTATCAGGGGATTTGAGTAGCAGCAGCCAGAACAGTGGCACCATGGCTGGTTCTGTTGTTAAGTAGGGTGGGACAAAGAGCACTAGAGCAATAGTTATAGGGGACTCTATAGTTAGGGATAGGTGCTTCTGTGGACTTGAAAGAAACTCCAGGATGGTATGTTGCCTCCCTAATGCCAGGGTCAAGATGTCTCTGAACGGGCAGAAAGCATTCTGAAGGGAGAGGGTGAACAACTAGAGATCGTAGTACACATAGGTACTATCGACATAGGCAGGAAGAGTGATGAGGTCCTGCAGAAGGAGTTTAGGGAATTAGGCAGTAAGCTTAAAAAGCAGGACCTCGAGGGTTATAATTTCAAGATTACTCCCTATGCCACATAGGATAGTGCAGCTAAATATGTGGCTAAACTGTTGGTGTAGGAGGGAGGGTTTCAGATTTCTGGATCATTGGGATCTCTTCCGGGGCCGGTGGAACCTGTACAAGAACAGGTTGAATCAAAACTGGAGGGGCACCAATATCCTGGCTGGGAGGTTTGCTCGGGAGGATTTAAACTAGTATGGCAGGGGGGTGGGAACCAGAGCGTTAGCTTCAAAGGTGTAATAACTGAAGGGGAAATCGAGAACAACAATAGCACCCTGTCTGCTCAAACCAGTGGTCTGAAGTGTATTTGTTTCAAAACGGCAGACGTATAGCGGTAAGGCAGATAAACTTGGAGCACTGATGAGTACTTCAAATTATGATGTTGTGGCTATCATGGAAACGTGGTTGAAGGAAAGAACGTTGGAGGATATAGATGCTTCAGGAGAGTTAGAGGGGGATGTAAAAGGGGGAGTAGCAATACTCGTTAAAGAAAATATTATAGCCTTTGGGAGGAGATCTTGGAGGGCTCATACAATGCGGCCATCTGGGAAGAGTTCAGGAGCGTGAAGGGAGCAATTACAATGTTGGGGGTTTATTACAGGCCCCCAACTGCCAGCGAGAGATAGAGGAGCAGATTGGTAGAGAGATTTTGGATAGGTGCAAAAGTAATAAGGTTGTTGTGGTCGGGGATTTTAACTTCCCCTACACTGACTGAGATTAGGCAGAGTTTGGAAGATGTATCCAGGAAGGCCTCTTGATGCAATATGTAGATAGTCTAACTAGGGAAGGGGCGGTACTGAGTCTGGTATTGGGAATGAGCCTGGGCAGGTGGTTGAGGTTTCAGTAGGGGAACATTTGGGAGTAGTGACCACAATTCCATAAGATTTAGGGTACTTTGTAACCCTCTCATTAAGGTGCTAAATTGGGGAAAGGCAAATTACGATAACATTAGACAGGAATTGATGAATTTGGATTGGGTGCGGCTGTTGGATAGTAAATCATCATCGGACATGTGGGAGTCTTTCAAGCGACAGTTAATTAGGATTCAGGGAAGTCACGTTCCTGAGAGTGCGCAGGATCAGTATGGGAAGTTTAGGGAGCCTTGGATAAAGAGGGAAATTGTGGACTTCGTCAACAAGAAAAAAGAGACTTTTGTACGGTCTAGAAGGGTGGGGACAGTCAAAACCCTTGAGGAGGATAAAGAAAGTAGAAAGGTACTTGAGCGGGAAATTAGGAGGGCTGGGAGGAGTCATGAAAGGTCCTTGACAAGTAGGATTAAGGTGAATCCCAAAGCTTTTTATTTGTATGCAGAAAGCACAAGGGTGGCCAGGCAACGGATTGGACCACTTAAGGACATGTTGAGCCAGAGGAAATGGGCGAGGTACTAAATGAGTAGTTTGCATCAGTGTTCACCATAGAAAGGGACTTTGTGGAAAATTATTCTTGGGTAGGGTATATGGATAGTCTGGGTCACAAAAAGAAGTTGTTACTGGGTGTTTTAAAATACATGAAGGTAGATAAGTCTCATGGGCCTGATGGGATTTTCCCCAGAATACTGAGGGAAGCAAGGGAGGTGAGTTACTCGCCGTAGGATTCCTAGCCTTTGACCTCTGGTGCCACAGTTTTAATATGGTTAGTCCAGTTCAGTTTATGATCAATGGTAAGCTCACCAGAATGTTGATTGTGGGGGATTCAGCAATGGTAATGCCATTGAATGTCATGGGGCGATGGTTAGATCCTCTATTGTTGAAGATGGTCATTGCCTGACATTTGTGTGGTATGAATGTTATTTACCACTTATCATGGAATGTGCTGCATGGACAGGCCCTTCGGCCCAAACTGGTCCATGTCACAAAAGCCCATCCTGTCGTAGTCAATATTTTCCCCGCTTCTGGACTGTGATAGAAAGATTCAAACAACGTTTGTTAGGTAAGCAAAACTAAACTTTATTTACGAATTACAACTGCTAGCAGTATGGCTGAGACTTGAAGTCGGAAGGCAGTCAAGTACAAACTGCTGGTTCCCTTCCAAGTCTGCAATATCACAAAAGAATAAGACAATTTTTATACATTATAGGATCAAGATAACATGAATACAGCTTGGTCAGGAATTTGATCAAAAGTAACACATAAGTAATAATCATTACAATGGTGTCACCTTGCTGACCTTTAGAGGACTCGGGGTCTCATATCATTATCTTGTCTTTTGGTGCATGTTTTAAGAAATGGAGCAAAATTGTTTATGGTACCGACAGAGACAAGTTTTTAGCTTATCGTATGTATTTAGACTGCTCTGGTCTTATGACGAACAAGCTTTATCTGAGTTTAGAGTCCGCCAGTTCTCGGGTTGAGTTGACCTTGGCTGCTTGTATTTGTGCCTTAGGTTATGCGAAGTCTGTTTAAATTTAATTGTCCCAAGGAACTTGACTAGTTTTCCCATCATGCCATTATTTGCTTCGCACAATACCACACTCCCCCCTTTTGTCATATCATGACAACTAGCTAAATAGGTATATCCATGATTCGGTTGAAAATGCATTACACAAGCAGGCAAGCAATCCTATCCCTAGTAGCATTAGTAGTAGTAGAATAAAGGCCTTAAAGATCCAATCAAATAATCCATGACCCAACCACCCTAGCCAAGTCGTGAAATTCACTGCCAATCTCTTTAATTTGAGCAGCCTGTCTCTTAATATGGTCGGCCAGGTTAGTCATATTTTCAGAGCCATCTGGAATGCTATGATAGCGCATGTTCCTCCCTGCGAGGCTAACAGATAATCCAAAGCCAGTCGATTTTGTAATGCCACGGTCCGGACAGCCACTAGCTCAGCTGAGACCTCGGCCAGTGCCTGTCCAGTGTCCCTGGCTTCTGTTGCCGTTATGTTTGCCAGATGTTCCAATGTTCCAATACAATGCCATGTAGATCAGTTCGTTGGATGCCTTGCCTGTTCCGTACAAGGGAAAGGCCATCATAAGGAACTGTTCCGTTTTAGAAATAGTTCTTTTTGCTCGCGAGTGGGAGTGCTCAAGGGTGGGTAGGTGATGCATTTGGGGTACGACATATCCCAAAAAGCAGGATCCTGTCCAATCAATGGGGAGCCATGGATATGCTTTAGTGCCGCATCAGCGGATGTCAACCAGGGGATTGGGGATGTCTGTCCCCATGAACTGTTAGAGGTTATATTCCATACCCTGGACCGATCACAGTTAAACCTGCCCTTGTTGGATATGCCTGGTACCGGTTTTTGCCAGTCAATTGTAAGGTTGCACCTATAGGTAGGTTGATACGAAGCTGAAAATTTAGTCATGTCATAGCCAGCAGATCTCCATATTTTCATATTCCCCCTATCTCCCCTGATGCCTGTTTGATTTTGTCGTAAAATCCATTCAACTGTTTCTGCGGTATGAAAGGGGAGAGATTGGAGAGGTATTCCTTCCCTTGAATGGACGGGAATGTGGGTACAAACCCAACACTTGCTAATATTCAATTTTTCGGCGTAAAGATATGACATATGTATTGGAAGGCAGGTCTCGTTTAGTTCGTTTTTTTACTACCGAGTGGCCATTAAGGCTAAATAGTCCAGAAAGTCCAAAAATTATACTGAAGATCTTCATCCTGTGTACTCGTCTGGGTTGGAGACTATCTTCTTGCAATCGGATAGATGTATCCAACTGGCACGTCCTTCAAGTTTGACCGAAGTTGGTGTCGTCAGAAATCGAGGAAGGGTCCGCTCCAGCGTTGTCCTAGAACATAGAGAACATAGAACATAGAACAGTACAGCACAGAACAGGCCCTTCGGCCCTCAATGTTGTGCCGAGCCATGATCACCCTACTCAAACCCACGTATCCACCCTATACCCGTAACCCAACAACCCCCCCCTTAACCTTACTTTTATTAGGACACTACGGGCAATTTAGCGTGGCCAATCCACCTAACCCGCACATCTTTGGACTGTGGGAGGAAACCGGAGCACCCGAAGGAAACCCACGCACACGGGGAGGACGTGCAGACTCCACACAGACAGTGACCCAGCCGGGAATCGAACCTGGGACCCTGGAGCTGTGAAGCATTTATGCTAACCACCATGCTACCCTGCTGTCCTAGTTTCTTTCTATCCCAGTTTTTCACCAACACGTGGTGTCCGGGTTTGACCACTGGATATCGAGGGACGGCTGTCCCTGTCGTTACTGGGAGATGTGCCTGTTTTACCTGTGAGTGGAGAAACTTCAAAGAAAGTGTTAATTGCTTCAAATAGTTCTGCATTTGTTCCCCCATCACATGGAGGTCTGCTCCCTTTAGGGGTTTTTCATGGGCATCCCAGGGAGTCCTCATTGGCCGACCATAGACTATCTCTGCAGCTGACAGTCCGGTCCGCGAATGGGGAGTCACTCGCATGTGAAACAGTGCCAAGGGTAATACTTTTAGCCAATTTAACCCAGTTTCTTCAGTTAATTTAGATAATTTTTCTTTTAAAGTCCCGTTGGCTCTTTCCACAATTCCTGCTGCCTGCGGGTGATACGCACAGTGCAGTTGCTGTTTAATTACAAGTGCTTTGCACAATTCAGTATTGATCCGAGCTAGAAAATGTGGTCCATTGTCTGAGCTCGCCATTTTGGGTACCCCAAAACGAAGAATGACTTCCGTTAACAACAACTTCACCACCGTATGTGCCGTACAATTAGTGGTGGGGAAGGCTTCAATCCATTTACTAAACACATCGATTATTACTAAACAATATTTATAGCACTGTGCTTTTGGCAATTCGATAAAATCAAGCTGTATACAAGCAAAAGGACCATCTGGCAAGGGAGTGGTTCCCGGAGGGCATTTAATACCTTTACCCTTATTATGTTTCATGCAAATGACGCATCGATCCAGCCGCGTTTGCGCTGCTGTATTCAAATCTGGGTGCCACCAAGATTTTAGGAGTAGCTGTACCACTCCCTCCTTGCCAAGGTGGGTACAAGAATGCAAATAATCAACAAGTACCGGCAATAAAGAATTCGGAATACAAACTTGACCAACTGGAGTTAGCCAGAGGTCTCGTGTCAAGGAGTGCGAACACCCCATTGACTTCCATAGTGTTCGCTCAGAATCAGAGGCGTCCCTCTGTAAATTTTGAACTTCAGCTATCTCTGGCATGCCCTTTGTCCTTAATGCAGGGACCTGGTTTAGAGCCTGATTAGCCCCACTAGGAACAATTAAAGAGGTTGATGAAGCAGCAGTTTTACCAGCTGAATCAGCACGGGCATTTCCTAATTGAACAGGAGTGTCACCCTTCGTGTGCGCAACACATTTAATAATTGCCAATTGACGGGGAAGCTGAATTGCATCGAGGAGATTTTTAACCCAAAGAGCATTTTGAATGGGAGTTCCCGCAGAGGTGTGAAAACCTCGCTGTTGCCAGAGGCGGCCGAAATCATGGGTCATGCCAAAGGCATACCTAGAATCAGTGTAAACATTAGTACTTTTGTCTGTGGCCAAAATACATGCTCGAGTAAGGGCGAATAGCTCGGCTTTTTGTGCAGAGACAGGGGTCTGGAAGGCTGCTGCTTCCTGCACGTCCGTGTCGGTTACCACGGCATATCCCGACTGTGGGACGCCAAATGGGGAAATGGAAGAACTGCCATCAACATAAAAAATTAGATCTGGATTATCAATAGGCCTGTCTGTTAAATCCGGGCGAGGTGCGGTAAGGAAGTGATTCCGAAGTAAACAATCGTGTGGTGGGTCCCCAAGGTTATCGGGTGGCTGTTCAAGGAACACAGCAGGATTTAAGGTTGAACAATAATGAAAAGAGAGGTAGGGGTTTTGCAATAGTGAAACCTCATAGCGACTCAAGCGCGCTTGAGTCAGATGCTGGGTTTGCTGAGACGTTAGGAGAGCCACGATAGAGTGTCAAGTATGCAGTTGTACTGGCTGGTGAAGGGTCAGATTAGAGGCTGCCTGTGCTAACAAATGGACAGCAGTAAGAATTTGGGTGCAGGGAGGTAGCCCGCAAGCTACAGGATCTAATTTGGTAGAATAGTAGGCGACCGGGCGACGCCGGTCACCGTGTTACATATAGAACAGTACAGCACAGAACAGGCCCTTCAGCCCTCGATGTTGTGCCGAGCCATGATCACCCTACTCAAACCCACGTATCCACCCTATACCCGTAACCCAACAACCCCCCCCTTAACCTTACTTTTTAGGACACTACGGGCAATTTAGCATGGCCAATCCACCTAACCCGCACATCTTTGGACTGTGGGAGGAAACCGGAGCACCCGGAGGAAACCCACGCAGACACGGGGAGGACGTGCAGACTCCGCACAGACAGTGACCCAGCCGGGAATCGGACCTGGGACCCTGGAGCTGTGAAGCATTTATGCTAACCACTATGCTACCCTGCTGCCCCTTGTGTAAGAACACCAGTGGCGCATTTATCAAGAACATTAACGTACAGCTGGAAAGGTCTGTCATACATAGGTCGTCCTAGTGCTGGGGCGGTAGCCAGGGCATTTTTCAGAGTAATAAAAGATTGCTTTGCTGAATCAGGTAGTTCAAACTTAAGAGGAGCATTTTGAGAGGAGTACGGAGTTAATTCTTTAGTATACAGCAACATTCGGAATCCATTGTCTGCAAAAGTTCACTAATCCTAAAAAATGATCAGAGGGTTAGATAGGGTGGACAGCGAGAGCCTTCTCCCGCGGATGGAGTTGGCTAGCACGAGGGGACATAGCCTTAAATTGAGGGGTAATAGATATAGGACAGAGGTCAGAGGTGGGTTTTTTACGCAAAGAGTGGTGAGGCCGTGGAATGCCCTACCTGCAACAGTAGTGAACTCGCCAACATTGAGGGCATTTAAAAGTTTATTGGATAAGCATATGGATGATAAGGGCATAGTGTAGGTTAGATGGCCTTTAGTTTTTTTCCATGTCGGTGCAACATCGAGGGCCGAAGGGCCTGTACTGCGCAGTATCGTTCTATGTTCTAAAAGCTCGCACCTGCTTGGGCGATGTAGGAAATGAGGTCTGCAGTTATAGGAGTAATGCGTTCCTGAGTAAGGGAGCGATCAGTAGCACTTATTAGGACACCCAAAAATTTGACCTGTCGTTGGCCTTTATGAACTTTAGCGGGCGGGATCACATATCCCCATGAATGGAGACGGATGAGCAGGTAAAAGGTGTCACGCTGGTTAGCGATGAAATCAGGGCTGGCAAGGAGTGAGTCATCAACATATTGAATGATGGTGGAGCCACCAGGAGGTGCTAATGTTGCTAACTGGGAGTGCAATGCCGGTGCGAAAAGGGTCGGAGAATGAATGAAGCCCTGTGGAAGTCTAGTCCAAGTGCATTGCTTTCCCTTAAATGTAAAGGCAAACAAATACTGTGATTCAGGGGCGAGGGGTATCGCAAAAAGGGCATGTTGTAAATCAACAAGGGTGAAAATAGTCGCTTCCGGTGGGACATTACTAAGGATTGTCGCCGGGTTTGGGACAATAGGATGTAAGGGTTCCACTATCTGATTAATACGCCGTAGGTCTTGGACCAAACGCCATTCGGATGGTCTACCTATCTTAGGAACTGGAAGAATCGGGGTGTTACAGGGCGATTGGCACGGTATCAAAATTCCCTGTTGAAGGAACGATTGAATCATGACCGAGACTCCTTCTTCAGCCTCGGGGCGCAAAAGGGTACTGTGAAATTGAGGGCAAGGGCATATCAGGTTTGATTCTAATAACAACGGGAGGGACATTAGTGAGACCAACTTCGTGTTTGGAGGCTGCCCATAAATCTGCGGGTAGTTCAGAAGTCGTAGATTGGGTTGAATGATGGCAGTGTGCCAATGAGGACAAATGGGTGTTTAAAATATTCTAAAGTGCCTGCGGGTAGGGTTTGACTACCATTAAGGAAGGGATCAGCTTGTCCTCTTAGTGCAGCTGCCAGAAATCCCAGGGACTTGGCACTGTAGTCTTCGTTGACAGAAAGGGTCAGGTGGGGTGACACAAGTCTCGACTGACGCCATAGGCTGTGGGGTAAATCGACAAGAAAGGCAGACCCTTCTTTTCCCTTAGCAAGGCCAATAAAGGAAACGGATTGGAGAGAACCGATGGCGTCTTGGTAAATGCTCTCCAAATCAGGTGATCGTAGCAAAGAGTGACATGTGGACCAGAAATATCTAAGGGAGGTGAAAAGTGTGAGGGATCAAAATCAATCGACCACCACTGTGGAGTAGTGAATAGGGGAAAATTTCGAAGCTGGGCCTGTGGGATAGGTGATATAGTAATGCCGTTATCAAGGCAAACTATCTCCACTTGTAATGGACACAGCAAATCACGTCCAGGTTCACACCGAGGACGCAAGTAACCGTGAAGGGAATGCAACATTCCCGGCCCTCAAATTGAACAGAGAGCGGCTCTGTAAGTGGGTAAACAGCACCTTCTCCCATGAAACCAGCAAGTTCCACGTTTATCAGAAAGGGGAAAGCTATGATTCTGAATTAATGTCCAGTCCAATGTAGAATACACCTGTGTCAATCAAAAAGGAGATGG
Source organism: Scyliorhinus canicula (assembly GCF_902713615.1). Lineage (NCBI taxonomy): Eukaryota > Metazoa > Chordata > Chondrichthyes > Carcharhiniformes > Scyliorhinidae > Scyliorhinus > Scyliorhinus canicula. Next base: position 76,891,461 of record NC_052160.1, on the reverse strand, counting down.
GCACGCCTTCTATGTAAATTGTTGCTGTGGGCTCATCAGAGTGGTCTGTTGAGAGGACCGGAAAGTTTGAGCGGGCTAGTCAATAGGGGTTAGAGGTAGTGAAGGGTGTTTGCCGGCGGGGTTGAAATCTATCTTGTCGTCGGGCTGCTGGGCAATCCCTAGCGTAGTGGCCTATGCGTTGACAGTTGAAGCATGTGACATATCTGGCAGGAGGACGACGCGGGGGAGTGCTGTCAAAATCACCCGTGTGTGGAGTGAAGGGGTAAGGTGCCTGTGAGCGGTAACCAACTTCCAAGAGGGCCCGTGGAACGTGGGCGATAGTAACGTGAATCTGAGAGTTTTGATTCTTAGGAGGTCTTGTTTGAGAGGGACGTTGGACGAATTCGGATTTAATTCTGGGCGAAGTATCTTTGTAAGAGGCGTCACCATTGCGCCAATAATAAGATACAGCACGTTTCATTTGAGGCTTAGAATTGTCAGACCAGTCCATGTTAGTTTTAATATTGGATGCTACACGGTCAGGTAAAACCTGCATTAATAGTGCATTAAATTGGGGAGACTGTGTGCCTGCATTGAAAACAATGTAAAGAGTATACACACCACAAAAGCGGTCAAAAAATTCTGGACCATCTTCCTTAGAAGTGGGGGTACATTCAAGAAGTTTGGCGATGTCAACGGGTTTACGGAGAGCCCGTTTTAGTGCAGGGAACATTAAAGTACGCTGATCGTCCTCCGTTTGGTGTGTGGCGCTAAAGGCCGTCCACGTGTCCCCATTAATTCCTAATTCATTTTTCCATCTTTCCCCTAATTCTGGGGGAAGGGATGAATAAATCAGTGAATATTGATCATGTGCGGTAGCCCCATACATGGTTGCAATTCTCCTCAAAAACTCAGTGAATCCTTCTGGGTCATTTTTGCAGGAAGGACATTGGGCCATGATCAAACAGAGCTCATGGGGTTTAAAAGCCTGCCAAACTTCAATGAATGTATCGTCATTATCAGCAGCGCGGGGGTTAATAACACTCCTAATGGGCTAATTTGCGGGGGAGATGGTGGAGGAAAGGTTTCCTCCTCCTTCGGTTGGAGTGATAAATCAAAAAATGCCTGCTGAACAGAAGTAAAGGGTTGTTCGATATTTATGGGTTGCGTATGTGACCGAGTGCGTATCGCTACGGGGGATACGTTAGCAGGAGTTTCATTGGTAATGGGATCAGAAGGGGGAGTCAGGACTTGGGACAGTGGAATTGTAGGATCGGGGAGGATGAGGGTGGGGTCCTCCTCCTCTTCCGTATCGCCTGAATAGGGGAACATCGGCATGCCAGAGCAACTGGGAGGATCCTCCTTTCCTATAATCTGATAGGCCAGTCCTACTTTTCTGCCGGCAGGAGATTTGTTATTGCCAGATTGCTTTTTTAGTGTTTTGACTGTTTTCTATCCCAAAGCTCACATTACAATTTTAAAGTCTCCCAATCTTTTGCTTTACCGTTCACATACTCATTAATCCCTTTTTTGCGGGTGTTATCTCTCAAACTCATTAATAGTGATTGTTTGTTGTGTTAAGTGGACTGTTTTTTTCCACTGTAAAATTAAACATTCAATTTGAAGCCGGCATTTTTTTTTCCCAGATTGCTTTTTTGTCTGCATCAATGCTATTGTCAAAGTTCCAAGATCCCTGTGTAACCTAGTGGCCAGATATCGTTACCTAATTTATTGTTTAAAGCAGCGCTGCAGACAATCATGAGAAGGGTTTTCTAAACGCATGAAAAATACGCTCCAAGCAAAAAATTCCTAGCCTGTCCAATCTCTCACGAGAACTCAGTCCCTTGAGTCCTGGCAAATCTCTTCTGCTCTCTCTTCAGTTTAGTAAATCGTTCCTTTAGCAAGGCGACCAAAACAGTACACAATACTCCAGGTGCTGCCTCACCAATGTCCTGAACAACTGCAATATAACTTCCCAACTTGTATACTCGATTGCCCTGACTGATAAAGGCAAGCATGCCAAAAGCCTTCTTCACTGCCCTATCTACCTGTGACTGCACCTTTAGAGAAACATGCACTTGAACTCCAAGGTCTCTCTGTTCCACGATACTCCCTAAGGTCCTACCATTCACTGTGAAAGTCCTACCTTGATTTGACTTTTCAAAATGCAACACCTCACACTTATCTGTATTGAACTCCATTTGCCATCTCTTGGCCCACTTCCCCAACTGATCAAGATCCTGCTGCAATTTTCGATAATCATCTTCACTGCCCCCTGCTGCTGTTTGCGCTGGCCATAGAGCCGCTGGCGATTGCGCTGAGAGCTGCAGAGGGATGGAAGGGGATGGTGAGGGGCGGGGTAGAATATAGGGTCTCTCTTTACGCAGACAACCTGCTCCTGTACGTGTCGGACCCAGTGGCCGGGATGGGAAGTATACTGGGAATGTTGAGGAAGTTCGGCCAGTTTTCAGGATACAAATTAAATACGGCCAAGAGTGAAATGTTTGTGGTACAGGCAAGGGGCCAGGAGAACAGATTGAGAGGGCTACCGTTTAGGCTGGTTGAGGAAAATTTCCGGTATTTGGGAATCCAGGTGGCACGAGACTGGGGCAGGCTGCACAAGTTAAATTTGGCCAGGGTGTTGGAGCAAATGAAGGGAGAGTTTCGGAGATGGGATGCACTCCCGCTGTCGCTGGCAGGGAGGGTGCAGACTGTAAAGATGACAATCCCCCCTAGATTTCTGTTTGTTTTTCAGTGCATCCCGATCTTTGTTCCACAGTCCTTCTTCAAAAGAGTTAACAGGATGATCATGAGCTTTGTCTGGGCGGGAAAATCCCCGCGGGTGAAGAAGGCGATGTTGGAGAGGAACCGCAGCGAGGGAGGGCTGGCTTTGCCGAGTCTGATTAATTATTACTGGGCGGCCAACATCGCTATGATAAGGAAGTGGATGATGGGTATGGGGGTCTATCTGGGAGCGGATGGAGGCGGCTTCGTGCAGGGGCTGCAGCTTGGCAGCCCTGGTCACGGCTCCTCTACCGCTGCCGCCGGCCAAGTACTCCACCAGCCTGGTAGTGGTGGCGACCCTGCGGATATGGGGCCAGTGGAGGAGGCATGTAGGGGAGACGGGGGCGTCGGTTTGGACGCCAATCTGCGACAACCATCGGTTTGCCCCCGGGAGTATGGATGGGTGGTTTCGAGTATGGCGGCGGGCGGGGGTGGGAAGGGTGGGCGATATGTTCCTGGAAGGGAGCTTTGCGAGTTTGAGGAGCTTGGAGGAGAAATTTGGGCTGGTAAGGGTACCTACAGTTGCGGGACTTTGTTCGTAGACAGGTCCCATCTTTCCCACGCCTCCCGCCAATGGGGATCCTAGACAGAATAGTCTCTAGGGGGGAAGAAGGGGAGGGTAGAGTCTCTGGTATTTATAAGGTGCCCATGAGGGAGGAAGGGTCCCAGACGAAGGAACTGAAACTTAAATGGGAAGAGGAGCTAGGCGGGGAAATGGAGGATGGGCTGTGGGCAGAGGCCCTGAGTAGGGTAAATTCGACCGCGACATGTGCCAGGCTCGGGCTGATTCAATTTAAGGTCGTTCACCAGGCCCATATGACGGTGGCTCGGATGAACAAATTCTTTGGGATAGAGGACAAATGCGCTAGGTGCGCGGGAGGACCAGCGAACTACGTTCGCATGTTTTGGGCATGCCCGAAGCTGAGGGGGTACTGGGAGGGATTTGTGGACGTCGTGTCCCGGGTACTAAAAACAAGGGTGGCGATGGGTCCAGGGGTGGCAATTTTTGGGGTTTCGGAAGACCCGGGAGTCCAGGGGGAGAAAGAGGCCGATGTTTTGGCCTTTGCTTCCCTGATAGCCCGGCGACGAATACTATTGGCGTGGAGGGACTCAAAACCCCCGAAGACTTGAGTTGTGGCTTGCGGAGATGTCGAGTTTCCTGGGTATGGAAAAAATTAAGTTCGCCTTGAGGGGATCTGTACAGGGGTTCGCCCGGAGGTGGCAACCATTAATTGACTTCTTTGCGGGAGAGTGAGCGTCAGCAGGGGGATGGTGGGGGGGGGGGGGGGGGCAGGGGGGGGGAAGAGTAGTGTAGGAGGGATAAAATGGGGGGTAGTACCGCTGGGAGAGGAGCGGGCTTGTGCAGTATGTTACGATTGAAGTATTGAAAGTACATGGATGTTTGCACATTTTTGCCTTTTTTGCTTTCTTTCTGTTGATGTCTGTAACTGTTTACAAAACCAAAAACTACATCAATAAAATTGTTTATTTAAAAAAAAATCATCTTCACTGCCTTAAATACCAAACCTGGATATTGTCCAGGTCTTGCTGCATTTGTACAGGGACTGCTTCATTGCCTGAGGACTCATGAATGGTGCTGAACATTGTGCAGTCGTCAGCAAACATCCCCACTTCCGACCTTCTGATTAAGTAATTGATGAAGCAGCTGAAGAAAGTTGGACCGAGGACACTACCCTGAGGAACTCTTGCAGTTATGTCCAAGGACTGAGATGATGGACCTCCAACCACCATCTTTCTTTGTGCCAGATATAACTCCAACCAGGAGAGAATTACCCTCTGGTTCCCATTGACTCCAGTTTAGCTACAGCGTCTTGATCCCATATTCGGTCAAATGCTGCCTTGATGTCAAGGGCAGTCACTCTCGCCTCATCTGGCATTCAAGGGCAGCACGGTGGCACAGTGGTTAGCATTGCTGCCTACGGCGCTGAGGACCCGGGTTCGAATCCCGGCTATGGGTCACTGTCCGTGAGGAGTTTGCACATTATCCCCGTGTCTGCGTGGGTTTCACCCCCGCAACCCAAAAGATGTGCAGGATAGGTGGATTGGCCACGCTAAATTGCCCCTTAATTGGAAAAAATAATTGGGTACTCAAAAAAAAAAAAAAAAATTTTTTTTAAATAAAATCTCTGGCATTCAGCTCTTTTGTCCATTTTTGACCCAAGTGCCATGACACCCTGAGCTATAGCGCAGTCAATTCCAGCCCCACATGCTCCGGAAGCACAGTGAATTAACCAATAAATACCGAAGTCCTTGGTCCTTGACTGCCCAATAATTACGGTCACTAGATTTTTAAGTTTAGACATAATTACCGTTTATTTATAACAAGAACTATCATGGGAATTTGCAGTAAATACAACTGGTTAACTATCATCTAACCCTGATGATAACTCCTACTTTAACTACCCCACCCTCTACCCACACTACAAGACAGTAGGGGAGGCGTGAAAAATAATAAGGTTGAAAGTCAGCAAGCTTGCAGATTAAAGTATTTGGTTTACAGCCTGCAATGATCTTTGAAGATTCATTCATTCAGGATACCTGAAGGTTAGAAAATGCAGTATTCAGAAGCAGTTTTTTGGAGAGCACTTTATTTCACGTCAAGTTTTGCTTTCAGCTCGAGATTCGCATTCAGGCCTCTGCAGTCTTAAGAGAAAAGCATCCAGAGGCTTGCTGGGGAGCGAGTCCCATCACAGTGGCCTTCTGTGGGAGTTAGTTGGATCACTTCATCGGGCTGCTAGAATCAAAATTGAAACAAAACTCGAGTCTTGGTACCTTGAAAAATACATCAATGGGATCACATCCAATCACCACCTTTTACTGGTCTGAACACAGCCTTTTGAGCCAATTCATTGACCACCAGCCAATCAATCAAACAAATCCTCACTGCTGCTGACCAGTCTGCAATCACCAGTTTAAACCAGCACAGCCTTCTGAAACTCTTCTGTTTGAATTAAACATACAGTCCTTACAGGCTGCTTGTCTTAAAGCGAGATGCCCATTGATCAGAAATGTGACGGTAAAAGTAAAAGAAAGGGGAAATAAGGGAATAAACAGGAAACCAAAAAGAAACGTTACACAAGGCTGTAATGAGGGCAGGCATTGAGTGAGCCTGGCAGAGCCCAAACTGAGTGTCCACGAGCAGGTTATGGCTGAGTAAGTGCCGCTTGACAGCGCTGTTAATGACCCCTTCTATCACTTAGAAATCATGGAATTCCTACAGTGCAGAAGGAGGCAATTCAGCCAATCGGGTCTGCACTGAGGCTCCGAAGGAGCTCTCACCTAGGCCCACCCCATCCTATCTCCATGACCTCACCTAAACGTTTGGACACAATGTGGCACAGCACATTTTTGAACCTTGCTGATGATCGAGAATAAACTGATGGAACAGTAATTAGCTAGATTAGATTTATCCTGTTTCTTGTGCACAGGTCATACCTGGACAATTTTCCACATTGCTTCGTAGATGCCAGTGACGTAACTGTGTTGGAACAGCTTTGCTAGGGGCTCAACAAATTATGGAGCATAAGTCTTCAGGACTCTTGCTGGAACATTGTCTGGGCCCATACTTTTGCAGTATCCAGTTCCTTCTCCCATTTCTTGTTATCATGTGGAGTGAATCGAATTGACTGAAAACTGGCATCTGTGATGCTGGGGACCTCCGGAGGAAACTCAGATGGATCATCCATTTGACACTTGTAGCTGAAGACTATTGCGAATACTTCAGTCTTTTGCACAATGTTCTGGGCTCCTCCATCATTGAGGGTGGGGATATTTGTGGCGCTGCCTTCCCCAGTGAGTTAATTGTCCACCACCATTCTGGCTGGATGTGGAAGTTGGTGGTGGGAACGCTTATCTCGGTCTATCACTTGCTGCATATGTTATTTGGCGCACCAGTAGATTTGTGTTGTTGCTTCACCAGATTGACACCTCATTTTAGGTATGTTTGTGTTGCTCCTGGCATGCTTTTGCACTCTTCATTTAACCAGGGTTGAATCTCGATGAGGTTATAGATTGTAGTTGAGTGGAATTTTACTGCTGCGGATGGCCCACAGTACCTCATGGACGCCCAGTCTTGGGTTGCTAGATCTGTTCTGAATCTATCCCATTTAGCACGGTGGTAGTGCCACACAACAGTGTGAAGTTGTGACCTTGTCTCTGGGATGGTGCAGCGGTCACTCTTACCGATATTGCCAAGGACAGATGCATCTATGGCAAGGTTGGTGTGGATGTGACCAAGTAGGTTTTTCCCTCTTGCTAGTTCCCTCACCATCTGTCGCAGACTCAGTCTAGCAGTCATGTGATTTAGGACTCGGCCAGGTCGGTCAGTAGTGGTCTTATCGAGCAACCCTTGGTGATGGATAATGAAGTCTCCCGCCCAGAGTACATTCTGCGCCCATGATACCCTCAGTGCTTCCTCCAAGTGCCATGGAAGAGTACTGATCCATCAGCTAAGGGTGGACTGTACGTGGTAATCAGCAGGAGGTTTCCTTGCCCATGTTTGACCTGAAGCCATGAGTCTTCATGGGGGCCAAAGATGTTGAAGACTCCCCAAGAGTTTTTGATTTGCAAGCCGAAGCCGGGTGGTCTGTCCGGTTTCATTCCTTTGTGTTTTCTTGTCATGGCTGGATACAACTGAGTGTCTTGCTAGGCCGTTTCAGAGGGCCTTTAAGAGTCGACCATGTTGCTATTGGTCTGGAGTCGCATGCAGTGATGAGTGAATTAGTTAACCAGGGCTTTTACGACAATTGACAACGGTTTCATGCCATTATTCGACTTTTAATTCAAAATGTTTTATTTATTAAGTTTAAATTTCACCATCAGCCATAGTGAGATTTGAATCCAGAGGATTACCCTGGGTCTTTGGATTACTAGTCCAGCGACAATACTAAGCCACCGCGGTAAGGCTTAAGAACAATAATCAGGGAAAAAAAGTCAACAGACATGTGGAGTGGTTTGAGTTAATGAAGCAGAACCAGCATGGATTTACAAAAGGTAGGTCATACTAATTGAACTCAGTAAGAAGTCTTACTACATCAGGTTAAAGTCCAACAGGCTGGTTTCGAATCACTAGCTTTCGAAGCGCAGCTCCTTCCTCAGGTTTCATAGAATTTACACTGCAGAAGGAGGCCATTCAGCCCATCGAGTCTGCACCGGCTCTTGGAAAGAGCACCCTACCCAAGCCCATACCTCCACCCTATCCCCATAACCCAGTAACCCCACCTACTGGTAACACTAAGGGCAATTTGGACACTAAGGGCAATTTAGCATGGCCAATCCACCTAACCTGCACATCTTTGGACCGTGGGAGGAAACGGGAGCATCCGGAGGAAACCCACGCACACACGGGGAGAATGTGCAGACTCCACACAGATAGTGACCCAAGCCGGGAATTGAACCTGGGAGCCTGGAGCTGTGAAGCATTTATGGTAACCACTATGCTACCGTGCTGCCCGTGAAGAAACTGAGGCAGGAGCTGCTCTCCTAAAGCTAGTGATTCAAAACAAACCTGTTGGACTTTAACCTGGTGTTGTAAGACTTCTTACTGTGCTCACCTCAGTCCAACGCCGGCATCGCCACATCATACTAATTGAAGTAACAGAGAATGTTGATGAACTGAATGCGGTGGATGTTATCCATATGGATCTCTAGAAAGCGTTTTACACAGTGCAACATAAAAGGTGGGTTAACAAAATTGAGACTAGAAGCAGAACGTCCTATTTCTGAGTGATCATATTTTATACTTAGCATCTGTAGATATAAGCAGAAGTTTATATATAGTGTAATGTGTTTGTACCTGTTTATCATTGAGGATTTTTTAATGTTTAAAACAAATGTTCTATTGTCTGTTATTTTATTGTACAAAGATAGCAGTGAGAAAATATTTCCGTGCTTTTGACTTTGTATAAATTGCTATTCAGTTGTCAGGAGAGAATATTAAACTTGGTGAAAATGTGGCAATAATCTCTGAAGGAACTACTGGCCTGGTCACGTGGGAAGCTGCATTGTTCTTTGCAGAATGGGCAATGGAAAACTCTGAGGTGTTTAATTGCAGGTCAGAATTATTAGATTTAATACATAAAACAAGCACAAAGGTAGCAACAATGGGCATCAAATTTTTCCTGTAAAAGGGAACTTAATGTTTCTGATTCTCTTAGAATCACAGAAGTATAGAAAAGTTACAGCACAGAAGGAGGCCATTCAGCACATCTTGTCCATGCCAGCCCGAGGACACCCAGGTGCCCTTTCTCATCCCACCTTGGCTATTTTCTTTCATCTTCCTGTTCTCCTTTTCATCAAAGCAATGAGTGACTGCTGCTCCCCAGCAAGTTACAAGGAGGTTTATGAGGATGACATGGGGTCTCTGTGATTTCTCTTTCTGTAAAATGATTGCTGTGATTGTGAACTCTGAGAAGGTACAGCAAATTCCTCACAATTCCACTTCATGCTGAATCACCAATATAGTGTGTTGTAACTTTTCTATTCTTATTTATTCCAAATATTTGTTTTAACTGTTGATAAATTCAGTGGGATATCACCACATTCATGATTACTTCCTAAAAGGGAAATGCTTATAGCTCTGTTATAACTGAAGTGAATATTTTGTTTGATGAATTATCAACCATTCTGCTAATGATTCCATTTTGAAGGAAGTAATTGTTAGCTTTCTCTGTACCAGGAGCATTTTGGAGTTGGGTAGTGGAACTGGTCTTGCTGGAATTATCGTATGCATGACCTGCGCCCCCAAACAGTATACATTCAGTGACTGCCATCCAAGTGTACTTCAGCAACTGAGGAAAAATATTCTTAATAACGGTCTTCTACTAAACTTGGACACCTGGAACCCAAAAGACTGTGAAGCAGAGCTCAAGAATAAAAATCTATCTGAAGAAAACCAGAGACCAAAAATTACTGTTGTAGGACTAGAATGGTCAGAGGTTACACAAGAACAAGTTGCAGAGCTTCAATCAGATATCATTATTGCAACAGGTATTAATTCATTTTTATAAGTTACCAGTTTTCTTGATGGTACACAGCAAGGCATAGAGAATATTTGATGGTGCAAGAACAAGACTGATCAATTACTAATTCCAGTTCATTTGCAAAACTAGAATAATTTATGGTTATTATCTGAACCCTGAGGACTTTGAGCTCAGTCTGGTTGTTTGTTTCTAGTTTCATTAACATCAGCATTCTCGGACTGGAGAGGAATATTTCTAAAAGGAGTTCATTTCCCACATGGCCTTGTCACTAACCATGAGGTCGAACTCTGTCCTCAGCTTCTCTCTTTCAGGCAGGCACTAGGACATGGAATCTTACAGCTTAGAAAGAGCCTATTTTGTTCATCATACCTGTGCTCACTTCCTGAAAGACTTTTTCCAATTAGTTTCCAATAGAGTATAGAGGTCAGGAGCACAGATTTGACTTCGCAGGAGGGTGCCAGTGTTCAGGTAGGTGGTTTGAAGTGTGTCTACTTCAATGCCAGGAGTATACGAAATAAGGTAGGGGAACTGGCAGCATGGGTTGGTACCTGGGACTTCGATGTTGTGGCCATTTCAGAGACATGGATAGAGCAGGGACAGGAATGGTTGTTGCAGGTTCCGGGGTTTAGGTGTTTTAGTAAGCTCAGAGAAGGGGGCAAAAGAGGGGGAGGTGTGGCGCTGCTAGTCAAGGACAGTATTACGGTGGCGGAAAGGATGCTAGATGGGGACTCTTCTTCTGAGGTAGTATGGGCTGAGGTTAGAAACAGGAAAGGAGAGGTCACCCTGTTGGGAGTTTTCTATAGGCCACCTAATAGTTCTAGGGATGTAGAGGAAAGGATGGCGAAGATGATTCTGGAAAAGAGCCAAAGTAACAGGGTAGTTGTTATGGGAGACTTTAACTTTCCAAATATTGACTGGAAAAGATATAGTTCGAGTACATTAGATGGGTCGTTCTTTGTACAATGTGTGCAGGAGGGTTTCCTGACGCAATATGTTGACAGGCCAACAAGAGGCGAGGCCACATTGGATTTGGTTTTGGGTAATGAACCAGGCCAGGTGTTAGATCTGGAGGTAGGTGAGCACTTTGGAAACAGTGACCACAATTCGGTGACCTTTACGTTAGTGATGGAAAGGGATAAGTATACCCCGCAGGGCAAGAGTTATAGCTGAGGGAAGGGCAATTATGATGCCATTAGACATGACTTAGGATGTGTAGGTTGGAGAAGTAGGCTGCAAGGGTTGGGCACACTGGATATGTGGAGCTTGTTCAAGGAACAGCTATTGCATGTTCTTGATAAGTACGTACCAGTCAGGCAGGGAGGAAGGGGTCGAGCGAGGGAACCGTGGTTTACCAAAGAAGTGGAATCTCTTGTTAAGAAGGAGGCCTATGTGAAGATGAGGCGTGAAGTTTCAGTTGGGGCGCTTGATAGTTACAAGGAAGCGAGGAAGGATCTAAAGAGAGAGCTAAGACGAGCAAGGAGGGGACATGAGAAGTCTTTGGCAGGTAGGATCAAGGAAAACCCAAAAGCTTTCTATAGGTATGTCAGGAATAAAAGAATGACGAGGGTAAGAGTAGGGCCAGTCAAGGACAATGGTGAGAAGTTGTGTGTGGAGGTTGAGGAGATAAGCGAGATACTAAATGAATATTTTTTGTCAGTATTCACTCAGGAAAAGGATAATGTTGTGGAGGAGAATGCTGAGACCCAGGCTATTAGAATAGATGGCATTGAGGTGCGTAGGGAAGAAGTGTTGGCAATTCTGGACAAGGTGAAAATAGATAAGTCCCCGGGGCCTGATGGGATTTATCCTAGGATTCTCTGGGAAGTCAGGGAAGAGATTGCTGAGCCTTTGGCTTTGATTTTTATGTTATCATTGGCTACAGGAATAGTGCCAGAGGACTGGAGGATAGCAAATGCGGTCCCTTTGTTCAAGAAGGGGAGTAGAGATAACCCCAGTAACTATAGGCTGTTGAGCCTCACGTCTGTTGTGGGCAAAGTCTTGGAGAGGATTATAAGAGATACGATTTATAATCATCTAGATAGGAATAATATGATTAGGGATAGTCAGCATGGTATTGTGAAGGGTAGGTCATGCCTCACAAACCTTATTGAGTTCTTTGAGAAGGTGACTGAACAGGTAGATGAGGGTAGAGCAGTTGATGTGGTGTATATGGATTTCAGTAAAGCGTTTGATAAGGTTCCCCACGGTCGTCTATTGCAGAAAATACGGAGGCTGGGGATTGAGGGTGATTTAGAGATGTGGATCAGAAATTGGCTAGTTGAAAGAAGACAGGGTGGTGGTTGATGGCAAATGTTCAGAATGGAGTTCAGTTACGAGTGGCGTACCACAAGGATCTGTTCTGGGGCCGTTGCTGTTTGTCATTTTTATAAATGACCTAGAGGAGGGCACAGAAGGTTGGGTGAGTAAATTTGCAGACGACACTAAAGTCGGTGGAGTTGTAGACAGTGTGGAAGGATGTTGCAGGTTACAGAGGGACATAGATAAGCTGCAGAGCTGGGCTGAGAGATGGCAAATGGAGTTTAATGTAGAGAAGTGTGAGGTGATTCACTTTGGAAAGAATAACAGGAATGCGGAATATTTGGCTAATGGTAAAATTCTTAGCAGTGTGGATGAGCAGAGGGATCTCTGTGTCCGTGTACATAGATCCCTGAAAGTTGCCACCCAGGTTGATAGGGTTGTGAAGAAGGCCTATGGTGTGTTGGCCTTTATTGGTAGAGGGATTGAGTTCCGGAGCCATGAGGTCATGTTGCAGCTGTACAAAACTCTGGTACGGCCGCATTTGGAGTATTGCGTACAGTTCTGGTCGCCTCATTATTGGAAGGACGTGGAAGCTTTGGAACGGGTGCAGAGGGGATTTACCAGGATGTTGCCTGGTATGGAGGGAAAAATCTTATGAGGAAAGGCTGATGGACTTGAGGTTGTTTTCGTTAGAGAGAAGAAGGTTAAGAGGTGACTTAATAGAGGCATACAAAATGATCAGAGGGTTAGATAGGGTGGACAGTGAGAGCCTTCTCCCGCGGATAGAGGTGACTAGCACGAGGGGACATAGCCTTAAATTGAGGGGTAATAGATATAGGACAGAGGTCTGAGGTAGGTTTTTTACGCAAAGAGTGGTGAGGCTGTGGAATGCCCTACCTCCAACAGTAGTGAACTCACCAACATTGAGGGCATTTAAAAGTTTATTGGTTAAGCATATGGATGATAATGGCATAGTGTACGTTAGATGGCCTTCAGTTTTTGACTTCCCATGTCGGTGCAACATTGTGGTCCGAAGGGCCTGTACTGCGCTTTATCGTTCTATGTTCTATGTCCCCCCTCAACCTCCGTCTTTCTAATGAAAATAATCCTAATCTACTCAACCTCTCTTCATAGCTAGTGCCCTCCATACCAGGCAACATCCTGGTGAACCTCCTCTGCACCCTCTCAAAGCATCCACATCCTTTTGGTAATGTGGCGACCAGAACTCTACGCAGTATTCCAAATGTGGCCGAACCAAAGGCTTATACAACTGTAACATGACCTGCCAACTTTTGTACTCAATACCCTTTCCGATGAAGGAAAGCATGCCGTTTGCCTTTGACAAATTAGGTTATTTTCCCATCAGTCTGGTATCAATAAAATCCGAGATGGATTTGTAGGTAACAATTATTATTTATTTTAATCAACTTGCAAGTAGGCCCACTCCATCAAGGGACAGGACACAATCTGGTCTCCTGTATCTTCCATAGCGAGTGGGGACAAAGGAAACAGAACTTTTCTTACATACACATTCAAGTGGCATCAAGTTTCACATATATGACCAAATAAGGTAACCGTACTGAATGCAAGATTCCCATAGGTCATCCCTATACACTTCCTGACCTGGCCATATGTCCTGATTGGCTCAATTCGCATTTCTCAACCCTGAGGCTTTCTATTACCCAGCATTCTTTCCATCGCCCTCTGCATGAGGATCTGGTCCTAACAACCGCCCATCCTCCTCTCTTTGGCCATGCTTTGCTCAGTTCCTTTGTTCATTCCCTGATAAACTCACTACCCTACATCCCGGCTCATATTCACGGATCTATCCTCTACATTATCCTAACTAATTATCCCATTTTGTATCACATTCGTTTGTTCAATTCCTCACCACCTTGACTACTCTATCGACCTGCGCAGCCACCTTCAGGGTACTTTTTTGAAGAATAAAGGGATTAAGGGTTATGGTGTTCGGGCCGGAAAGTGGAGCTGAGTCCACAAAAGATCAGCCATGATCTCATTGAATGGCGGAGCAGGCTCGAGGGGCCAGGTGGCCTACTCCTGCTCCTAGTTCTTATGCTCTTAATGGACCTGAACACCCAGATCGCTCTGTACATCAATTTTCCCCAGGGCTTTTTCTTTTACCATATAGTTCGCTCTTGAATTGGATCTTCCAAAATAAATCACCTTGCATTTTCCCGGATTGAACTCCATCTGCCATTTTTCCGTCCAACCCTCCAATCTATCTATATTCTGCTGTATTCTCTGGCAGTCCCCTTCGCTATCTGCTGCTCCACCAATCTTAGAGTCATCTGCAAATTTGCTAATCAGACCACCTATACCTTCCTCCAGATCAATTATGTATATCACAAACAATAGTGGCCCCAGCACGGATCCCTGTGGAACACTGCTGGTCACAGTTCTCCATTTTGAGAAACTCCCGTCCACTACTACTCTGTCTCCTGTTGCCCAGCCAGTTCTTTATCCATCTAGCTAGTACACTCTGGACCCCATGTGACTTCACTTTCTCCATCAGCCTACCATGGGGAACCTTATCAAACTGTTGCTCGTTCTGGGTGAGTGTGCTTAACACTCACTTTGGCTCTGTTTCTCGTTCTAAGCTCTGGAGTCGCCAGGTGCCGTTAAGACACCGCCACAAGCATCAAGGTGAAGTTCAAAGCAATAAAACCGTACACCAATTAGTAAGTCCAAACAACTAGAGTTTATTATAATACAATTATAATAACTACCCATGCACACGCTAAAGGATTAAACTTACTCCTACCGCTAAACAACTAATACTTATCTCGAAGGAACTGCGAGGTCAGGGAACAAGGCCTCTTGCTCTGCTCTGGTCTGCAGACTTCGGATTGCTATCAATTACCAAGGGTGTCAGGAGTGCCTATGTCTGGTAGCGGTTGTCGTCGTTAGGCACTTACTTGTTGGTGGCTGCTGCTCGACGGCTGTAGTAGAAGACAGGAGCCCGGAGACAGGAGACTGAACCATGTGTGGGACCTTTCTTTTATGGGTCCCAGGGGGTCCGCACCCCTTTGGGCGGACTCCCTTACCTGCTTGGAATCGATTGGGTCTCTTCCCAATCGATATGTTTGAACCCCCCAATCATAGGGCAGTTCCTCGGTTGCTGGGGCGGTTCTTGGGACCTATTGTTTTGGGCTTCTCTGGCGCCACAGGGTCTGGCCTTCCATAGAATGTATCGATTTGTGCTTAACTTGTGTCCATTGTATCTGGGACTCGCCCGGTATTGCCTCATTAGTATGTTAACTGGTTTTCTTTCACAGTGCTGTCTGGTCTCTGCAGCAGTCAAAACCGGTTTCTGCAGTTGTCCCAATACACAATCGCCTTGTAAGCTGCTTGCTTTCCAACATGTCCATTTTCCCTGCATTCTTTGCAATCTTCCATTTTGTGTTGGGCAGTGGCCACCCCAGGTGGCTACAAAATGCCTTACTGAAGTCCATGTATATGACATCTACAGCCCTTCCTTCATCAATCAACTTTGTCACTTCCTCAAAGAATTCTATTAAGTTGGTAAGACATGACCTTCCCTGCACAAAACCATGTTGCCTATCACTGATTTCTTCCATATGGGAATAGATCCTATCCCTCAGTATCTTCTCCAGCAGCTTCCCTACCACTGACGTCAGGCTCACCGGTCTATAATTACCTGGATTATCCCTGCTACCCTTCTGAAACAAGGGGACAACATTAGCAATTCTCCAGTCCTTCGGTACCTCACCCGTGTTCAAGGATGCTGCAAAGATATCTGTTAAGGCCCCAGCTATTTCCTCTCTCACTTCGCTCAGTAGCCTGGGGTAGATACCATCCGGACCTGGGGACTTGTCCACCTTAATGCCTTTTAGAATACCGAACACATCCTCCCTCCTTATGCCGACTTGACCTCGAGTAATCAAATATCTATCCCTAACCTCAACATCCGTCATGTCCCTCTCCTCGGTGAATAGTACAAAGTACTCGGTAAGAATCTCACCCATTTTCTCTGACTCCACGCATAACCTTCCTCCTTTGTCCTTGAGTGGGCCAACCCTTTCTCTAGTTACCCTCTTGCTCCTTATATATGAATAAAAGGACAGTAGCCTGGTGTTGTAAGACTTCTTAAAGTCCAACAGGTTTGTTTCAAACACCAGCTTTCGGCGCACTGCTCCTTCCTCAGGAATTTTCCCAACACTTCCCAACATTTTCACTTGATGTCCAATGCCGGCATCTCCACATCATGAATAAAAGGCTTTGGGATTTTCTTCAATCCTGTTTGCTAAAGATATTTCATGACCCCTTTTAGCCCTCTTGATTCCTCGTTTCAGATTGGTCCGACATTCCCGATATTCTTCCAAAGTTTCGTCTGTCTTCAGTCGCCTAAACCTTATGTATGCTTCCTTTTTCATCTTAGCTAGTCACACAATTAAACCTGTCATCTAAGGTTCCCTAATCTTGCCATTTCTATCCCTCATTTTCACAGGGACATGTCTGTCCTGCACTCTAATCAATCTCTCTTTAAAAGCCTCCCACATATCAAATGTGGATTTACCTTTAAACAGCTACTCCCAATCCATATTCCCCCAGCTCCTGCCGAATTTTGGTATAGTTGGCCTTCCCCCAATTTAGCACTCTTCCTTTAGGACCACTCTTGTCTTTGTCCATGAGTATTCTAAAACTTGCGGAATTGTGATCACTATTCCTAAAGTAATCCCCTACTGAAACTTCAGCCACCTGGCCGGGCTCATTCCCCAACACCAGGCCCAGTATGGCCCTTTCCCGAGTTGGACTATATATATACTGCTCTAGAAAACCGTCCTGGATGCTCCTTACAAATTCTGCTCCATCTAGATCTCTGACACTAAGTGTTGGGAAAATTAAAATCTCCTATCACCACCACCCTGTTGCTCCTACATATTTCCATAATCTGTTTACATATTTGTACCTCTATCTCACGCTCGCTGTTCGGATGTCTGTCGTGCAGCCCCAACATTGTTACCGCACCCTTCTTATTTCTGAGCTCTGCCCATATCGCCTCGCTGCTCGAGTCCTCCATAGTGCCTTCCTTCAGCACAGCTGTGATATCCTCTCTTACCAGTAATGCAACTCCTCCACCACTTTTACCTCCTTCTCCATCCCGCCTGAATCATTGATATCCTGGGATATTTAATTGCCAATCGTGCTCTTCCCTCAACCAAGTCTCAGTAATAGCAATAACATCATACTCTCAGGTAGTAATCCAAGCCCTAAGTTCATCTGCCTTACCGACTACACTTCTTACATTAAAACAAATGCAGCTCAGACCACCAGTCCCTTTGCGTTCATCATCTGCTCCCTGCGTATTCTTCCCCTCAGTCACACTGACTTCATGATCTAATTCCTTACAGGATTTAGTTACTACCTCCTTACTGTCCACTAACCACCTCATTTGGTTCCCATTCCCCTGCTGCATTTGTTTAAACCCTCCCCAACAGCGTGAGCAAAAGCAGCCCCAAGGACATTGGTTCCCGTCTGGCCTAGGTATAGACCATCCAATTTGTAGCAGTCCCACCTCCCCAGAACCAGTCCCAATGTCCCAATAATCTGAACCCCTCTCTCCTGCACCATCTCGAGCCACGCATTCGTCCTGCCTGTTCTTTCATTTCTACTCTGACTACCACGTGGCACTGGTACCAATCCTGAGATTACTACCTCTTGAGGTCCGACATTTTAACTTGGCTCCTAACACCCTAAATTCTGCTTGTAGGACCTCATCCCATTTTTTACCTATATCATTGGTGCCTATATGCACCACGACAACAGGCTGTTCACCCTCCCCCATCAGAATTTTCTGCAGCTGATCTGAGACATCCCTGACCCGTGCACCTGGGAGGCAACACACCATTCAGGAGTCTCGTTTTCGACCACAGAACCGCCTAGCTACACCCCTTACAATTGAATCCCCTATGACTATAGCCCTTCCACTCTTTTTCCCGCCCTTCTGTACAGCAGGGACAGCCACGGTGCCATGAACCTGGCTACTGCTGCCTTCCCCTGGTGAGCCATCTCCCCCAACAGTATCCAAAACGGTATACCTCTTTTGGAGGGAGATGACCGCAAGGGACACCTGCACTGCCTTCCTGCTTTTTCTCTGCCTTTTGGTCACCCATTCCCTTTCTCCCTCAGCAATCCTAATCTGTTGTGTGACCAATTCGCTAAACGTGCTATCCGCGACCTCCTCAGCATCACGGATGCTCCAAAGCGAGTCCCATCCGCAGCTCCAGAGCATCATGTGGTCTAACGAGCTGCAGCTGGACACACCTCCTGCACGTGAAGGAGCCAGGGACATCAGCCACGTCCCTGAGCTCCCACATTGAGCAAGAGGAGCATAACACGGATGATATATATATATATTACAAAGTCAAAGATGCCAGACGATACTTTGAATGCAAGTATTTGCAGGTAATTAAGTCTTTACAGAGCCAAAGAGAAGGGTAACCCGAGGTTAAAGAGGTGTGAATTGACTCACGCCAGGACGGTTGGTAGGATTTCGCAAGCCCAGGCCAGATGGTGGGGGGTGAATGGAATGCGTCATGAATCCAATGTCCCGGTTGAGGCCATACTCGTGTGTGGAACTTCGCTATAAGTTTCTGCTCGGCGATTCTGTGTTGTTGCGCATCCTGAAGGCCGCCTTGGAGAACGCTTACCCAAAGATCAGAGGCTGAATGCCCTCGACTGCTGAAGTGTTCCCCGACTGGAAGGGAACATTCCTGCCTGGCGATTGTCGCGTGATGTCCGTTCATCCATTGTCGCAGCGTCTGCATGGTCTCGCCAATGTACCATGCTTCGGGACATCCCTTCCTTGCAGTATATGAGGCAGACAGCGTTGGCCGAGTCGCACGAGTATGTACTGCGTACCTGGTGGGTGGTGTTCTCACGTGTAATGGTGGCACACATGTTGATGATCTGGCATGTCTCGCAGAGATTGGCAGGGTTGTGTGGTGTCGTGGTTGCTGTTCTGAAGGCTGGGTAGTTTGCTGCAAACAATGGTTTGTTTGAGGTTGCGTGATTGATTGACGGCAAGTAGTGGGGGTGACCTTGGCAAGATGTTTGTCTTCATCGATGATGTGTTGAAGGCTGCGAAGAAGATGTTGTAGTTTCTCCGCTCTGGGAAAGTACTGGCCAGCGAAGGGTACTCTGTCGGTTGTGTCCCGTGTTTGTCTTCTGAGGCCGTTGGTGCGGTTTTTTGCTGTGGTGCGTTGGAACTGTCAATCGATGAGTCGAGCACCATATCCGTTCGTACGAGGGCATCTTTGAGCGTCTGTAGATGTCTGTACGCTCCTCCCTGTCTGAGCAGATCCTGTGTATACGGAGGGCTTGTCCATAGGGGATGGCTTCTTTAATGTGTTTAGGGTGAAAGCTGGAGAAGTGGAGCACTGTGAAGTTATCCGTGGGCTTGCGGATAAGCAAAGTGCTGAGGTGACCGTCCTTGATGGAGATGAGTGTGTCCAAGAATGCAACCGATTTTGGAGAGTAGTCCATGGTAAGTCTGATCGTGGGATGGAACTTATTGATGTCATCGTGTAGTTGTTTCAGTGATTCTTCACCGTTGGTCTAAAGGAAAAAAATGTCATTGATGTATCTGAGTGTCTAATTATTGGACTAGCTGTAATTATTAATTAACTAGGGCCAAAGACGTAGGATATGTTTCGAAGTGTTATTGGTTAATTGGGTTATTTAAAGAGTTGAAAAGACAAGCTAGTCAAATTGGCAGGAGAAGGGTAACCGCTAGAGCTCGGAAAGTGGATATGATTAAAATGTTCAACATTTCAATTTGAAAGAGATGCCAGGAACATAGGAGAGCCAACAAAGTAGTGTTGCATCAGGTTTTTTTCTGGTGGGGAGTTTGAGGTGGAAAGAGTTTCAGTTCAGTTTGAGCATGAAAGGGAATTAAAAAGAATAGAAAAAGAAATGGAGATTGAAATGAGGTTGGAATTAGAGAGAGAGAGAGAGAGGAAAAAGCATAAGGGAGAGACTCTCAGTTTAAGGCACTGCTAATTAGTGGGGAGTTGCCTGAAATTAGAAGGGAGCTTAATCTGAGAATGGAACTCAGTGCTGATGTGTTTAAATTTATACAGGACCTTTCAAAATTAAAGAGCTAAAAACATTTTTTAGGGCTTTTGAGAAAATAGCAACCCAAATGGAGTGGGCAAGAGAAACTTGGATATTACCCGTGCAGCGTAAATAGATGGTGGGCACAGGAGGTTTATGCTTCCCTGTCAAAGCGGGTGCCTAAGAATTATGATGAGGTTAAAGGCTATTCTGGGTGCATATGAATTATTTTCTGAAGCATATCGGCAAAAATTTTGGAATTTGGGACAGACTTGTACTGAATTCAAAAAGGGTCAAGCAGAACGATGGGTATGAGCACTGGGAGTTGCAACTACCTTCTGTCAGAGGAATTTACAAATTGCCTACCACCTTTAATAAGAACCCATGTTGAAGACCAGAGGATGAAAACTGTTAGGCATGCAGCAATTATGGCTGAGATAACCATAAATTTAAAACTTTGTTCGATCACCCTCATTATTTTAAAAAGGATAGGAAGTGGGAGAGTGAAAGGAAGGCAGGTGGCCAAGGTAAAGAATGGATAGTTGGGTATGCTCTGAGATCTCCTCAGACCAGGAAGGAAGGTACTGAGGGTACTCGAAAGCCTAGGTGTTAACATTGTAATAAGGTGGGGCATGTTTGTTCGGCATGTTGGAAGTTGCAAGGGAAGCCTATGGGATTTGTGGAGTTCATACGTCAGATTTTGAAAAGGGAACACAAGCAGAGAATGCTATAGGGAAAACTGTAGCTTTAACCTGACTAGGAAACTTGAGGTAAACACTGTTGTGGGAGCAGGTGTGAGGAATGAGGTAGATGATGCGTGCTCTATTTCTTGGAGACATAGCTCATCCCTGCCTCATGGATTGTGCCACATAACCTAACGGCCTCAATACACTGGATGGACTGCACGGTGTCATCAGGCAAAGTGAAGGGTGGAGGGGTTTGCCTTCTCATCAACTCCTGGTGCTCAGATGTGGCGACCTTGGCGAACTACTGCTCGTTCGACATGGAATACCTGACTGTGAAGTGCTGCCAGTACTACCTTCCATGGGAGTTTACATCTACCACTATCTCGGCAATCTATATCCCACCCCAGGCACTGGATGAATTGTACACCACTATGAATAACAGTGAAACAGAATAACCGGAGGCCTTGTTCATCGTGGCCGTAGAGCTCAACCAGGCCGACCTCAAGAGTGTACTGTCAAAATTCCACCCAACACATCTGTCACACCAGGGTCGCCAACATCCTTGACCACTGCTACACAAACATCAAGGCCGCCTACCGATCCATCCCACGACCGCACTTTGGAAAATCGGACCATAAGATGGTGCTCCTTCTCCCGGCAAGTGGGAGAATCCGGTTTAGAAGGTCGTGCAGTGCTAGTCCAAGGCAATAGACAAGAAATCCAGGTACGACCTCCGCAAAGTCATCAGGGATGACAAGAAACATTACCAAACTAAGCTGGAGTCTAAACTGAATTCACAGACACGGTTGTGGTAAGGCTTAAACAACGTAAAGGGCTGCAAAGGAAAACCGAATCGAATCTCCTAAAGCAGCTCATCCCTCCCCAATGAACTCTATGCATTCTATGCTTGGTTCGAGCAGGAAATATCAACTGTCCCAGCAGCCTCAGACACGCCCATACCTACTGTCACAGTGTCAAAGAAATTATAAGTCAGCATTTTGAGTTTTCGCCAAAGGTCCTTTAATTAAACACGAAGTTTATGATGGGTTGGAGAGACCACAATCATTCTAAATGACCCCGCTTTATAGAGGTAAAGGCAGGCAATTTATATGATACAGTAAGCAATATCTAGGACCGAAAGCATTCTTAGATTAGCAAGAGACAGAAAAATGAGCAGGCCAGAGTTAGATTTTAATAACAGGCCTTGGGTTCCTTGCCTAAGAAAAATAATAATTGTATGCTGTCAGCAAAACAATGTGCAGCTGTATGCTTGTTTACATTGCGTGACCTTCTGACTATTTCATACAGAACGTCTTGACTGAACTAAGGCTAAATATCCATCATGCTTTGCCAAGTGCCTATTTCCATGAAATATAGTCAAACAGCTGGTTAAAACGAATACAGGGTATTAAGGCAACTAATCCACCAACTAAAGTCCCTTCAGAAAACAGCTTCAGAAGTCAGATCGGCCTTCTTGAAAGTCAACCCTCAGAAAGCAACGGGATCCCTGGTCGTGAACTCTGATCCTGCGTGGACCAACTGGCAGATGTGTTCACGGACAACTTCAACCTTTCCCTACTCTGTTCCGAGGTTCCCATCTGCTTCATGAAGACCACCATCATACCGGTGCCAAAGAAGAACCAGGCAACGTGCCTCAACAATTACCGTCCTATGGCCGTGACATTGATCATTCTGAAGTGCTTCGAGAGGTTGGTGATGAGACACATCAACACCATATTCCCAGGATGCCCAGATCCACTGCAATTCGCATACCTGCATCTCCCTGGGCCTACACTCATCCCTGGAGCATCTCGCCAACAAGGTTCCTACATCTGACTGCTATTGGTTGACTACAGCTCCGCCTTCCACATCATAATCCCAGCCAAGGTCATATCAAAGCTCCGCTACCTAGGACTTGGTCCCTCACTCTGCAACTGGATCCTCGACTTCCTGACCCACAGACCACAATCAGCAAGGATAAACAATTACACCTCCTCCACGATAGTCCTCAATACCGGGGCCCCTCATGGCTGCGCACATAGCCCCCTACTACACTCCATATACACACCCAAAACTGTGTGGCAAAATTTAACTCCAACTCCATCTGCAAGTTTGCTGATGACACGGCTGTAGTGGGTCGGATCTCGGACAACAATAGTCAGAATACAGGAGGGATATAGAGAACTCAGTAGAGTAGTGTAAGGACAACAATCACTCTCTCAATGCCAGCAAAACCAAAGAGCTGGTCATTGACTTCAGAAAGAAAAGTACTGTACACATCCCTGTCTGCATCAATGGTGCCGAGGAAAAGATGGTTGACAGCTTCAAATTCCTTGGTGTGCACATCAGCAACAATCTGTCCTGGTCCACTCAAGTCAACGCTACGACCAAGAAAGCACACCAGCGCCTATACTTCCTCAGGAAGCTAAGGAAATTCGGCACGTTGACATTGACTCTGTCCAATTTTTACAGATGCACCATAGAAAGCATCCTAGCTGGCTGCATCACAGCCTGGTATGGCAACTGTTCTGCCCAAGACCGTAATAAATCAAGAGTCCTGAACACAGCCCAGTCCATCACGCGAACCCGCCTCCCATCTATTGACTCTGGTCTACACCTCCCAGTGCCTTAGGAAAGCGGACAGCATGTTCAAAAACCCATCCCATCCGGGTTATTCACCCTTCCAGCTTCTCCCATTGAGCAGGAGATGCAAAATTCTGAGAAATTCTGAGGGGCCTCACGGTAGCATGGTGGTTAGCATCAATGCTTCACAGCTCCAGGGTCCCAGGTTCGATTCCCGGCTGGGTCACTGTCTGTGTGGAGTCTGCACGTCCTCCCCGTGTGTGCGTGGGTTTCCTCCGGGTGCTCCGGTTTCCTCCCACAGTCCAAGATGTGCGGGTTAGGTGGATTGGCCATGCTAAATTGCCCGTAGTGTAAGGTTAATGGGGGATTGTTGGGTTACGGGTATACGGGTTACGTGGGTTTAAGTAGGGTGATCATTGCTCGGCACAACATCGAGGGCCGAAGGGCCTGTTCTGTGCTGTACTGTTCTATGTTCTATGTAACCAGCACTAACCGTTTCAAAAACCACTTCCCCGTTGTTACCAGACTTCTGAATGACTCTCTTATGGACTGAACTGATCTCTTCACACCTTTTCTAGTGAATATGTCTTCACCCGGTGCCTGTGTCTATATATTTACATTGTGTATTTATGTATATGTCCTTTTTTTTCATGTATGGAATGATCTGTCTGGACTGTACGCAGGACAATATTTTTCACTGTACCTTGGTGCACGTGACAATGAAACAAATCCAAACCAATCCAGATGACAGATATGAAGGGTTTTTGTGTAAGGGGAAAATCGCCCATTTTCCTCAACTGATATATTCAAACCCATAACTATGTTTAGGGGCACAGGTGCTACTTAAACTCTCTTACTGGAGAAGGACTTTGTTTTCTCTTCAGAGGGCTCACTGAAAACTACGGTACTGGTGAGTGGCTTAAGTGGAGATGATATCCCCGTTCCATTGTATAAAGTACAATTGGAGTGTGATTTAGTGTCAGGCCCAGCAATAGTCGGGGTGGTTAAGAAATTCCCAGTGGACAGAGTAGACTTAACGTTTGGAGAATAATTTGGCAGGGGTGAAGGTTATCGCCCATGATTACAGAGAGTCCGAGGGAATATTACAGCTAGCACATGAAACGCCAGGGTAGGGTATGTGGGAATTTGTAAAACTCATTGGCCATTAAATTACTCAAAGAAAGAAATGTTGACACGTTGATCACATATCGAATAATATCAAATCTACACATATCGAATAATATCAAATCTAATTTGGCTGGTATTGATGACATTACCTCTGAGAATGATTCCTCTCACAAATTTGTTGAACATCAAATCTAGTAGAGAATCCGATTCTGCAAGTTCTAAGAGCGAAGGTGGCCATAAGAAAGAGGAGTCCAAATCTAACAGTAATGACAGTAATGAAGTGATGAAGAGTCAGACGAGAGTACTGAATATTATTTTGGTTCTGATTTATAGAACATAGAACACTACAGCGCAGTACGGGCCCTTCGGCCCTCAATGTTGCGCCGACCTGTGAAACCATCTGAAGCCTATCGACCTACACTATTCCATTTTCATCCATATGTCTATCCAGTGACCACTTAAATGCCCTTAAATTTGGCGAGTCTACTACTATTGCAGGCAGGGCGTTCCACACCCCTACTACTCTCTGAGTAAACTGCCTCTGACATCTGTCCTATATCTCTCACCCCTCAATTTAAAGCTATGTCCCCTCGTGTTGGTCATCACCATCCGAGGAAAAAGACTCTCACTGTCCACCCTATCTACCCTCTGACTATCTTATATGTCTCTATTAAGTCACCTCTCAGCCTTCTCCTCTCTAACGAAAACAACCTCAATTCCCTGAGCCTTTCCTCGTAAGACCTTCCCTCCATACCAGGCAACATCCTAGTAAATCTCCTCTGAACCCTTTCCAAAGCTTCCACATCCTTCCTATAATGTGGTGACCAGAACTGCACGCAGTACTCCAGGTGTGGCCGCACCAGAGTTATGTACAGCTGCAGCATGACCTTGTGGTTCCGAAACTCAATCCCCCTGCTTATAAAGGCTAGCACACCATATGCCTTCTTAAACAGCCCTATTAACCCTGGTGGCAACTTTCAGGGATTTATGTACCTGGATGCCGAGATCTCTCTGTTCATCTACACTACCAGAATCTTGCCATTAGCCCAGTACTCTGCATTCCTGTTACTCCTTCCAAAGTGAACCACCTCACACTTTTCCGCATTAAACTCCATCTGCCACCTCTCAGCCCAGCTCTGCAGCTTATCTATGTCCCTCTGTATCCTATAACATCCTTCAGCACTATCCACAACTCCACCGACCTTCGTGTCATCTGCAAATTTACTAACCCATCCTTCTACACCCTCTTCCAGGTCATTTATAAAAATGACAAATAGCAGTGGCCCCAAAACAGATCCTTGCGGTACACCACTAGTAACTGAACTCCAGGATGAACATTTGCCATCAACCACCACCCTCTGTCTTCTTTCAGCTAGCCAATTACTGATCCAGACCGCTAAATCACCTTCAATTCCATACTTCCTTATTTTCTGCAATAGCCTACCGGTGGGGAACCTTATCAAACGCCTTACTGAAATCCATATACACCACATCAACAGCTTTACCCTGATCCACCTGTTTGGTCACCTTCTCAAAAAACTCAATAAGGTTTGTGAGACATGACCTACCCTTCACAAAACCGTGTTGAGGTTTCAGTAGGGGAGCATTTCGGGAACAGTGACCACAATTCAGTTTTTAAGTGCTGGTGGACAAGGATAAGAGTGGTCCTAGAGTGAATGTGCTAAATGAAATTAAATGAAAATCGCTTATTGTCACGAGTAGGCTTCAATGAAGTTACTGTGAAAAGCCCCTAGTTGCCATATTCCGGTGCCTGTCCGGGGAGGCTGGTACGGAAATCGAACCGTGCTGCTGGCCGGCTTGGTCTGCTTTAAAAGCCAGCGATTTAGCTGAGTGAGCCAAACCTAAAATTGGGGGCAGGCTAATTATAACAATATTAGGCGGGAACTGAAAAACCAAAATTGGGGCGGATGTTTGAGGGTAAATCAACTTTGACATGTGGGAGGCTTTCAAATGTCAGTTGAAAGGAATTCAGGACCAGCATGTTCCTGTGAGGAAGGATAATATGGCAAATTTCGGGAACCTTGGATAATGGAAGATATTGTAGGCCTCGTCAAAAAGGAAAAGGAGGCATCTGGTCAGGGCTGAGAAGGCTGGGAACAGACAAAGCGTGTGTGGAATAAAAGGAAAGTAGGAAGGAACTTAAGCAAGGAGTCAGGAGGCTAAAAGGGGTCATGTAAAGTCATTGGCAAATATGGTAAAGGAAGTCCCAAAGCTTTTTACACGTACATAAAAAAGCAAGAGGGTATCAGGGAAAGGGTTGGCCCACTGAAGACACGAGAGGGAATCTGTGTGGAGCCAGAGGAAATGGGCGAGGTACTAAAGGAATACTTCGCATCAGTATTCACCAAAGAGAAGGAATTGGTGGATGTTAAGTCTGGAGAAGGGTGTGTAGATAGCCTGGGTCACATTGAGATCCAAAAAGATGAGGTGTTGGGCATCTTGAAAAATAGTAAGGTGGATAAATCCCCAGGGCCTGATGGGATCTACACCCGAATACTGAAGGGGACAAGAGAGGAAATTGCTGAGGTCTTGACAGAAATCTTTGGATCCTCACTGTCTTCAGGTGATGTCCCGGAGGACTGGAGAATAGCCAATGTTGTTCCTTTGTTTAAGAAGGGTAGCAAGTGTAATCCAGGGAACTACAGGCCAGTGAGCCTTAAGTCAGTGGTAGGGAAATTACTGGAGAGAATTCTTCGAGATAGGATCTACTCCCATTTGGAAGCAAATGGATGTATTAGTGAGAGGCAGCATGGTTTTGTGAAGGGGAGGTCGTGTCTCACTAACTTGATACAGTTTTTTCGAGGTGGTCACAAATATGATAGATGCAGGTAGGACAGTGGATGTTGTCTATCTAGACTACAGGAAGGCCTTTGACAAGGTCCATCATGGCAGACTGGCACAAAACGTGAAGTCACATGGGATCAGAGGTGAGCTGATAAGATGGATACAGAACTAACTAAGTCATAGGAGGCAGAGAGTAGCAATGGAGGGTGTTTTTCTGATTGATGGGCTGTTGACTAGAGTTCCGCAAGGGTCAGTGCTGGGACCTTTGCTGTTCATAGTGTATATATAAATGATTTGGTGGAAAATGTAACTGGTCTGATTAGTAAGTTTGCGGACGACACAAAGGTTGGCGGAATTGCAGATAACGATGAGGGCTGTCAGAGGATACAGCAGGATTTGGATCGTTTGGAAACTTGGGTGGAGAGATTGCAGATGGAGTTTAATCCGGACAAATGTGAGGCAATGGATTTTGGAAGGTCTAATACAGATAGGGAATATACAGTGAATGGTAGAACCCTCAAGAGTATTGACCGTCAGAGCAATCTAGGTGTACAGGTCCACAGGTCACAAAGTGGCAACACAGGTGGAGAAGGTAGTCAAGAAGGCATACAGTATGCTTGCCTTCATTGGCCGGGGCATTGAGTATAAAAAGTGGCAAGTCATGTTGCAGCTGTCTAGAACCTTAGTTGGACCACACTTGGAGTATGGTGTTCATTTCTGGTCGCCACACTACCAGAAGCATATGGAGGCTTTAGAGAGGGTGCAGAAGAGATTTACCAGGATGTTGCCTGGTATGGAGGGCATGGAGCTATGAGGAGAGGTTGAATAAACTCTGTTTGTTGTCACTGGAGGTTGAGGGGCAACCTGATAGACATGTACAAAATTATGAGGGGCATAGACAGAGTGGATAGTCAGGCTTTTTCCCAGGTTACAGGGGTCAGTAACTAGGGGGCATAGGTTTACGGTGCGAGGGGAGATGTACAAGGCAAGTATTTTTACACCGGGTAATGGGTGCCTGGAACTTGCTACTGGAGGAGGTGGTGGAAGTAGTGACGATTAAGGGGCATCTTGACAAATGCATGAATAGGATAGGATAGAGGGATATGGACCCCGGAAGTGTAGAAGATTTTAGTTTAGATGGGGCAGCATGGTCGGCGCAGGCTTGCAGGGCCAAAGGGCCGGTTCCTGTGCTGCACTTTTCTTCTTTTGTTCTATAATTACCCGCTTTCCATCTACCTCCCTTTTTAAAACAGTGGTGTCATATTTGCTAATTTCCATCTGCCGGACCACCCCAGAGTCCTAGTGAAGTTTGGTAAATTATCACGAGTGTATTTGTAATTTCCCTCGCCATCACTTTTAGTACCCTGGGATGCATTCCATCAGGGCCAGGAGACTTGTCTACCTTTCGCCCCATTAGGTTGCCCGTCACTATCTCCTCAGTGATAACAATCGTCTCAAGGTCCTCACCTGTCATAGCCTCATTTCCATCAGTCACTGGGATGTTATTTGTGTCTTCCACTGTGAAGACCGACCCCAAAAACCTGTTTAGTTCCTCAGCTATTTCTTCATCTCCCAGTATTAAATCTCCCTTCTCATCCTCTAAAGGACCATATTTATGTTGGCCACTTTATTTATTTTATATAATTGTAGAACCTTTATTACCTGTTTTTACATTCTGAGCAAGTTTTCTCTCATAATCTATCTCACTGTTTATAGCTTTTTAGTAGCTTTCTGTTGCCCCCTAAAAATTTCAGAATCCTCTCGTCTTCCACTAATCTTTGCCACTTTGTATGCTTTTTCCTTTAATTTGATACTCTCCCTTATTTCCTTGGATATCCACGGTCGATTTTCCCTCTTTCTACTGTCCTTCCTTTTTGTTGGCATAAGCGTTTGCTGAGCACTGTGAAAAATTACTTGGAAGGTTCTCCACTGTTCTTCAACTGTTTCACCATAAAGTCTTTTCTCCCAGTCTACCTTAGCCAGCTCTTCTCCACCATATTGTGATCGCTCTTTCCGAGTGATCCCTATGAGATCATTAATCAATCCTGTCACATTAAACCGGAGCAGATTTAGGATCGCTTGTTCCTTCGAAGGTTCTAGGAAACTATCACAGATATATTCTATAAACTCCTCCGCAAGGTTGCCTTGACCGACCTGGTTAAACCAGTCAACATGTAAATTAAATTACAGGTGCAGACTGTCCAGTTTGTACTGGTCCCACCTCCCCCAGAACCAGCTACAGTGCCTGAGCAATTTGAATCCCTCCCTCTTGCACCATCTCTCGAGCCATGCTTTCATCCTATCTATCCTGACATTCCTACTCTGACTCACGCGTGGCACTGGAAGCAATCCTCAGATCACTACCTTTTGAGTCCTACTTTTTGGTCTAACACCCTGAATTCAGCTTGTCGGACCTCATCCTGATTTTGTACCTATATAATTGGTGCCTATATGCACCATGACAGCTGGCTGTTCACCCCCACCCCCCCCGGAATGTCCTGCAGCCACTCCGAGATTTCCTTGACCCTTGTACCAGGGAGGCAACACGCATTCTGAAGTCTCGATTGCATCTGCAGAACCCCCTGTCTATTCCCCTTATGGTTGAGTCCTCTGTCACCACAGCCCTGCCATTCTTCTTCCTGCTCTCCTGCGCAGCAGAGCCAGCCACGGTGCCATGAACCTGGCTGCTGCTGTCTGGTGAGCCTCTTCCTCAACAGTAAAAAAAGTGGTTTATCTGTTTTGCAGGAATATGATCGCAGGGGCCACCTGCACTGCCCTTGCTCTGTCTTTTGGTCTCCCATTTTCTATCTCGCTCAATTATTTTTACCTGCGGTGTGACGTACTCAGCGAACGTGCTATCCACAACTTCCTCAGCATCACGGATGCTCCAAAGTGAGTCCACCTGCAGCTCCAGATCCGTCAAATGGTCTAACAGGAGCTGCAACTGGACACACTTCCTACACGTGAAGGAGCCAGGGTCAGTTGACGTGTCCCTGAGCTCCCACATCGCACATGAGGAGCATGACTGGGAACTCCTGTTATGTCTTAAACCTTAGGTTAACTTAGACAACTACAATGCCAAAAAACAAAAGAAAAGCAAAAAAAATGACAAATGGAAAGAAAAACCACTTACCAGTCACCACGACTTACCAGCAGGTTCTCTCTTGGCCAATCTAATCACAGCCCTCCTGCGATGTCATTCTTCAGTTTCTCCCCAGTCTAAACCTCAGATTCACTGTTTACCCGCTTCCCTTCCCAAGATGCTGTCTGTCCAACCGCTTGCCTCCGCTCCACTCCACTCTTGAAAAGGAAGGCCGCGTCCCCGAGCTAGGTTTTTAAACTCCCCACTTCCCTGCCCAAGATGCTGTCTGTCCCAACCGCTCGCCTCCGCTCCACTCCTTAACAGAATGTAGCTGAGATACTGCCCTGTGAACCGGTCATTAGGCTCCGCCCTACGGTCACTGCTCCCTTGATTCCCGGCTGCTCCTCGGGTTCCTGTAAAGCAAGTTCCTGAGCGTCACTTTTACCATGTCGCCGCCACTCTCCTCGGACTCTTTTACACTGTGTCCCCGCACTAATTAGTTTTTATATCAAACTAGTTTGACATAGTTTCCTTACCAGCCAATCGGGTCACAACTTCACTGTGATGGCACCTTGTTTTTACCCCCCCCCCCACACCACAATTTGAAAACGCACAGACACAAATACCACTTGCCTTCCAGACTGCGCTCCGGATTTCTCCCACTCAGAAACACACAGACACAAATACTACTTACCTCCTCAGACTGCACTCCGGATTTCTCCTTCTCCGAGTCACAGAGAGACAGACACAAATACCACTTACCTTCTCGGACTGATGTCCCGATTTCTCCTGCTCAGAGAGACAGAGAGGGAGACACAGACACAAATACTACTTACATCCTCAAACTGCACTCCAGATTTCTCCCGTTCAGCTCCACTCCCAATATGAAGGTCTTACCTGCGACTCACCAATCAATTCTCTCCCTTGTAGTCACCTGCAGCAGGACAAGGCCACTCCCTGGACATTTGGGTGTAACAAATCAAGGGATAAAAAGTACCTCCTCCCCACCTAGCTTCAAATTCCCGAACTCACTCTTCGATGTGCCTCACTCTGGCTGTGTCTTCTCTGGCTCACTGGAAGAACTCTCTGGGAGTGAGTTTCAAATTGCTCTTTTAAATGGATACTGGCCCAGTTAGAGATTGAAATACAATGCACGCTGGACATGTTGCAGAAGCCAGCTGTGCTATGGTCTGCAGAACGCCAAGTAGTGTTTGAGAGATTGACGGCCATGTTAATGGGCGAACTGGTGTTGGCAACCCCAGACTTTCCCAGACAATTTAAAATGGCCACAGATGTCAGTGACCTGGGATAGGGGCAATACTACTACAAGACGGTAGCATTGTGGATAGCACAAATGCTTCACAGCTCCAGGGTCTCAGGTTCGATTCCGGCTTGGGTCACTGTCTGTGCGGAGTCTGCACATCCTCCTCATGTGTGCGTGGGTTTCCTCCGGGTGCTCCGGTTTCCTCCCACAGTCCAAAGATGTGCAGGGTAGGTGGATTGGCCATGATAAATTGCCCATAGTGTCCAAAATTGCCCTTAGTGTTGGGTGGGGTAACTGGGTTATGGGGATAGGGTGGAGGTGTTGACCTTGGGTAGGGTGCTCTTTCCAAGAGCCGGTGCAGACTTGATGGGCCGAATGGCCTCCTTCTGCACTGTCAATTCTATGAAAGACAACGATGCAGGAATAAGTTAAACCCGAAACACTTCGTGAGTGTTTCCCACCCCACGGTGGTTGGGAAGCGGGAGCAGGGGCCTGTCGTGAAGGTGAGTGAGTGCCTTTAAATTTGCTTACCTTTCAGCGGGAACAGGGTTTGAGGTAATATCAGGTAAGCTCTTCCTTTCTTTTTCTTTTTTCTTGTTTTTTTTTAAATCTAGAGGTGATGTCAGGGAAGGCAGTACAATGCTCCTCCTGCAGAATGTTTGAGGTGAGGGACGCCGTCAGTGTCCCTGCTGATTTCATCTGTGGGAAGTGCACCCAACTCCAGCTCCTCAAAAACCGTGTTAGGACCTGGAGCTTGAGCTGGATGAACTTCGGATCATTCGGGAGGCAGAGGGGGTCATAGATAGGAGCTTCAGGGAAGTAGTTACACCAAAGACTGGAGATAGATGGGTAACTGTAAGAGGGACTGGGAAGAAGCAGTCAGTGCAGGGACCCCCTGCGGTCGTTCCCCTGAGTAACAAGTATACCGTTTTGGATACTTGTCGGGGGGACGACTTACCAGGGGTAAGCCAATGGGGTACGGGCCTCTGGCACGGAGTCTGTCCCTGTTGCTCAGAAGGGAAGGGGGGAAAGGAGTAGAACATTAGTAATTGGGGACTCAATAGTCAGGGGCACAGATAGGAGATTTTGTGGGAGCGAGAGAGACTCACGTTTGGTATGTTGCCTCCCAGGTGCAAGGGTACGTGATGTCTCGGATCGTGTTTTCCGGGTCCTTAAGGGGGAGGGGGAGCAGCCCCAAGTCGTAGTCCACATTGGCACTAACGACATAGGTAGGAAAGGGGACAAGGATGTCAGGCAGGCCTTTAGGGAGCTAGGATGGAAGCTCAGAGCGAGAACAAACAGAGTTATTATCTCTGGGTTGTTGCCCGTGCCACGTGATAGTGAGATGAGGAATAGGGAGAGAGAGCAATTAAACACGTGGCTACAGGGATGGTGCAGGCGGGAGGGATTCAGATTTCTGGATAACTGGGGCTCTTTCTGGGGAAGGTGGGACCTCTATAGACAGGATGGTCTACATCTGAACCTGAGGGGCACCAATATCCTGGGGGGGAGATTTGTTAGTGCTCTTTGGGGGGGTTTAAACTAATTCAGCAGGGGCATGGGAACCTGGATTGTAGTTTTGGGGTACGGGAGATTGAGAGTATAGAGGACAGGAGCACAGATTTGACTTCGCAGGAGGGTGCCAGTGTTCAGGTAGGTGGTTTGAAGTGTGTCTACTTCAATGCCAGGAGTATACGAAATAAGGTAGGGGAACTGGCAGCATGGGTTGGTACCTGGGACTTCGATGTTGTGGCCATTTCAGAGACATGGATAGAGCAGGGACAGGAATGGTTGTTGCAGGTTCCGGGCTTTAGGTGTTTTAGTAAGCTCAGAGAAGGGGGCAAAAGAGGGGGAGGTGTGGCGCTGCTAGTCAAGGACAGTATTACGGTGGCGGAAAGGATGCTAGATGGGGACTCTTCTTCTGAGGTAGTATGGGCTGAGGTTAGAAACAGGAAAGGAGAGGTCACCCTGTTGGGAGTTTTCTATAGGCCACCTAATAGTTCTAGGGATGTAGAGGAAAGGATGGCGAAGATGATTCTGGAAAAGAGCCAAAGTAACAGGGTAGTTGTTATGGGAGACTTTAACTTTCCAAATATTGACTGGAAAAGATATAGTTCGAGTACATTAGATGGGTCGTTCTTTGTACAATGTGTGCAGGAGGGTTTCCTGACACAATATGTTGACAGGCCAACAAGAGGCGAGGCCACATTGGATTTGGTTTTGGGTAATGAACCAGGCCAGGTGTTAGATCTGGAGGTAGGTGAGCACTTTGGAAAGAGTGACCACAATTCGGTGACCTTTACGTTAGTGATGGAAAGGGATAAGTATACCCCGCAGGGCAAGAGTTATAGCTGGGGGAAGGGCAATTATGATGCCATTAGACATGACTTAGGATGTGTTGGTTGGAGAAGTAGGCTGCAAGGGTTGGGCACACTGGATATGTGGAGCTTGTTCAAGGAACAGCTATTGCATGTTCTTGATAAGTACGTACCAGTCAGGCAGGGAGGAAGGGGTCGAGCGAGGGAACCGTGGTTTACCAAAGAAGTGGAATCTCTTGTTAAGAGGAAGAAGGAGGCCTATGTGAAGATGAGGCGTGTAGTTTCAGTTGGGGCGCTTGATAGTTACAAGGAAGCGAGGAAGGATCTAAAGAGAGAGCTGAGACGAGCAAGGAGAGGACATGAGAAGTCTTTGGCAGGTAGGATCAAGGAAAACCCAAAAGCTTTCTATAGGTATGTCAGGAATAAAAGAATGACTAGGGTAAGAGTAGGGCCAGTCAAGGACAGTGGTGGGAAGTTGTGTGTGGAGGCTGAGGAGATAAGCGAGATACTAAATGAATACTTTTCGTCAGTATTCACTCAAGAAAAAGATAATATTGTGGAGGAGAATGCTGAGACCCAGGCTATTAGAATAGATGGCATTGAGGTGCGTAGGGAAGAAGTGTTGGCAATTCTGGACAATTCGGGGCCGGATGGGATTTATCCTAGGATTCTCTGGGAAGCCAGGGAAGAGATTGCTGAGCCTTTGGCGTTGATTTTTAGGTCATCATTGGCTACAGGAATAGTGCCAGAGGACTGGAGGATAGCAAATGTGGTCCCTTTGTTCAAGAAGGGGAGTAGAGATAACCCCGGTAACTATAGGCCGGTGAGCCTAACGTCTGTGGTGGGTAAAGTCTTGGAGAGGATTATAAAAGATACGATTTATAATCATCTAGATAGGAATAATATGATTAGGGACAGTAAGCATGGTTTTGTGAAGGGTAGGTCATGCCTCACAAACCTTATCGAGTTCTTTGAGAAGGTGACTGAACAGGTAGACGAGGGTAGAGCAGTTGATGTGGTGTATATGGATTTCAGTAAAGCGTTTGATAAGTTTCCCCACGGTCGGCTATTGCAGAAAATACGGAGGCTGGGGATTGAGGGTGATTTAGAGATGTGGATCAGAAATTGGCTAGTTGAAAGAAGACAAAGAGTGGTAGTTGATGGGAAATGTTCAGAATGGAGTTCAGTTACGAGTGGCGTACCACAAGGATCTGTTCTGGGGCCGTTGCTGTTTGTCATTTTTATAAATGACCTAGAGGAGGGCGCAGAAGGATGGGTGAGTAAATTTGCAGACGACACTAAAGTCGGTGGAGTTGTAGACAGTGCGGAAGGATGTTGCAGGTTACAGAGGGACATAGATAAGCTGCAGAGCTGGGCTGAGAGGTGGCAAATGGAGTTTAATGTAGAGAAGTGTGAGGTGATTCACTTCGGAAAGAATAACAGAAATGCGGAATATTTGGCTAATGGTAAAATTCTTGGTAGTGTGGATGAGCAGAGGGATCTCGGTGTCCATGTACATAGATCCCTGAAAGTTGCCACCCAGGTTGATAGGGTTGTGAAGAAGGCCTATGGTGTGTTGGCCTTTATTGGTAGAGGGATTGAGTTCCGGAGCCATGAGGTCATATTGCAGTTGTACAAAACTCTAGTACGGCCGCATTTGGAGTATTGCGTACAGTTCTGGTCGCCTCATTATAGGAAGGACGTGGAAGCTTTGGAACGGGTGCAGAGGAGATTTACCAGGATGTTGCCTGGTATGGAGGGAAAATCTTATGAGGAAAGGCTGATGGACTTGAGGTTGTTTTCGTTAGAGAGAAGAAGGTTAAGAGGTGACTTAATAGAGGCATACAAAATGATCAGAGGTGATTAGATAGGGTGGACAGCGAGAGCCTTCTCCCGCGGATGGAGGTGGCTAGCACGAGGGGACATAGCCTTAAATTGAGGGGTAATAGATATAGGACAGAGGTCAGAGGTGGGTTTTTTACGCAAAGAGTGGTGAGGCCGTGGAATGCCCTACCTGCAACAGTAGTGAACACGCCAACATTGAGGGCATTTAAAAATTTATTGGATAAGCATATGGATGATAAGGGCATAGTGTAGGTTAGATGGCCTTTAGATTTTTTCCATGTCGGTGCAACATCGAGGGCCGAAGGGCCTGTACTGCGCTGTATCGTTCTATGTTCTATGTTCTAAGTCTGTGCCAAAGAAAGTATTCCACCATTGAAAAGGAAGCCTTGTTTCTAACTCTTCAGCACTTTGAAATATATATGCGACATGACAGTCAACAAAGCGTGGTTTACACAGGCCATAATCCACTTTTATAGAGATGTTTAAAACCCAGAACGCAAGATTATTCCATTTATTATTATGACAGTTCAAAGTTATACTTGTACACATTCCCGAAAAGGATAATGTGTTTGCGGATACTTTGTCACGGGTTTAAGGACTGACTAATTACCAGTGTAGAGACTAGGATGGGAACTTGTATCATGGGGGTAGATTGGATGGATATGTGTTTGTGATTTATGTCTTGCGTACCTCATACTTAATGTCTGTGCCCTGAAGTTTTATTCTTTTAGGGAGGGGGGTAAATAAGGGTCCTTTCTGTTGATTCCTTTTTCTCCTTTCTTTTATTTTGCCATTACAATGTTGATACATGGACATGTGTCTTTAAGGCATGCAGCCTATATCTTTAATTCAAGCAGAAGAATCCAGAAGTTACATGAGAGATCACTTTGCTAGCCTGTGCTAGTTTAAACAAGCTGCAGACTTGTCGGCACCAGAGAAAGAGTTGGGGTTGGGACTCGGTTTGATTGATTGGCTGGTGGCCAATTCATTAATTGGCCGAAAAGGCTGTACTCTGCCCGGTAACAGGCAGTGATTGGATCCTAACCCAGTGTCCTGAGGAGTTTTCAGTTTTGATTTTGGCAGCAAGGAGACCAGGCACTGCTATCTCTCTCTCCAGAAAGGCTGCTAGAAACTATTACAGGCTGGAAAACAAAGACCAGGGCCTGCTATTTCTGTCCAGAAAAGTTAGGACCAATGTATTTATGAAACAACAGAGACCTGAATGAAGGATTCTACAGAGAAGACGGGTAAGCTTGCTGTGAAGAAAGGTGTGCTAAAAAACATCATGACTTTTTTTAACCTTTCACTTACGATTGTTACCTTTCCATCCCTCTGTTTGTCTTGTGGACATGTTTAGATGGTGGGGGAAATTAAGGTGTAAAATTAGGTATTAGTTAATAGTTAACCAGTTGTCTGTGCCGTATATGTCATTGTTATAAGTAAACAGTAATTGTGTTTACGGTTACACACCTAGTGACTGTAATTATTGGGCAGCCAAGGGTCAAAAACTTAGTGTATTCTAAGAATTGTTGGTTAATTCGCTTGTGTTGTGACTGAGGCACGTGAGGCTGAAGTTGACCACTGTGTCGTAACACAACATATTGCCCAGAAAGTTTTCTTCTCTTCACCTGGCTCTTTTGTGTGTGTATGTGTGTGTGTGTGTGTACTGGTTACCTAGAAACATTTCCCCAATCTATCAAACACCTCTTAATTTTAAACACCCCATTAACCTCCTCACCCCTGCAATCCTTTGCTTTGAGGGAAATAACCTCAGCTTTTATAGTCTTTCCATATTGAAGTTCTTCATCCCTGATGCAATTCTAATAGCCTCTACTATCTCTGAAATGTCTTGACAGGCGGCATGGACGCACTGTTGCATATGTCTCTGAGGACCCAGGTTTGATCTCAACCTATGGTCACTGTCCGTGTGGAGTTTGCACATTCTCACCGTGTCTGCGTGGGTCTCACCCCCACAATCCAAAGATATGCAGGGTAAGTGGAATGGCCACGCTAAATTGCCCCCTATTGGAGGAAAAAAATAATAAATTCAAATGTCTTAAGAACATAAGAACTAGGAGCAGGAGTAGGCCATCTGGCCCCTCGAGCCTGCTCCGCCATTCAATTAGATCATGGCTGATCTTTTGTGGACTCAGCTCCACTTTCCGGCCCGAACACCATAACCCTTAATCCCTTTATTCTTCAAAAAACTATCTATCTTTACCTTAAAAACATGTAATGAAGGAGCCTCAACTGCTTCACTGGGCAAGGAATTCCATAGATTCACAACCCTTTGGGTGAAGAAGTTCCTCCTAAACTCAGTCCTAAATCTACTTCCCCTTATTTTGAGGCTATGCCCCCTAGTTCTGCTGTCACCCGCCAGTGGAAACAACCTGCCCGCATCTATCCTATCTATTCCCTTCATAATTTTTAATGTTTCTATAAGATCCCCCCTCATCCTTCTAAATTCCAACGAGTACAGTCCCAGTCTACTCAACCTCTCCTCATAATCCAACCCCTTCAGCTCTGGGATTAACCTAGTGAATCTCCTCTGCACACCCTCCAGCGCCAGTACGTCCTTTCTCAAGTAAGGAGACCAAAACTGAACACAATACTCCAGGTGTGGCCGCACTAACAACTTATACAATTGCAACATAACCTCCCTAGTCTTAAACTCCATCCCTCTAGCAATGAAGGACAAAATTCCATTTGCCTTCTTAATCACCTGTTGCACTTGTAAACCAACCTTCTGTGACTCATGCACTAGCACACCCAAGTCTCTCTGAACAGCGGCATGCTTTAATATTTTATCGTTTAAATAATAATCCCGTTTGCTGTTATTCCTACCAAAATGGATAACCTCACATTTGTCAACATTGTATTCCATCTGCCAGACCCGAGCCCATTCACTTAACCTATCCAAATCTCTCTGCAGACTTCCAGTATCCTCTGCACTTTTCGCTTTACCACTCATCTTAGTGTCACCTGCAAACTTGGACACATTGCCCTTGGTCCCCAACTCCAAATCATGAATGTAAATTGTGAACAATTGTGGGCCCAACACGGATCCCTGAGGGACACCACTAGCTACTGATTGCCAACCAGAGAAACACCCATTTATCCCAACTCTTTGCTTTCTATTAATTAACCAATCCTCTATCCATGCTACTACTTTACCCCTAATGCCATGCATCTTTATCTTATGCAGCAACCTTTTGTGTGGCACCTTGTCAAATGCTTTCTGGAAATCCAGATATACCACATCCATCGGCTCCCCGTTATCTACTGCACTGGTAATGTCCTCAAAAAATTCCACTAAATTAGTTAGGCATGACCTGCCTTTAACGAACCCATGCTGCGTCTGCCCAATAGGACAATTTCTATCCAGATGCCTCGCAATTTCTTCCTTGATGATAGATTCCAGCATCTTCCCTATTACCGAAGTTAAACTCACTGGCCTATAATTTCCTGCTTTCTGCCTACCTCCTTTTTTAAACAGTGGCGTCACGTTTGCTAATTTCCAATCCACCGGGACCACCCCAGAGTCTAGTGAATTTCGGTAAATTATCACTAGTGCATCTGCAATTTCCCTAGCCATCTCTTTTAGCACTCTGGGATGCATTCCATCAGGGCCAGGAGACTTGTCTACCTTTAGCCCCATTAGCTTGCCCATCACTCCCTCCTTAGTGATAACAATCCTCTCAAGGTCCTCACCTGTCATAGCCTCATTTCTATCAGTCGCTGGCATGTTATTTGTGTCTTCCACTGTGAAGACCGACCCAAAAAACCTGTTCAGTTCCTCAGCCATTTCCTCATTTCCCATTATTAAAACTCCCTTCTCATCCTCTAAAGGACCGATATTTACCTTAGCCACTCTTTTTTGACTTATATATTTGTAAAAACTTTTACTGTCTGTTTTTATATTCTGAGCAAGTTTACTCTCATACTCTATCTTACTCTTCTTTATAGCTTTTTTAGTAGCTTTCTGTTGCCCCCTAAAGATTTCCCAGTCCTCTAATCTCCCAGCAATCTTTGCCACTTTATATGCTTTTTCCTTCAATTTGATACTCTCCCTTATTTCCTTAGATATCCACGGTCGATTTTCCCTCTTTCTTCCGTCCTTCCTTTTTGTTGGTATAAACCTTTGCTGAGCACTGTGAAAAATCGCTTGGAAGGTTCTCCACTGTTCCTCAACTGTTCCACCATAAAGTCTTAGCTCCCAGTCTACCTTAGCTAGTTCTTCTCTCATCCCATTGTAATCTCCTTTGTTTAAACACAAAACACTAGTATTTGATTTTACTCTCTCACCCTCCATCTGTATTTTAAATTCCACCATATTGTGATCGCTCCTTCCAAGAGGATCCCTAACTATGAGATCATGAATCAATCCTGTCTCATTACACAGGACAAGATCTAGGACCGCTTGTTCCCTCGTAGGTTCCATTACATACTGTTCTAGGAAACTATCGCGGATACATTCTATAAACTCCTCCTCACGGTTGCCTTGACCGACCTGGTTAAACCAATCGACATGTAGATTAAAATCCCCCATGATAACTGCTGTACCATTTCTACATGCGTCAGTTATTTCTTTGTTTATTGCCTGCCCCACCATCTCGTTACTATTTGGTGGCCGATAGACTACTCCTATCAGTGACATTTTCGCCTTACTATTCCTGATTTCCACCCAAATGGATTCAACCTTATCCTCCATAGCACCGATGTCATCCCTTACTATTGCCCGGATGTCATCCTTAAATAACAGAGCAACACCACCTCCCTTACCATCCACTCTGTCCTTCCGAATAGTTTGATACCCTCGGATATTTAACTCCCAGTCGTAACCATCCTTTAACCATGTTTCAGTAATGGCCACTAAATCAAAGTCATTTACGATGATTTGTGCCACCAACTCATTTACTTTATTCCGAATACTACGAGCATTCAGGTAAAGTACACTTATGTTGGTTTTTTTACCTCTGTTTTGAATCTTAACATCTCCAGTTTTATTCCTTTTGTTATTACTGGGCCTATTCACTGTGCTCCCCTCAGTCACTGTACCTTGTACTGTCGCCCTTATGGATTTCTGACTATGTCTTCTCTGCCTTGCACTTTTCCCCTTACTTCCTTTTGTTTCTGTCCCTGTTTTACTACCTTCCAACTTCCAGCATTGGTTCCCATCCCCCTGCCACATTAGTTTAAACCCTCCCCAACAGCTCTAGAAAACACCCCCCCCTACGGGGTGATATTTGACATCCTTTCAAATATCAGGCCCATAATTGAGCCCAACACTCCAGCTAAAGCCGAACCAGTGATTTACAAAGGTTTAACATTGGGGCCTGTTAGTTTAGTTGGCTGGGCAGCTGCTTCATGATGCAGACTGATTCTGTCGCAAGGCTCCAAGCTCAGGGTCTCATTGTTGGATAAAACCTCTATCCACAGGACTCCTTTTCTATCCAATTTTCTATTACTCTTAGACTCACTTTCCGCTTTCTGCACCTGTATTTTCCTCTGAAGTTGACGGTTACAGGAGAGAATGATGCAGACATTCCTCCCCTTCCCTTGTGTGTCAGTGTCTCTAACTCTCATTCCAGAATAACCTTTTGCTGGATTGATTCAAAGTATAGATGCAAAACTATCAGTGCAGCATATAAGTGTGTAATTCATGAGGCTTGTTTGTGAGTTGTGAGTAGAATGTAATTTAATTGTTATGTTACTAGTCTTTATTTTCTCCTATCAACAGATGTAATTTATGATCCTGAGGTGGTTCTTTGCCTAGTTTCGGCGCTGGAGAAATTTCTTATTTCTAATGAAAAAAAGGAAAGATGTTCAGTTGTATATCTGGCATCCACAATACGGAACCCTGAAACATATCACCGATTCAAAATGGAGCTTGGTAAGTGCCTGCTAATCATTAAGAGACTATCGGTATGATATTCCATTGAGAGAGTGGGTGCATCCCACAGAGAGATACTCTTCTGATACCACCAGAAATCCAAACCACTTTCCTGGATTGGGGGCAGGGAGCTTCAGTATGCAGGCTCCAAATCAAATTCCCACTGGTGAGGGTGCAAAATCGTGGTACTTGGAAAAAATTACGGTAATAGGCAGAGTCAACATGGTTTTCTGAAAGGGATATTATGTTTAACCAATTTATTGGGGGTCTTTGAAAGTGCTGTGAATAAAGGAGGACCAGTTGATGTATTGAACTTAATATCTCCCAGGTTACTGTGGGAAAAGAAAAGCTTATGGTGTAGCGGTAAAAGAGGGTTTGCCAAGGTTGACAGGATGTAATGTACTCTATCTCAGGGAATAATTGATCACAAAAGTAGGGAGGTTGTGTGTGCGGGGAATTCCTGTAACCCTCCCTGGGGACCTTGATGTGTGACCAGGTCCCCTGATTTACATGTCCCTTATGTTTATTTTAAGCGTATCTTTCTGTTTGGGGAATAGTGGGGAGGTGGTTGAAGGATTCACAACTCGTTGGGCCCCGTTATAAATTTTACTTCAGTGGCCAACAAGTCCTGGTGTTGGACTTGAACCCAGATTTTCTGGTCCAGAGGTAGGGACGCTCCCTCTGTATCACAAGACCTCATTGTCCCCATGTATGGTGTGAATTCCCCTTTTTTAGTTCCTGAACTGAAATTACAAGATGAGACAGCTCAACTCCAGAATTTAGTTGCAAAACCATTCTCAATGGTCTTTGAGTAAAATAGACAAACTTAGTGTTCAGGGTATGCTTACTATCACTAATCGAGTTGGTCTACCGTTGATGAAGTAGTTTCTGTGGAACTGGTGACCACACAAACCCTTCTTCTTGCGTCCATCTGCAGATCAGCGTTCAACTCCCATTCTCTTTTATCTTTCTCCTTCCCTGCATAAAGCTAGACAGGTTTTTATAATCATCTTTGCTGCAGGATTTTAAAGTGACCACAGTGATCAAAGAGTTGGCGGGTGACTGTCCATTGTGGCCACAATTCACTGATCTAATTAGTTCAACTTATGCTCTGGTCTTTGTTGATTGATTATAATAGGGCACAGTAATGGGTTAAACCGTACAACCAACAGTAAGAAATCTTACAACACCAGGTTAATGTCCAACAGGTTTGACAAACCTGTTGGACTTTAACCTACTGTTGTAAGACTTCTTACTGTGCTCACCCCCAGTCCAAGCCGGCATCTCCACATCATGGCGTACAAGCAACAGTATTTCTTAATGCAAAATGATATAGCAATTGTTTTCTAGGGGTCAAAGTTCCTTCTGCAGTTTGCTGAGGTTGGCTAAACTTTCCCCAAGTCAATTAGCTCTTACATATGTTTCAGTTGTGCAGGGCACTTGTGATACTACATATGGAGTCCTGTGTATAGTATTGGATTCCTTATTTAAGGAAAGATTTCAAAGTGTTACAGTAGCTGAGAATTTTACTGGACTACCAGAAATGGGTGGAAAGGTTAGGTTTGGTGTTTAGAAGAGTGGGAGGTGATGTGATTGAAACCTTTGAAATCCTAATGGGTTTTGACAGAGTGGATATGGAGGGGATATTTCCTCCTGTGGGAGAATCTAGAACTAGGGATCCCTGTTTAAAAAAAATAACGTCGTCCATTTAAAATGGCAATGAGAATTTTTTTTCTCTGAGGGAGTCTTTGGAACTCTTTTCCTCAACAGGCTTTGAATATTTTTTAGGCAGAGCACTTTAGATTTTTGATGAATAAGAGGGTGAAAGGTTATCGGTGATGGGTGGGGATGTGGAGTGGCGGTTACAGTTAGAGCAGCCATGATTGAATGGGAGAGCAGGCTTGAGGGGCCGAGTGGTCTACTTTTTTGTAAATCCAGGTGCTGCCGCAGCAGACCACAACCAATATCCCACTCGGTCCAGGAAGTAGAGAAGTATTGGGATCGAGGAAGAAGGTCCCTCCTTTTAGAATACCCAGCTGTTACGATCATTTCCTAGGACCAACAACTACCTTCCCAATGTTAGCACAAAGTTCTCAATTTGTAGCAGGCTTTATTCTGCGACCTGGAAGAACGCTGGGATATTTGTCAGCTCTGCTGGAAATCTGCAAAAAAACATTTGAATGCGTTTCTTGTGGAAGTGTTGCCAGTTTATTTGAAACAGACTTGTTGATGGCTGAGCAAAGGTTATTTTACCTTGTTTGCTGATTGTGGTATGGAGCCAAAAAGATGTTGTTTTGTTGTGTCATCTTCCCAGCAATTTAATAAAATTTTAATGCTGACTAGGCAATTTAAGCATTGCAAGAATTTTTATTTGTATATTTGGTTTCCATGCCATTTGCTTCCAGCTTCTGTTTTGCAAGGTCTCCACCACTGGGATTTTCCTCAAGACATCTCTGGATCTGTTGCAGAGAAATTTGATAGCAATTGTTTGCAAGGTGTTACAGATGCCTGGTCAGCTCTCAACAGTGGCTGAGCGACTGGACTAGGACCAAATCTTTTTAAGTTTTAAGACAGTGCAGAAAGATCGATTTGTTCCAAGTGTGATAATATAAGAAGTAGGGCTTGGTTATTTTGTAAACATACTTTACAGAATGTGTAGCTCTCATGCCATTTACACGGGCGGACAAAGGCAGTATTTGCATTTAAGAAGCAATTTTTCTTCTGTTCAGAACATTCATTCAGAACCTTTTTCCAAAAGTTTGCCTCTGTGGCAACTTTCATGACCTGTCTCGGTCGATTTCCTGTAACCCCCACTCCACGTTCACTGTAATTGTTCAGGACAGCTTTATTTCTCTATTTCTCTAAGCTCAGTCTAAGCCCCTCAAAGAGGTTCTCTGCTGGGCTTTCCAGGCTTGAACCAATCAGCATTTGATTTACCACTCCCGTTTATCGAAATAATAGAGCCATGCTATTAATGAACAATTAACCTCCCATTAACCGACATCTTTGCCATCAGACTCTAATGAGCTACGTGCTGGTCAGACAAGAGTGTCCCGAAGAACAATGGATCTGGGGCATCCTGTGTAATCCCACTAATGGGGCGGTACGGTAGCACAGTG
Source organism: Scyliorhinus canicula (assembly GCF_902713615.1). NCBI lineage: Eukaryota > Metazoa > Chordata > Chondrichthyes > Carcharhiniformes > Scyliorhinidae > Scyliorhinus > Scyliorhinus canicula. The sequence continues at coordinate 76,846,615 of NC_052160.1, read as the reverse complement.
GTTAGCACTGTTGCTTCACAGCGCAAGGGTCCCAGGTTTCATTCCCGACTTGGGTCACTTTCTGTGCAGAGTCTGCACTTTCTCCCCGTGTCTGCATGGGTTTCCTCCGGGTGCTCCGCGGAGTTTCCTCCCACAAGTCCCAAAAGATGTACTGTTAAGTGATTTAGACATTCTGGATGTACCCATCCTTGGTGTACCCAAACAGGCATTGGATGTGGCGACTAGGGATTTTCGCAGTGACTTAATTGCAGTGTTAATGTAAGCCTACTTGTGACAATAATAAAGATTATTATTATTCTGAGTTTAAGTTTGACTGGGCCAATAACTGTCCTTCTGACTCTGTTTTATCCCTTCAGTCTGTTTAACCCCTAAATTGACTGCCACAATGGGGTCTCATTTCTGGACCCAATTTCCTAATAGCTCCCTCGTGTAACAAAGGATTAATCCATTATCTTTGTGTTAGCTACCAGTATGTTAGAAGTTTGCCCCGTTTTCAACAATCAGTTCCTATGGTGCTCTGTCACTCCATGCCCTTCTTGATCTCATGCAGCCTTAACACACTTCAAACCATATGGCCTCATCCAGTCCATTTCTACATTCTGTTCCATCGCCCCACAGGCTTATTTCCTTCAGGTGCCCATCCAATTTCCTTTTGGAATCAATGTTTCTGCTCTCGCAGGCAGTGTGTTCCAGGTGTTTACAATTTGCTCCCTTATGACATTCATCAAGTTCCCAGATTTTCAAATGTCCTTTCCATAAGTTATTCATAGAATCTACAGCACGGAGACAGGCCCTTCGGCCCAAACTAGTCCAAGCCAACTAAAAAGCCCATCTAAACTAAACCCATTGGCCCATGTCCCTCTAAATCTTCCCTATCCATGTATCTATCCAATGCTTTTTAAATGTTGTCAATGTTCTCAACCACTTCCTCCAGCAGCTCATTCCACATAAGTACCACCCTCTGTGTAAAAAGTTGCTCCTCAGGTTCCCATGAATTATTTTCCCCTCTTAACTTAAACCTATACCTTCTAGTTCTCAATTCCCCAATCCTGGGAAAAAGACTGAGTGCATTCACCCTATCTATTCCTCTCGTGATCTATAAGATGACCCCTCAGTCTCCTGCGCTCGAAGCAAAAAAGTCCCAGCCTATCTAATCTCTCCCGAGAACTCAGTCCCTTGAGTCCTGGCAACATCCTTGTTAATCTCTTCTCTCTCTCCAGCTTCATAACATCTTTCCTATAGCAAGGCGACTAAACCTGAACACACTGCTCCAGGTGCGGCCTCCACTACGTCCTGAACAACGTCCTGAACAACTGCAACATAACTTCCCAACTTCTATACTCAATGCCCTAACTGATGAAGGCCAGCAGGCCAAAAGCCGCCTTCATTGCCCTATCTACCTGTGACTCTACCTTTAGAGAATCGTGCACCTGAACTCCAAGGTCGGACTATTCCACGATACTCCCGAATGCCCCGAATCATAGAATTTACAGTGCAGAAGGAGGCCATTCGGCCCATTGAGTCAGCACCGACTCCTGTAACTAGCACCCTACTCAAGCCCAAACCTCTACCCTATCCCAGTAGCCCCACCTCCTCTTTTTGGACACTAAGGCAATTTAGCATGGCCAGTCCACCTAACCTTGATTTGACTTTCAAAAATGCTACACCTCATCCTTATCTGCATTGAACTCCATTTGCCATTTGTTGGCCCATTTTCCCAGCTGATCAAGATCCTGCTGCAATTTTTGATAACCTTCCTCACTGTCAACAATACCACCTATTTTAGTGTCATCTGCAAACCTACTGCTCATGCCTTGTACATGCGCATCCAAATTGTTAATATAGATAACAAACAGCAATGGGCCCAGCACTGACCCCTGAGGCACACCACTACTCCCAGGCCTCTAGGCCAACAAGCATCCTTCCACCATTGCCCTCTGCTTCCTTCCATCAAGCCAATTGTATATCCAATTTGCCAGCTCTCCCTGGATTCCATGTGATCTAACCTTCCAGAGCAGTTTACCATGTGGAACTATATCGAAGGCCTTACTGAAGTCCATATAGACTACGTCTATCGCCCTGTTCTCATAACCTTCCTGGTCACTTCATCAAAGAACTGTAACAAATTTGTCAGGCATGATCTCCCATGCTGATTACTCCAAATCAAACCGTGTCTTTCCAAATGCCTGTATATCTTATCCCTCAGAATCCTCTCTTGTAACTTGCCCACCACAAATGTCAGGCTTACCGGACTGTAATTCCCAGGTTTTTCTTTGCAGCCCTTCTTAAATGAGGGCACTACATTTGCTACCCTCCAGTCTTCTGGTACCTCACCCCTGGCTAATGATGATGCAAATATCTCAGCCAAGCCAAGGCTCCCACAATTTCTTCTCTAGCCTCACACATGTTCTTGGATAAACCTGGTTAGGTCCAGGAGATTTATCCATCTTCATACATTTTAATACGTCCATCACCTCCTCTACTTGAATGCAAACTGTCCCCAATATATCGCCACTAAACTTCCAGGTTCCCAAGTCTTCATGTCTTTCTTCATGGTAAACACAGAGGAGAAATATTCATTGAGAACCTTGCCTATATCCTGCGGTTCCACACATGTGTCCACTTTTGTCCTTGAGGGGTCCTATTCTCTCGTTATTTTTTTCCCCTTTAATGTACTTAAAGAATCCCTTTGGATTCACCTTAATCCTCTCAGCTAAAGCTACCTCATGCCCCCTTTTTGCCCTCCTAATTTCCTCCTTGAGTATCCGATATCCCCTGAACACCTCCAGGGAATCCCTTAATTCCAGCTGCTTGGACCTGGGCCTTTTTCCTGGCCAAAACCTCTATGTTTTGTCATCTCGGGTTCCCTATTCCTGCCAGCCTTGCTCTTCATCCTAACAGGAACATATAGACCATGAACTCTAGCTATTTCACTTTTAAAGGGCTTCCCACTTGCCGGAAGCCTCTTTGCCCTCAAACAAGCTACTCCAATCAACTCTTGCCAGCTCCTGTCTATTTCCATCAAAATTTGCCTTGCCCCAATTTAGAACTTGTACCTGTTGACCAGTTTTGTCCCTTTCCATAACTATTTTAAAATTAATAGAATTATGGTCACTGGACCCAAAGTGGTCCTTCACCCTGCCCTATTTCTCAAGTGTAGGTCAAGTTTTGTCCTTTTCCCGACGAGGACCCTCCACAAAAAGCCTGAGGAAACTTTCCAGAACGTACTTAACAAATTCTACCCCATCTAAGCCTGTCTACATTATGGCACTGCCAGTCTATGGCAGGAAAATTAAAATCCCCAACTATGACAACCATATTGCTCCTATAAGTCTCCCCAATCTCGCTGCATATTTGTTCTTCAAATTCCTGTTGACTATTTCTGGGTCTATCATACAATCCCGATACGGTCACCATCCCCTTCTTATTTCTTCGTTCCACCCACAATGCCTCGCCAAATGATCCCTTGGTTATTTCATCTCTGCCTACTGCCGTGATGCTCCTATTAATCAAAAATGCAACTTGCCCTCCTCTCCTTCCTCTACCTGTGTCCTGCCTAAAGCACCTGTACCCTTGAACATTAAGCTGCCAATCCTTTCCCTCACCTAGCCATGTATCAGTTATGGCTATAATATCCCAGTCCCACGTATCTATCCATGCCCTATGTTCAGCAGCAATACCTGTCAGCCCTCTTGCATTGAAATAGATGCAATTTAATCCACCAGGTTTTCCCCGCTCCTTGCTGTGCTCCTGCCTCCCATGCCTATTCAGCTTGCCATTGCTGAGTACTGCATCTCCTTTCAGCCCTTCATTTCCTTCCCTGCTGATGAGGATCCCACCCCCTGCCAATCTAGTTTAATCCTCCCTTGTAGTACTAACAAATCTGCCCCCCAGATGCAACTCGCCCCTCTTAACAGATAACCTCTGCCCCAGAAAGGATCCCTGTCCCCTGCAGCCTCTTTAGCCACACATTCATCTACCATATTCTCCTGTTCTTACCCTCAGTAGCACGTGGCACTGGAAGTAATCCAGAGATTACCACCTCAAGGTCCTGCTTAACCTTTTTCCGAGCTCTATATAATCACTCCTCAGGACCTCATCCCTATTTCTATTTATGTCATTTACGCCAATGTGCACAACGACTTCTGGCTGCTCCCCCTCCCCGTTGAGAATGTACTGCAGCCGCTGAGAGATATCCCTTGGCTCTGGCACCCGGAAGGCAACACACCATCCTGGATTCCTGTTTTGGGGCCACAGAATCTGCTGTCTGTCCCCCAAACTATCGAGTGCGCCATCACTATGGTGCTGTTTATCTTCCCCCTTTCCTGATGTGTTCCAGATCTGGCTACTGCTGCTTTCACCTGAATGATCAACTCCCCCAACAGTATCCAAACAGTATACTTGTTTACGAGGGGAATGGCCCAAGGAGACTCCTGCACTCTCTGCCTGCACGTTAGGTCTGACCGTCTACTCTTGCCTATGAAGTGCTCAGCATCCCAGATGTAATAGCGCACCTCTCTAGAACATAGAACGTAGAACGATACAGCGCCGTACAGGCCCTTCGGCCCACGATGTTGCACCGACACGGGAAGTCAAAAACTAAAGGCCATCTAACCTACACTATGCCATTATCATCCATATGCTTATCCAATAAACTTTTAAATGCCCTCAATGTTGGCGAGTTCACTACTGTTGCAGGTAGGGCATTCCACGGCCTCACCACTCTTTGCGTAAAAAACCTACCTCTGACGTCTGTCCTATATTTGTGTTATTTGTGATTCTCTTTCAGAACATGCACGGTAGCATGGTGGTTAGCATAAATGCTTCACAGCTCCAGGGTCCCAGGTTCGATTCCAGGCTGGGTCACTGTCTGTGTGGAGTCTGCACGTCCTCCCTGTGTGTGCGTGGGTTTCCTCCGGGTGCTCCGGTTTCCTCCCACAGTCCAAAGATGTGCGGGTTAGGTGGATTGGCCATGCTAAATTGCCCGTAGTGTAAGGTTAATGGGGGGATTGTTGGGTGTAGGGTGGATACGTGGGTTTGAGTAGGGTGATCATTGCTCGGCACAACATCGAGGGCTGAAGGGCCTGTTCTGTGCTGTACTGTTCTATATCTATTACCCCTCAATTTAAGGCTATGTCCCCTCGTGCTAGCCACCTCCATCCGCGGGAGAAGGCTCTCACTGTCCACCCTATCTAACCCACTGATCATTTTGTATGCCTCTATTAAGTCACCTCTTAACCTTCTTCTCTCTAACGAGAACAACCTCAAGTCCATCAGCCTTTCCTCATAAGATTTTCCCTCCATACCAGGCAACATCCTGGTAAATCTCCTCTGCACCCGTTCCAAAGCTTCCACGTCCTTCCTTTAATGAGGCGACCAGAACTGTACGCAATACTCCAAATGCGGCCGTACCAGAGTTTTGTACAGCTGCAACATGACCTCATGGCTCCGGAACTCAATCCCTCTACCAATAAAGGCCAACACACCATAGGCCTTCTTCACAACCCTATCAACCTGGGTGGCAATTTTCAGGGATCTATGTACATGGACACCAAGATCCCTCTGCTCATCCACACTGCCAAGAATTTTACCATTAGCCAAATATTCCGCATTTCTGTTTTTCTTTCCAAAGTGAAACACCTCACACTTCTCTACATTAAACTCCATTTGCCACCTCTCAGCCCAGCTCTGCAGCTTATCTATGTCCCTCTGTAACCTGCAACATCCTTCCACACTGTCTACAACTCCACCGACTTTAGTGTCGTCTGCAAATTTACTCACCCATCCTTCTGTGCCCTCCTCTAGGTCATTTATAAAAATGACAAACAACAACGGCCCCAGAACAGATACTTGTGGTACGCCATTTGTAACTGAACTCCATTCTGAACATTTGCCATCAACCACCATCCTCTGTCTTCTTTCAACTAGCCAATTTCTGATCCACATCTCTAAATCACCCTCAATCCCCAGCCTCCGTATTTTCTGCAATAGCCGACCGTGGGGAAACTTATCAAACGCTTTACTGAAATCCATATACACCACATCAACTGCTCTGCCCTCGTCTACCTGTTCAGTCACCTTCTCAAAGAACTCAATAAGGTTTGTGAGGCATGACCTATCCTTCACAAAACCATGCTGACTATCCCTAATCATATTATTCCTATCTAGATGATTATAAATTGTATCTCTTATAATCCTCTCCAAGACTTTACCCACAACAGACGTGAGGCTCACCGGCCTATAGTTACCGGGGTTATCTCTACTCCCCTTCTTGAACAAAGGGACCACATTTGCTACCCTCCAGTCCTCTGGCACTATTCCTGTAGCCAATGATGACATAAAAATCAAAGCCAGCAATCCCTTCCCTGGCTTTCCAAAGAATCCTAGGATAAATCCCATCAGGCCCCGGGGACTTATCTATTTTCACCTTGTCCAGAATTGCCAACACTTCTTCCCTACGCACCTCAATGCCATCTATTCTAATAGCCTGGGTCTCAGCATTCTCCTCCACAACATTATCTTTTTCCTGAGTGAATACTGACGAAAAGTATTCATTTAGTATCTTGCTTATCTCCTCAGCCTCCACACACAACTTCCCACCACTGTCCTTGACTGGCCCTACTCTTACCCTAGTCATTCTTTTATTCCTGACATACCTATAGAAAGCTTTTGGGTTTTCCTTGATCCTACCTGCCAAAGACTTCTCATGTCCTCTCCTTGCTCGTCTTAGCTCTCTCTTTAGATCCTTCCTCGCTTCCTTGTAACTATCAAGCGCCCTAACTAAAACTTCACGCCTCATCTTCACATAGGCGTCCTTCTTCCTCTTAACAAGAGATTCCACTTCTTTGGTAAACCACGGTTCCCTCGCTCTACCCCTTCCTCCCTGCCTGACTGGTACGTACTTATCAAGAACATGCAATAGCTGTTCCTTGAACAAGCTCCACATATCCAGTGTGCCCAACCCTTGCAGCCTACCTCTCCAACCTACACATCCTACGTCATGTCTAATGGCATCATAATTGCCCTTCCCCCATCTATAACTCTTGCCCTGCGGGGTATACTTATCCCTTTCCATCACTAACGTAAAGGTCACCGAATTGTGGTCACTGTTTCCAAAGTGCTCACCTACCTCCAGATCTAACACCTGGCCTGGTTCATTACCCGAAACCAAATCCAATGTGGCCTCGCCTCTTGTGGCCTGTCAACATATTGCGTCAGGAAACCCTCCTGCACACATTGTACAAAGAATGACCCATCTAATGTACTCGAACTATATCTTTTCCAGTCAATATTTGGAAAGTTAAAGTCTCCCATAACAACTACCCTGTTACTTTGGCTCTTTTCCAGAATCATCTTCGCCATCCTTTCCTCTACATCCCTAGAACTATTAGGTGACCTGTAGAAAACTCCCAACAGGGTGACCTCTCCTTTCCTGTTTCTAACCTCAGCCCATACTACCTCGGAAGAAGAGTCTCCATCTAGCATCCTTTCCGCCACCGTAATACTGTCCTTGACTAGCAGCGCCACACCTCCCCCTCTTTTGCACCCTTCTCTGAGCTTACTAAAACACCTAAACCCCGGAACCTGCAACGACCATTCCTGTCCCTGCTCTATCCATGTCTCTGAAATGGCCACAACATCGAAGTCCCAGGTACCAACCCATGCTGCCAGTTCCCCTACCTTATTTCGTATACTCCTGGCATTGAAGTAGACACACTTCAAACCACCTACCTGAACACTGGCACCCTCCTGCGAAGTCAAATCTGTGCTCCTGTCCTCTATACTCTCAATCTCCCGTACCCCAAAACTACAACCCAGGTTCTCATGCCCCTGCTGAATTAGTTTAAACCCCCCCAAAGAGCACTAACAAATCTCCCCCCCAGGATATTGGTGCCCCTCAGGTTCAGATGTAGACCATCCTGTCTATAGAGGTCCCACCTTCCCCAGAAAGAGCCCCAGTTATCCAGAAATCTGAATCCCTCCCGCCTGTACCATCCCTGTAGCCACGTGTTTAATTGCTCTCTCTCCCTATTCCTCGTCTCACTGTCACGTGGCACGGGCAACAACCCAGAGATAACAACTCTGTTTGTTCTCGCTCTGAGCTTCCATCCTAGCTCCCTAAAGGCCTGCCTGACATCCTTGTCCCCTTTCCTACCTATGTCGTTAGTGCCAATGTGGACTACGACTTGGGGCTGCTCCCCCTCCCCTTAAGGACCCGGAAAACACGATCCGAGACATCACGTACCCTTGCACCTGGAAGGCAACATACCAAACGTGAGTCTCTCTCGCTCCCACAAAATCTCCTATCTGTGCCCCTGACTATTGAGTCCCCAATTACTAATGCTCTGCTCCTCTCCCCCCTTCCCTTCTGAGCAACAGGGACAGACTCCGTGCCAGAGGCCCGTACCCCATGGCTTACCCCTGGTAAGTCCCCCCCCCCCCCCACAAGTATCCAAAACGGTATACTTGTTACTCAGGGAAACGACCACAGGGGGTCCCTGCACTGACTGCTTCTTCCCAGTCCCTCTTACAGTTACCCATCTATCTCCAGTCTTTGGTGTAACTACTTCCCTGAAGCTCCTATCTATGACCCCCTCTGCCTCCCGAATGATCCGAAGTTCATCCAGCTCAAGCTCCAGGTCCCTAACACGGTTTTTTAGGAGCTGGAGTTGGGTGCACTTCCCACAGATGAAATCAGCAGGGACACTGATGGCGTCCCTTACCTCAAACATTCTGCAGGAGGAGCATTGTACTGCTTTCGGTGACATCACCTCTAGATTTAAAAAAAAAACAAGAAAAATAAAAGAAAAAGAAAGGAAGAGCTTGCTTGATATTCACTCAAACCCTGCTCCCGCTGAAAGGTAAGCAAATTTAAAGGCACTCACTCACCTTCACGACAGGCCCCTGCTCCCGCTTCCCAACAACCGTGGTTTTGTTTTGGTTAGAGGAGGAGGTAGGGTGGGAAACACTGAGGAAGTGTTTTGGGTTTAACTGTCACTTGACAACAGCCCCTCCACAAACTACCTTCAAATTAGGCTGATCGCACTGCACGTATGCAAATTTCCCCAGAACAGCTGATCAGTATCTCTGCTCTGCTGCCCTCTGCTGGATGCTTGCCTTCACTCAAACTCTTCGGGTCTTCTTCGCAGGTACACCTTCAAATTAGGCTGACCGCACTGCACGTATGCAAATTTCCCCAGAACAGCTAATCAGTAGCTCTGCTCTGCTGCCCTCTGCTCTCTTCCCCTTTCTGTTTCTTTCTCTTGTTTGTGGTCCTCATAATGACTGTTTTTTTTGGTTAGAGGAGGAGGGAGGCAAACACTGAAGTAATGTTTGGGGTTTAACTGTCCCTTGGCAACAACTCCTCCACAAACCATTTTCAGAAAATGTTTTCCAATTTCTCAAGTTGGGACTGTGCAATGCTGAAAGTTGCTTCACTCCAGCAATACCTGGTCCCTAGAGAACCAAAGAACAGCCTGAGGATTTTATTGTGTTCGAGCGTCACACCGATTATTACACACAAAAGGGTGAACAGATGTGTTCAGATAACTTGGGTTCTCAATGTGACAGGATGTCAGATCCACACTAGAAATTGAGTTTGATGCCCCTGTGTTAGAAAATGTTATAAAGAAAAATAAAGCTTCAATCAAAAAATATTTTTTATTTTCAAAACAGATGGAGTTGGAATTGGACACCAAGTGATTACAGGTCCTACAAGCAAGGTGTTTCCCTACAACAGAGCAACAAAAATAGAGCTTCTCAAAATATATAATGAAACCTAAGTGTTTGCCCAACTGACATTCTTCAAGAAAAATGAGAATTAAATGAGTTATGTGCTCAATGCCTCTTTTCAAGTTTCTCTCACAATAGTGTGACAAAATAACGCGTGACAGCTATTCTGTTCTTAGGTCACAAGCTTTTTTGTACCCATTAAGTATAATTGGCCACAACCTGGAATAACTTATGCTCAAATTCCTGGCGTCGGGTGGCAGAGATTACGGCAAGTTCCTGCCATGAACGTTGTGCATTAGGACATTAACTCTCAAATTAGGCAGCACGGCAGCATGGTGGTTAGCATAAATGCTTCACAGCTCCAGGGTCCCAGGTTCGATTCCCGGCTGGGTCACTGTCTGTGTGGAGTCTGCACGTCCTCCCCGTGTGTGCGTGGGTTTCCTCCGGGTGCTCCGGTTTCCTCCCACAGTCCAAAGATGTGCGGGTTAGGTGGATTGGCCATGCTAAATTGCCCGTAGTGTCCTAAAAAAAAGTAAGGTTAAAAGGGGGGGGGTTGTTGAGTTACGGGTATAGGGTGAATACGTAGGTTTGAGTAGGGTGATCATTGCTCAGCACAACATCGAGGGCCGAAGGGCCTGTTCTGTGCTGTACTGTTCTATTCTATTCTATTATGATTGTCAAATTTAAAATTAAAACTATTAAAGTTTAGCAGTGACCTAAATAACTACTAACATTCCATCATTGTCATTGCGTTAGCCAGTACGATGTGGGCATCACAGAGAAGTGACTGCAAGGGGATCAGGGCTGGGATCTAAATATCCAAGGATATTTGTCCTATTGAAAGGACAGGCAGATGGGCAAAGGTGGCGGGGTGGCATTGTTAGTAAGGAATGAAGCTAAATCGATAGCAAGAAGCGATTATAGAATCAGAACCCATGCACACACAGGGAGGATGTACAGACTCCGCACAGACAGTGACCCAAGTCGGAATCGAACCTGGGACCCTGGAGCTGTGAAGCAATTGTGCTATCCACAATGCTACCGTGCTGCCCTAATGTTATGTACAGGCCCCCTAGCAGTAGTCAGGATGTGAGGCAGAAAATAAATCAGGAGATAGAAAAAAAAAGGCAATATTACAATAATCATGGTGGACTGGGAAAATCACATTGGTAGTGGATGCCAAGCAAATTAATTTGTGGAAAGTCTAAGATTTTTTTTGGAGCAACTTGTGACAGAGCCTACTAGGTATCAGGCAATTCTGGATTTAGTGTTGTGTAATGAGGCGACTTGATTAGGGAACTTAAGGTGAAAGAACCCTTGGGGGCCAGTGACCACAATATCATAGAGGGAGAGAAGCTGCAATCAGATGTAACAGTTTTACAATTAAATAAGGGTAACTACAAAGACATGAGGGAGGAGCTGGCCAGAGTTGATTGAAAGGAGAGCCAAACAGTGAAGACTGCGGAATAGGTCCTGTGGAACAGGAGGCAGAACAGAAATTCATTCCAAGCAAGGAGGAGGATGAGGTGTCCCTGGCTGACGAGGTAAGTCCAAGAGGACAGAATGAAAGAAAAAGTGTACAAAGTGGTTAGGATTAGTGTGAAGCCAGAGGATTGGGAAGCCTTTAAAAGCGAGCAGAGGATAACTAAAAAAGCAATAAGGGGGGAGAAGATGAAATATGAGTGTAAGTTGCCAGTAATATAAAATGAGATCGGAAGAGTTTTTCCCAATGTATAAAAGGCAAGAAAACATTGGACCACTAGAAAACAGGAAACAAAGAAATGGCAGAGGAACTGAATAGTTAATCAGTCTTCACGGTGGAAGACGCCAGTGGGATCCCTGAACTCCAGGAGAATCGGGGCAGAAGTGAGTGAAGTGGCCATCACAAAGAAGGTGGTTCTGGGGAAAGTGAAAAGTCTGAAGGTGGATAAGTCACCTGGACCAGATGGACTACACCCCAGGGTTCTAAAGGAGATAGCTGAGGAGATTGTGGAGACATTGGTGGTGATCTTTCAGGAATCACTGGAGGCAGGAAGGGTCCCAGAGAACTGGAAGTGGCTAATGTACACCCCTGTTTAAGAAGGGAGGGAGGCAGAAGATGGGAAATTATAGGCCGGTTAGCCTGACTTCGGTCATTGGTAAGATTTTGAGAGTCCATTATTAAAGATCGCGGAGTACTTGGAAGTGCATGATAAAATAGGACTCAGTCAGCACGGCTTTGTCAAGGGGAGATCATGTCTGACAAACTTGTTAGAATTCTTTGGGGAGGTAACAAAGAAGTTGGACAAAGGAGAACCAGTGGACTGATTTATTTAGATTCCCAGAAGGCCTTTGACAAGGTGCAGCATTGGAGGCTGTTAAATAGGTTAAGAGACCATGGTGGTCACGGATTGGCTAACTGGCAGAATGTAGAGTGGAGAAAAAGGGGACTTTCAGGATGGCAGCCTCGAGTCAGTACTGGGACCACAGGTTTTCACAAAATACATTAATGATCTGGAAGAAGGAACTGAGGGCACTGTTGCTAAATTTGCTGATGATATAGAACAGTACATAGATATAAAAATATTTATTAGTGTCACAAGTAGGCTACATTAACACTGCAGTGAAGTTACTGTGAAAATCCCCTAGTTGCTACACGACGCTGCCTGTTCGGGTATACTGAGGAAGAATTCGGAATGCTCAATCCACCTAACAGCACATCTTTTGGGGGGGGTCCGGGGCACGTGAGCCAGCCAAAGGGTTGGCACTATTTTGCGGGCATGCGAAGCCAGGGACCTGACAATTCTCCGGGGCTTATCGGCAGCTAGAGCCGGGTGCTCTACGCTGCAATCCTGCTAGCCCCCAGCAAAACTAAAAACAAACATTTATTTTGGAAGTTTACTGAAGAGGTGCCAGTGACGCGTATAAAAGAGCTCCGTGGGGAGGAGCTGACCCACGCTTTCATGAAAATCAAATTGATGTCGCAAGGAAGATGTGGCTGGTGATTTTCCTGTTCTCACAATTAGGAGCAGGAATAGGCCATTCAATTTTGCCTTGCCATTCAATATGATCATGGCTGAACCTCGATCGCACTTTCTCTCCCTATCCCTTGAAACCATTAAAACATAAAAAAATCTATCTCTTGATACATTGTGACATGGCCTCCACAGGTTCACTGCCCTTTGAGTGAAGACATTTTTCTCATCTCAATCCTAAGAATCACTTTGGAAGAGGACCACCAATGCATCCACTTCCTTTAATATTCTGGGAGGTAGATTATCAGGCACTGGTGGTGTGAGTTTAACTCTTAATTTCCCCAGCACCATTTTCTTACTGATTTCATTCAATCCTACCCTCTCTCAGACCCTTGGTTTCTCAAACATTTCTGGGAGGTTATCTGTGCCCTCTTTTGCGAACGCAGAACTGAAGTGTGTGATCAATTTGTTGCAATTTTGTTGTTCCTCATTACAATTTTCCTGATTGCTTACTCTGAGGCAGTGTTCTTCAAAGTCGGTGGGTCGCAGAGTCGTTGTCAGCGCCGCTCCCGATCGCGCAAATCCCCACACAGCAGCCGGCTTTTCATAACGCAAGCTGCAAGCGGCCACGAACATGTTAAAAAATAAATATTTGGCCGCATTTCGCATGCGCGCGCGCGCCAATAATCAGGCACGCATATGCAGTGCGGCTGCTATTTTTTTAAACGGTTGCAGCTTTTTGTTTTACAAGTTCTGTAGTGGTTTTTATTCATTTATTTTATTCATTTAATTTTTATTTTTTTCATTTATTTTCATTTTTTTTTTACAAGTTTGGTGGGGGTTTATTCTTTTTTTTCATTTTCCTGCGCAGCACGGTAGCATGGTGGTTAGCATAAATGCTTCACAGCTCCAGGGTCCCAGGTTTGGTTCCCGGCTGGGTCACTGTCTGTGCGGAGTCTGCACGTCCTCCCCGTGTGTGCGTGGGTTTCCTCCGGGTGCTCCGGTTTCCTCCCACAGTCCAAAGATGTGCGGGTTAGGTGGATTGGCCATGCTAAATTGCCCGTAGTGTCCTAAAAATTAAGGTTGGGGGGGTTGTTGGGTTACGGGTATAGGGTGGATACGTGGGTTTGAGTAGGGTGATCATTGCTCAGCACAACATCGAGGGCCGAAGGGCCTGTTCTGTGCTGTACTGTTCTAGGTTCTATTTATCTTATTCATTTTATTTTTGTTTAGAAGTTCGGGGGGGTTTATTTTTTTTCATTTATTTTATTCATTTTTTTTACAAGTTCAGGGGGTTTTATTCGTTTTTATGATTTATTTTATTCTTTTTTTTACAAGTTCGGGGGGGGGGGGGGGTTTATTTGATACAGGAAAAAAATTCAGAACTTTGGACAGATGTAGACTCCATACTTTCCGACACCAGAAGGCTTCACCTTCATCCAACAGGTTCCATTGGAGGAGCGTGTACGAGAGCCAAAGGGACCCAAAACCATTTCCTCCATTTTTGTCAGCAGCAAACAAGGTAAGAGAAAATGGTGGGTTGCGAAGGTCGGCAGGGTTGGGTCCTGAAGGTTGGCCGGTTGGTAAAAATGGGTCCAAGGTAAAAAAAGTTTGAAGAACATACTCTAAGGGACCTACATTTTCTTTACTAGTTTTTTCTTTCTTCACACATTTATTAAAAACAGTGGCTAAGAAATTAAAACTTTCAATTGAGGTTGATAACAGTAAGTGAATTTATTAGTATGCTGTAGTGTTGGAGGAATGCGGTCTAGACCACGGCACTGTCGACCTCCAACTATAGATAGAGGAACAATTCTGCAGACACAATTGTGCAAGAACTATATATAAGAGTGGTGATATTGGAGCACTTTAATTACCCGAATATAAGGCATAATGATAATTACCCGAATATGAGGCATAATGATACAGTAAAGGTAAGGAGGGTAAGTAATTTCTGATACATGTTGAGAACTTCCTTGATCAGGATGCTTTCGGTGTAACTTTAAAGGAGGCATCGCTGGATCATGTGGCCTCAGAATCTACAGGAGACACGCTTTGTTTAGATTAGTGAAGAAAAGCAAGAAAATATACAAAGTAGAAGCAAAATGCTGTGAATGTTGGAGTTCCGAAATAGAAACAGAAAATGCTGGATTAAAGTCAGCAGGTGTGGCAGCATCTGTGGAGAGAGAAAAAGAGATAATACGTCCGAGTCCAATGTGACTATTTCAAAATTCTGTTAACTCTGTTTCCCTCTCCACAATATGCTGTCAAACCTGCTGAGATTTTCAGGCTTGTTTTTATTATATGAAGTAGATCATCGTGCAGTTCTGGTCGCCACATTACCAGAAGGATGTGGATGCCTTGGAGAAGGTGCAGAGGAGGTTCACCAGGATGTTACCTGGTATGGAGGGTGCTAGCTATGAAGAAAGGTTGAGTAGATTAGGATTGTTTTCGTTGGAAAGACGGAGGTTGAGGGGGGACCTGATTGAGGTCTACAAAATTATGAGAGGTATGGACAGGGTGGATAGCAACAAGCTTTTTCCAAGAGTGGGGGTGTCAGTTACAAGGGGTCATGATTTCAAAGTGAGAGGGGGAAGGTTTAAGGGAGATGTGCGTGGAAAGTTTTTTACGCAGAGGGTGGTGGGTGCCTGGAACGCTTTATCAGCAGAGGTGGTAGAGGCGGGCATGATAGCATCATTTAAGAAGCATCTAGACAGGTATATGAATGGGCGGGAACAGAGGGAAGTAGACCTTGGAAAATAGGAGACCGGTTTAGATAAAGGATCTGGATCGGCGCAGGCTGGGAGGGCCGAAGGGCCTGTTCCTGTGCTGTAATTGTCTTTGTTCTTTATCTAGATTAGTAGATCAGTAGATTAGCATGGGGCTGGTTTAGCTCACTGGGCTAAATCGTTGGCTTTTAAAGCAGACCAAGCAGGCCAGCAGCACGGTTCGATTCCCGTATGTGGTGACTATGGGCTTTTCATAGTAGCTTCATTGAAGCCTACTTGTGACAATAAGCGATTTTCATTTCATTTCATCTAAATTGGAAGAGGGCTAATTTCAATGCAACGAGAAAGGATATAGCCAGGGTAAAATGAACCAAAGACTGACAGAAAGAACTGTGAAGAAGGAAATAAAATCAGAAAGTGCTGCAAAAACTCAACAGGTCTGGCAGCATCTGTGGAGTGAGAAAAAGAATTAATGTTTTGAGTCCATCTGATTTCTTCAGAGCCGAAGAGTCAAACTGACTCAACCTTAACTCTCCACAGATTCTGCCTGACCTGCTGAGTTTATTGATTTTGTTTCCAATACCAGCATCCAAATACCAGTATTTTGATTTTATTGTAGAAGAAGAAAATAAGACTGGCCAGAAATGGCAGTCAACATAAAAAGGAACCTAATAAGTTTCTACCGATGTGTAAATGGTAAGCAGGTAGATGGAGTGGCTTCTATTGGGGACAATAATAAGAATCTCTTATTATCAAGTAGGCTTCAATGAAGTTACTGTGAAAAGCCCCTAGTTGCCACATTCCAGCGCCTGTTTGGGGAGGCCGGTACGGGAATTGAACCCGCGCTGCTGGCATTGTTCTGCATTACAAGCCAGCTGTTTAGCCTACTGTACTAAACCAGCTCCTATAAATAAGATGTTATATGTGTAGAGGCAGAAGACAAGACTAGAATACTGCATGAGAACTTTGTACGGTATTATGTAAGGAAGAAGAGTC
Organism: Scyliorhinus canicula; assembly: GCF_902713615.1. Taxonomy (NCBI): domain Eukaryota; kingdom Metazoa; phylum Chordata; class Chondrichthyes; order Carcharhiniformes; family Scyliorhinidae; genus Scyliorhinus; species Scyliorhinus canicula. The sequence continues at coordinate 76,830,204 of NC_052160.1, read as the reverse complement.
TGGCAAAATATCGGTGGAAGCAGTGGATAGAGTGAAAAATTGAGAGGAGGTGGTACTGGAAAGGCTGCTTGTGGTTAGGTGGCTTGCATCCCAGGTTGCTGATAGAAGTGGGGATGGAGATGGTGAAAGAGCTTGCCTTCTTCTTGCAATCTTCTCGATAGGGGGAAGATGCCAGAGGGTTGGAGAATGGCAAACATGACACGCTTATTCAAGAAAGGGTGTAAGGATAGTCCTAACAGGTAAGGGTTTAGAAACAATAATCGGGGGAAAAATCAACAGGTTTGAGTTAATAAGGAGAGCCAGCTCAGATTTGTAAAAGGCAGGTTGTCTGTCCAATGAAGTAACAGAAGGTTGATGAATGCTGTAGATGTTGTCTATATGGTCTTTAAGTAACTGGATTTTAAGAAAGTACCATATAAAAAGCTGCTTAACTCAATTGAGGCTCACAGAATAGCAGGGTCAGTGTCCAACTGGATAAAAAATTGGCTTAAAGACAATGTCAGTCATGATAAATGGTTATTTTTCATGCTGGAGAATGGTAGGTCGTGGTGTTTCCAGAGAGATGGCGCTAGAAATTTAGCTACATATAAATCTTAGAGTGCAGAGTAAAATTTAAAAACGTTCTAATGTTACCAAACTCGGATGATACCAGTGGACTGCAACATAATAGAATAGGCAGACAAGATGGAACTTGATGGGGATAAGTGAGCACAGTAAGAAGTCTTACAACACCAGGTTAAAGTCTAACATGTTTGTTTCAAACACTAGCTTTCGGAGCACAGCTCCTTCCTCAGGTGAGGAAGGAGCAGTGCTCCGAAAGCTAGTGTTTGAAACAAACATGTTGGACTTTAACCTGGTGTTGTAAGACTTATTACTGTGCTCACCCCAGTCCAATGCCGGCATCTCCACATTAGGGATAAGTGAGGGCAGCACCATGGCGCAGTGGGTTAGCCCTGCTGCCTCACGTTGCCGAGATCCCAGGTTTGATCCTGGCTCTGGGTCACTGTTCCTGTGGAGTTTGCACGTTCTCCCCATGTTTGCATGGGTTTCACCCTCGCAACCCAAAGATGTGCAGGCTAGGTGGATTGGCTACGCTAAATTGTTCCTTAATTGGAAAAAATTAATTGGGTACTCTTTATAAAAAAAAAAAAAAAAAAAAAATTTTTTAAAATAGGGATAAGTGTAAGATGTTACATTTCGGTAGAACAAAGAAAAGTACAGCACAGGAACAGGGCTTTCAGCCCTCTAAGCCTGCTACCCATCTAACCTAAAACCTTCTCCACTTCCAGGCCCTGTATCCCTTTCTTCCCCTCTTATTCATATTTGTCAAGATGCCCCTTAAATGTCACTATCGTACCTGCTTCCACCACCTCTGGCAGTGAGTTCCAGGCACCCGCTACCCTCTGTGTAAAAAGCTTCCCTTTCACATCTCCTCGAAATGTTGTTCCCCACACCTTAAACTGATGCACCCTAGTAAATGACTGTTCCACCCTGGGAAAACTGCCACTCTGTCCATGCCCCTCATAATTTTGTAGACTTCTATCAGGTCACCCCTCAACCTCCGTTATTCCAAAGAGAACAAACCAAGTTTCTCCAACCTTTCCTCATAGCAAATGCCGTCCATACCAGGCAACATCCTGGTAAATCTCTTCTGCACCCTCTCGAAACCCTCCACATCCTTCCGGTAGTGGGGTAACCAAAATTAAACACTTTATTCTAAGTGTGGCCTAACTAAGGTTCTATACAGCTGCAACATGACTTGCTAATTTTTATACTCCATGCCGTATGCCTTCTTGAAAGGAAAGGGGGAGACAGTATAGATTTCATGGTACAGTCTTAAAGAGTTCAGGAACAGAGAAGCATTTGTGCTTGGATTGTTGGAGGTGATAGGACATATGAGATCTTGAGCAGCTTCATAATAGAGGCATTTGTGTACAAAAGCAGGAAGGTTGGGCAATGACTGGAGTACTGCATCCAGTTCTGCTCACCATGCTTCAGGAAGGACTGAGGGTCCATGTGAAGGTGCAGGAGAGATTTACCAGAATGATTTAAGGGCTGGAGGTTTTATTAACAAGATTAGATTGGAAAGCTGAGGTCTTCTAAGGTCACGTGACAATGACAGGTTGGGATATGAGGGAAAACCTCTGATGAGCTGATAGTACAAAGTCTAGGAGACACAGGTTTGAGATATGGGGTAAGAAATGCAGAGGGAATGTGAGGAAGAACCTTTCTAGGCAGCAAGTGGTAATGACTTGGAACTTGCTGCCCATGAGAGTGGTGGAAGCAAAACCAATGATTTTAACAGGAAATTGGATGTACACTTGGAAGGAAATAAATATGTTGAGCTGACTGGATTCCTCTGCAAGAGATGACATGGAGGATTAGCCTCCTTTTATGTCGTAAATGACTGATAATTTAAAATTTTAATCCAAACTATGAGACATTTCAATGCTTCATAGGCTTAAAGAATTAATCTCAACATTTTGACCACAGATGTCTCTGATCGTGTTTTTGGGATCCTTAAGGGGGAGGGGGAGCAGCCCCAAGTCGTGGTCCACATAGGTACCAACGACATAGGTAGGAAGAGAGATGGGGATTTGAGACAGAAATTCAGGGAGCTAGGGTGGAAGCTGAGAGCTAGAACAAACAGAGTTGTTATCTCTGGGTTGTTACCCGTGCCACGTGCTAGCAAAGTGAGAAATAAGGAGAGAGAGGAGTTGAACACGTGGCTACAGGGATGGTGCAGGAGGGAGGGTTTTGGTTTCCTGGATAATTGGGGCTCATTCTGGGGTAGGTGGGACCTCTACAAACAGGATGGTCTTCACCTGAACCAGAGGGGTACCAATATCCTGGGGGGGAGATTTGCTAGTGCTCTTCGGGGGGGTTTAAACTAATTCAGCAGGGGGATGGGAACCTAAATTGTAGTCCCAGTGTACAGGATGTTGAGAGTAGTGAGGTCAGGGATAGGATTAAAAGTTCGAAAGAGGGCACCGGCAAGCAGGACGCTGGTTTGAAGTGTGTCTACTTCAACGCCAGGAGCATCCGGAATAAGGTGGGTGAGCTTGCAGCATGGGTTGGTACCTGGGATCTCGATGTTGTGGCGATTTCGGAGACATGGGTAGAGCAGGGACAGGAATGGTTGTTGCAGGTTCCAGGATTTAGATGTTTCTGTAAGAACAGAGAAGATGGTAAAAGAAGGGGGGGTGTGGCATTGTTAATCAAGGAAAGTATTACGGCGGTAGAAAGGACGCTTGAGGACTCGTCTACTGAGGTAGTATGGGCCGAGGTTAGGAACAGTAGAGGAGAGGTCACCCTGTTGGGAGTTGTCTATAGACCTCCGAATAGTTCCAGAGATGTAGAGGAAAGGATTGCAAAGATGATTCTCGACAGGAGCGAGAGTAACAGGGTAGTTGTTATGGGGGACTTTAACTTTCCAAATATTGACTGGAAATACTATAGTTCGAGTACTATAGATGGGTCAGTTTTTGTGCAGTGTGTGCAGGAGGGTTTTCTGACACAGTATGTAGACAGGCCAACAAGGGGCGAGGCCACATTGGATTTGGTACTGGGTAATGAACCCGGCCAGGTGTTAGATTTAGATGTAGGTGAGCACTTTGGTGATAGTGATCACAACTCGGTTATGTTTACTTTAGCAATGGGCAGGGATAGGTATATACCGCAAGGCAAGAATTATAGCTGGGGGAAAGGCAATTATGATGCTATTCGGCAAGATTTAGGAGGTATAGGATGGGGAAGGAAACTGCAGGGGATGGGTACAATCGAAATGTGGAGCTTTTTCAAGGAACAGCTACTGCGGGTCCTTGATAAGTATGTACCTGTCAGGCAGGGAGGAAGTTGTCGAGCAAGGGAACCGTGGTTTACTAAGGAAGTTGAAGCACTTGTCAAGAGAAAGAAGGCGGCTTATGTTAGGATGAGACATGAAGGCTCAGTTAGGGCACTTGAGAGTTACAAGTTAGCCAGGAAGGACCTAAAGGGAGAGTTAAGAAGAGCGAGAAGAGGACACGAAAAGTCGTTGGCGGATAGGATCAAGGAAAACCCTAAGGCTTTCTATAGGTATATCAGGAACAAAAGAATGACGAGAGTAAGATTAGGGCCAATCAAGGATAGTAGTGGAAAGTTGTGTGTGGAATCAGAGGAGATAGGGGAAGCGTTAAATGGATATTTTTCGTCAGTGTTTACACTGGAGAACACTCAGGTTCAGTCGACCAGGCTAGATGGAATTGAGATTCAAAAGGAGGTGTTAGCAATTTTGGAAAATGTCAAAATAGATAAGTCCCCTGGGCCAGATGGGATTTATCCTAGGATTCTCTGGGAAGCCAGGGAGGAGATTGCAGAGCCCTTTGTCCTTGATCTTTATGTCATCTTTGTCGACAGGAATAGTGCCGGAAGACTGGAGGATAGCAAATGTTGTCCCCTTGTTCAAGAAGGGGAGTAGAGACAACCCTGGTAATTATAGACCTGTGAGCCTTACTTCGGTTGTGGGTAAAATGTTGGAAAAGGTTATAAGAGATAGGGTTTATAATCATCTTGAAAAGAACAAGTTGATTAGTGATAGTCAACACGGTTTTGTGAAGGGTAGGTCATGTCTCACAAACCTTATTGAGTTTTTTGAGAAGGTGACCAAACAGGTGGATCAGGGTAAAGCTGTTGATGTGGTGTATATGGATTTCAGTAAGGCGTTTGAGAAGGTTCCCCACGGTAGGCTATTGCAGAAAATAAGGAAGTATGGAATTGAAGGTGGTTTAACGGTTTGGATCAGTAATTGGCTAGCTGAAAGAAGACAATCGATGGCAAATGTTCATCCTGGAGCTCAGTTACTAGTGGTGTACTGCAAGGATCTGTTTTGGGGCCACTGCTGTTTGTCATTTTTATAAATGACCAGGAAGAGGGTGTAGCAGGATGGGTTAGTAAATTTGCGGATGACACGAAGGTCGGTGGAGTTGTGGATAGTGCTGAAGGATGTTATAGGATACAGAGGGACATAGATAAGCTGCAGAGCTGGGCTGAGAGGTGGCAGATGGAGTTTAATGCGGAAAAGTGTGAGGTGGTTCACTTTGGAAGGAGTAACAGGAATGCAGAGTACAGGGCTAATGGCAAGATTCTTGGTAGTGTAGATGAACAGAGAGATCTCGGCATCCAGGTACATAAATCCCTGAAAGTTGCCACCCAGGTTAATAGGGCTGTTAAGAAGGCATATGGTGTGCTAGCCTTTATCAGCAGGGGGATTGAGTTTCGGAACCACAAGGTCATGCTGCAGCTGTACATAACTCTGGTGCGGCCGCACCTGGAGTACTGCGTGCAGTTCTGGTCACCACATTATAGGAAGGATGTGGAAGCTTTGGAAAGGGTTCAGAGGAGATTTACTAGGATGTTGCCTGGTATGGAGGGAAGGTCTTACGAGGAAAGGCTCAGGGAATTGAGGTTGTTTTCGTTAGAGAGGAGAAGGCTGAGAGGTGACTTAATAGAGACATATAAGATAGTCAGAGGGTTAGATAGGGTGGACAGTGAGAGTCTTTCCTCGGATGGTGATGACCAACACGAGGGGACATAGCTTTAAATTGAGGGGTGATAGATATAGGACAGATGTCAGAGGCAGTTTCTTTACTCAGAGAGTAGTAGGGGTGTGGAACGCCCTGCCTGCAACAGTAGTAGACTCATCAACTTTAAGGGCATTTAAGTGGTCACTGGATAGACATATGGATGAAAATGGAATAGTGTAGGTCAGATAGGCTTCAGATGGTTTCACAGGTCGGCGCAACATCGAGGGCCGAAGGGCCCGTACTGCGCTGTAGTGTTCTATGTTCTATGTTCTATTTATACACCAACATTTATAATCCAGAAGTTAGGTATTTATTGGTCCACTGAGAGAACATACAGCAATAATATTTTGATCAGCACTTGTATTCTGAGTTTATTCTGAACACCGGATTCTGGTCCACAGCTTTCCACAATCCTGTTACATAGACAATAACAAACAGACTTGATGGTCAGGAATGATAACTCATCCCAAATTGACAGTCCCAAATTTCAATTACTTGTGAAAGAACTGTTTCATCCCAATTCTCATCCCATTGAACCATCTTAGATTCCTTCAGGTTTCTTTTAAATATGCCGAGTGCATTTTTTCCATTCTGGAAATCTGTAAAGAGAAGCTGAAGAGAGAACACAATCTATAAGCTAAATATACAACACAAATTGCTGAATCATTACATTATTACAAAACAGTGCAGTAACAGTATCTTATAAATGTGACTGCTTGGGCCCCTACTGAATATCTTCAGAATTCTAAGTGTAACCACTGCAGTTCGACCTTACTTTTAGCAAATGCTGCTGTTTGCTGAAATTCTTGTATATACACCAAACACAAATGTCCATAAAACTTTCTTTAAGAAAATACCAGATTAGCAACTTTAAATGGAAAATATATGAAGTTTTATACTCGTGTTACTGTGTTGAAGGAAATATCAACATTTATAATTCATGCTCTTGGCAGAGGCTTCACAGTCCGAGGACATTCAGACCATCTTTGAAAATGTTATCCAATTAGTTCTACTTCCCTATTCTTTCCCCATATTCTAAATTTCTCCAGTTTAGATATAAACCTTTTTGAAAATTGCTGTTTGAATATGCTTCCATAACCCTAGCAAATACTGAAGTTAAGTTAAGATCAAACAATTATTTCTTTAGACATTAGATGTACTGGGAGAAGATCAGAACGGCAGAGTGGAAACCAGTGCTTGTAGGGAACTATAGTATCACATTAAAACAATGTGAACCACCAGAATGTTTTATGCTGCCTAATTCAGTAAATGGATATTCACCTGTTTAACTACCGATAACTATGGGTTGACAAAGAAAGAGCTGCAGAGGGAGTGCATGTGCTGGCTAAGATTTTCAAAAATGTCCTAGATTCTGGAATGGTCTCAGCAGATTAAACTCGGTCTGTTCTCACTGGATCGATGGTTGAGGGACGACCTGATAGAGTTTCTACAAACATTATGAGGGACAGAGGCAGGGTAGATAGTCAGAGACTTTTACCCATGGTAGAGGGGTCATTAGGTTTAAGATGGGAGGGGAAAAGGTTTAGAGGAGATGTACGAGGCAAGTTTTTTTTTTAAACAGAGGGTAGTGGGTGCCTGGAACTTGCTGCTGGAGGAGGTGGTGGAAGCAGGAACGATAGTGAAGTTTCAGGGACATCTTGGCCAATACATGAATAGGATGGGAATAGAACAAAGAAAATTACAGCACAGGAACAGGCCCTTCGGCCCTCCCAGCCTGCGCCGATCCAGATCCTTTATCTAAACCTGTCTCCTATTTTCCAAGGTCTACTTCCCTCTGTTCCCGCCCGTTCATATACCTGTCTAGATGCCTCTTAAATGATGCTATCGTGCCCGCCTCTACCACCTCCGCTGGTAAAGCGTTCCAGGCACCCATCACCCTCTGCATAAAAAACTTTCCACGCACATCTCCCTTAAACTTTCCCCCTCTCACCTTTAAATCGTGACCCCTTGTAACTGACACCCCACTCTTCTGAAAAGCTTGTTGCTATCCACCCTGTCCATACCTCTCATAATTTTGTAGACCTCAATCAGGTCCCCCCTCAACCTCCGTCTTTCCAACGAAACAAACCTAGCTACTCAACCTTCTTCTTCATAACTAGCACCCTCCATACCAGGCAACATTCTGGTGAACCTCCTCTGCACCCTCTCCCAAAGCATCCACATCCTTCTGGTAATGTGGCAACCAGAACTGCACGCAGTATTCCAAATGTGGCCGAACCCAAGTCCTATACAACTGTAACATGACCTGCCAACTCTTGTACTCAATACCCCGTCCGATGAAGGCAAGCATGCTGTATGCCTTCTTGACCACTCTATCAACCTGCCGTTGTCACCTTCAGGGTACAATGGACCTGAACTCCAGATCTCTCTGCACATCATTTTCCCCAAGACCCTTCCCATTGACCATATAGTCCGCTCTTGAATTTGATCTTCCAAAAATGCATCACCTCGCATTTGCCTGGATTGAACTCCATCTGGCATTTCTCTTCCCAACTCTCCAATACTATCTATATTTTGTTGTATTCTCTGACGGTCCTCCTCGCTATCTGCAACTCCACCAATCTTAGTATCATCTGCAAACTTGCTAATCAGACCACCTAGTACCTTCCTCCAGGTCATTTATGTAGATCACAACAGCAGTGGTTCGAGCACGGATCCCTGTGGAACACCACTAGTCACCCTTCTCCATTTGAGACACTCCCTTCCACACTACTCTCTGTCTCCTGTTGCCCAGCCAGTTCTTTATCCATCTAGCCAGTAACACCCTGAACCCCATACAACTTCACTTTTCCCATCAACCTGCCATGGGAAACCTTATCAACGCCTTACTAAAGTCCATGTATATGACATCTACAGCCCTTCCCTCATCACTTCCTCAAAGAATTCTATTAGGTTTGTAAGACATGACCTTCCCTGCATAAAACCATGCTGCCTATCAATGATAAGTCTTATTTTCTTCCAGATGTGAATAGATCCTATCCCTCAGTATCTTCTCCAACAGTTTGCCTACCACTGACGTCAAACTCATAGGTCTATAATTCCCTGGATTATCCCTGCTACCCTTCTTAAACAAAGGGACAACGTTAGCAATTCTCCAGTCCTCCGGGACCTCACCATGCTTAAGGATGCTGCAAAGATGTCTTGTTAAGGCCCCAGCTATTTCAACCCTCGCTTTGAGTGGGCCAATCCTTTCTCTAGTTGCCCTCTTGCTCCTTGTATACGAATAAAAGGCTTTGGGATTTTCCTTAACCCTGTTAGCCAAGATATTTCATGACCCCTTTTATCCTCTTTATTGCGCGTTTGAGATTCGTCCTACTTTCCCGATATTCCTCCAAAGCTTAATCAGTTTTGAGTTGCCTCGATCCTATGTATGCTTCCTTTTTCATCTTAGCTAGTCTCACAATTTCACCCGTCATCCATGGTTCCCTAATCTTGCCATTTCTATCTTTCATTTAAACAAGAACATGTCTGTCCTGCACTCTAATCAACCTTTCCTTAAAAGACTCCCACATTTCAAATGTGGGTTTACCCTTAAACAGCTGCTTCCAATTCACATTCCCTAGCTCCTGCCGAAATTTGTTATACTCTGCCTTTCCCCAATTAGTACTCTTCCTTTCGGACCACTCTTGTCCTTGTCCATGAGTATTCTAATCTAATATTCCCAAAGTAATCACCGACTGAAACATCAACCACCTGGCCGGGATCATTCCCCAATATCAGGTCCAGTATGGCCCCTTCCCGAGTTGGACTATTTACATATTGCTCTAAAAAAACTTGTGGATGCTCCTTACAAACTGCTCCATCTACGTCTCCAACACTACACTAATCCATTCAATGTTGGGGAAGTTAAAATCTCCCATCACAACCACCCTATTGCTCCTACATTTTTCTATAATCTGTCTGCATATTTGTACCTTTACTTCATGCTCGCTTTTGGGAGGCCTGTAGTAAAGTCCCAACAATGTTACTGCACCCTTCCTATTTCTCAGCTCCACCCATATTGCCTCAGTGCTCGAATCCTCCATTGTGCCCTCCTTAATCACATCTGTGATATCATCTCTGATGAGTAATGCAACTCCTCCACCCCTTCTACCTCCCTCTCTATCCCTCCTGAAGCATCTATACCCTGGGATATTCAGTTGCCAGTCCTGCCCTTACCTCAACCAAGTCTCAGTAATACCAATAACATCATATTCCCAGGTACTGATCCAAGCCCTAAGTTCATCGGCCTTACCTGCTACACTTCTCGCATTAAAACAAATGCACCTCAGACCACCTGTCCCTTTGCGTTCATCATCTCTTCCCTGTCTACTCTTCCCCTTAGTCACATTGAGTTTATTGTCTCGTACCTTACTGGCTTTAGTTGCTGCATCTTTACTGACCTCTAACTTCCTAATCTGGTTCCCATCCCCCTGCCACATTAGTTTAAAACCTCCCCAACAGTGTTAGCAAAAGCACCCCCTAGGACCTTGGTTCCAGTCCTGCCCAGGTGTAGAACATCCGGTTTGTAATGGTCCCACCGCCCCCAGAACCGGTTCCAATGTCCCAAATATCTGAACCCCTCTGAATAGAGGGATACGGACCCCGGAAGTGTAGAAGATTTTAGTTTAGACAGGCAGCATGGTCACATAGGCTTGGAGGGCCGAAGGGCCTGTTCCTGTGCTGTACTTTTCTTTGTTCTTTGGGTGCTGGAATCTATTAGTAAGTCTTTTTTTTAATTGAGTACCCAATTATTTATTTTCCAATTAAGGGGCAATTTAGTGTGGCCAATCCACCTAACCAGCACATAATTTTGGGTGGTGGGGGTGAAACCCACACAGACACGGGGAGAATGTGCAAACTCCATACAGATAGTGACCCAGGGCCCGGATTCGAACCCAGGTCCTCAGCGCCGTCGTCTCAGTGCTAACCACTGTGCCACCATGCTTCCCCTATCTGTTAGGAAATCTTAATGCACTTAGAAAATCAGTATGATTAGACGAAGTTCAACGTGTTTTTCCAAAAGGGAAATAAAAACAGAAAATGCTGGAAATAACTTGCGCCAGTCTTATTTTCCTCCTAACCTCCACACTCACGGTGTTGGTTTGACCTGGTTCTCACTTGAAATAATCTGACATGCATCATACACCCTAGGCTGGATTCTCCGTTCCTGAGGCTAAGTGCCAATGCCAACAGATGATCTGTGGTGTTGCATGATGGGAAAATCGGCACGAAACCCTCACTGATTCCACTTCCAGTGAGGGGCTAGCACTGGTGCCGCATGAAACAACCGCGGAATATGCAGAAACCGGTCGGAGAATCGCTGGATCCCATGCTGCACATGCGCAGGGCTGACAAGCTGCAGCCGTGCGCACACACACACACACGTCACGCCGTGAAAGATGGCGGCGGCATGCTGGACGACGTACCCACCACCTTGACCCCACGGCCCATCTCTTGGCCACCCTCCACCACGCCCCCAGCCCTGGCAGAATCCCCACGGCCAATGGCACGGATCTCAGCCGAGTGTGGCAATGCTGGCCACTGTCCACATGCCAGGCTCCCGACAGCTGGGAACCACACGTGGCCCGCGCCGTCGGGAACTTGGCCCATCAGTGGTGGACCATCACAGTTGGGCCAGCTGATGAGGGACAACGGCGCTGCAATAGGGGCAGCAGGGTAGCATGTTGGTTAGCATAAATGCTTCACAGCTCCAGGGTCCCAGGTTCGATTCCCGGCTGGGTCACTGTCTGTGTGGAATCTGCACGTCCTCCCCCTGTGTGCGTGGGTTTCCTCCGGGTGCTCCGGTTTCCTCCCACAGTCCAAAGATGTGCGGGTTAGGTGGATTGGCCATGCTAAATTGCCCGTAGTGTCCTAATAAAAAAGTAAGGTTAAGGGGGAGGTTGTTGGGTTATGGGTATAGGGTGGATACGTGGGTTTGAGTAGGGTGATCATGGCTCGTCACAACATTGAGGGCCGAAGGGCCTGTTCTGTGCTGTACTGTTCTAAAACTGCACGCGGTGCACGTTCCAAAGATGCCGATTCGGAAGAGACGGAGCCATCGCAACCCAGCGCCAAACCGCCACCTGCCAATTCCGGCATCGGGAACCAGTCTCCACCCAATCGCTGTTCCCAATTTCGCCGTCTGGCTAAGGAGAATCCTGACCCCTTTTTGCTTCGTCATATTCTCTCTTCCTTATCATCCAGGAAGCCCTGTTCCCTAACATTTCACCTCTGTTGGAATGTACTAACCTATACCTGAACAAGCTTTTCTTTAAAGATCACGAACTGTTCCATTACACTTCTTCCCGTCAATCTTTAGCATTTTACCCTTCTCATTGCATTGAAATTAGCTGTCTTCCAACTATACGTTCTACTTCATAACAAAATACAAATATCATGTCTACATTGATATGAGATTAGATGGAGGGCATTTTGTTTCTTTATTCTTTCATGGGATGTGGGCCTCGCTGGCAAGGCCAGCATTTGTTGCCCATCCCTAATTGCCTTTGAACTGAGTGGCTTACTGGACCATTACCGAAGGCAGTTAAGATTCAACCATATTGCTGTGGATCTGGGGTCATATGTCGGCCAGATCAGGTAAGGATGGCAGATTTCCTTCCTAAAGGACATTAGTGAACTTGATGGGTTTTTACAACAATCGAGGGCCATTCTTTGTGGTCACCATTACTGAAACTAGCTTCATATTACACATTTATTAACTGAATTGAAATTCCATCAGCTGCTATGGTGGATCTCAACCCATGTTTGTCGGGCATTGGCCTGGGTCTCTGGATTGCTAGTTCAGTGACAATACCACAAGGCCACCATCTTCCTTACGATGTGAATTACACACTAAATGGGAAGGTACTTCAGGTATAGGAACTTGACACATTATGTGTAGGGGGAATCTGAGGAAAAACCTTTTTACCCAGAGGGTGGTGGTGATCTGGAATAAACTGCCTCGGAGGGTGGTAGAGGCAGGTTGCTTCACATCTTTTAAAAAAAGTACCTGGATGTGCACTTGGCACATCATAACATTCAAGTCATTGCCAAGTGCTGGCAAATGGCATGAGGTAGGCGGGTCCAGTGTTTTTCATGCGTCGGTGCAGATGCCAAGGATCTCTTTTTTGTGCTGTATTGTTCTGTGATCCTGATGTGGAGGTTTGGTGGATCAATCATTAAAACCACCCTGACCATTTTCTATGTAAAGTTAAACAAAATGTTGGAAAGCATGGCAAGTGAGGTCTTTTTAAAATTGTATTTGGCTCCAGAAAGGTGACAGCTAGAATAGTGTGCACAGCTTTGACCTGCTTATTTCAAAAAGGATATTTCATTAGGAGATGTACAAGCCAAGATAGTAAAACACTGTTTTACAGTGCTGCCTGGGAGAACTTACTTGCTGGAGTTTAGAAGAATGAGAAGGATTGAGATATATAAGATGTTAAAGGGGACTGATGTAGGGCAGATGTTTACCCTTGGTGGTTGTTCTAGAATGAGAGGTCATAGTTTTAGGCTAAGGGGTGGCAGATTTCTGTATTTTAAATTTCACCATATTGTGATCGCTCCTTCCAAGAGGATCCCTAACTATGAGATCATTAATCAATCCTGTCTAATTACACAGGACAAGATCTAGGACCGCTTGTTCCCTCATAGGTTTCATTAAATGAAAATGAAATGAAAGTCACTTATTGTCACGAGTAGGCTTCAATGAAGTTACTGTGAAAAGCCCCTAGTCGCCACATTCCGGCACCTGTCCGGGGAGGCTGGTATTGTAAACTCCTCAAGGCTGCCTTGACCGACCTGGTTAAACCAGTCGACATGTAGATTAAAATCCCCCATGATAGCTGCTCTACTATTTCTATATGCATCAGTTATTTCTTTGTTTATTGCCTGCCCCACCATAATGTTACTATTTGCACCTAAATGGATTCAACCTTATCCTCTATAGCATCAATGTCATCCTTCACTACTGCCCAGGTGTCATCCTTAAATAACAGAGCTACACCACCATCCATTCTGTCCTTCCGAATAGTTTGATACCCTTGGAAATTTAAGTTCCTCGGTCATTTCTTTGTTCCCTGTTATGAATTCCTCCGTTTCTTATTTTAAAATCTTTTTATTGGCATTTCTTATCTTTATTAACATTTGTATATATACATGTTGCTAGTTATGCTTTCCCTTAATTTGCTCTGTTTTAATTACCTTTGCTCAAGAGTCGCCAGGTATCTTTCTGATACCACCACAAGGTTCAAAACCGAATACTGATCAATGACTCGATATACCAGTTAGTAAGTTTGAAATCAATGCACATTTATTTACGCACACAGTCAATTATTACTCATGTATAAACTCTACTCGCTAAACTACAACTACTACTAAAAGCCTCTACTTAGCTTTGAGTGCCCACTCAGTCAGAGGAACAATGGCCGTTGTCCGGTTCTGAAAGTGTTGGCTTCAAACTGGTATAGAATAGTAGCTAGGAGCGCCTATCTCGTTGCGTGCGTTGATCTTAGACTTACTTGGCTGGTGCTTGGCGGCCTCTCGTCGCTGAGAGCTAAAGGCGAAGGTGAAGATGGAGAAAATAAGAGAGCGCACTGACCTTGGGGGCTCTGTTTTATAGCCCCCAGGGTTTCACGCCCTACTGGACGGACCCTGGACTTGGCCCCAATTAATTGGACCATGTCCCAATCGTTTGAATCGATTCTCTCCAATAACGGGATCGTTCCTCAATCGCTGGGCAGGCTCTAGGTAACCGTTGGCCTGCCTTTGTTTGAGTCTCCACTGGCGCTGGGGTGTCTGTCCTGGTACCGATTGTTTCAATGTTTCTTTTTGTCCCCGGAGATAGCTCATTACTATGCTAATGGGTTGTAGTTTCAGTTCTGTCTGGGCTCTGCAAGTTCCAATCCACAGGAAACCTTGCACCTGCTTGTTTTTCTAGAGCTGTCCATTTTTCCCTGCACTCTTTGCAAGTATCCATTTTGGAATCGGGACGTGGGGCCACCGCAGGTGGCTACAACATCCCATTTTTCTTACCTGCGTTAATTTACTTTATTGTACAGAAAAGTTTATTTTGTCTTTCTTTCAATTGGCCCTATGTACATTTCACTGCCCTCTGGGTCTGTCTATGATTCCAATCCCTCCCCCACCCCCCTGCGTGCCCTCCCCTTCTCCCCCCCCCCCCCCCCCCCCCCCCCGCCGGTTTCAGCTATATTTGCTTTTATTTTTGGTGGGGGAGTGAGGTTACCCTCCCTCCCTCCACTTTTGTGGTTTTCCCACCTTACTTCTGTCTCCTACCCCTCCCCTGCCCCACCCACCCCTCTCCCTTCCCACCCTGGGTTGCCAGTCCTTTGGTTCCTCATCTATCTTGTTTGTTTTAATTCTTGCTTGCCTCGAACAGGTTTTGGAACAGGCCAACAAACTACCCCAAGTATCTAGGAAGCCTTCCTCAGATCCTCGGATGGCATTCCCGTTATGAAGCTTGCAGCTCCAACTGCAGATACGGTCCCCCGCACTTCCGGGTCAGAGGATACGCATGCGCACGACTGCGACCTCCAGCACTGTGCTCCATGGCGGACTCAGACCGCAGAGCTGGACTGCGGAAATAGTGCCCCCGATTGGCCGCGTGCCTGACCCTGACCACCCGCTCAAAAATACCCCGGTCCCATATGAGGGCCCCCCCCCCCCCCCCCCGACCATGGCGGCCGCCACGCGGGTATCCCAAATGGCAGGACCAGATTAGATCCATGCCATTGGAACTGCAGTCGGTCGAGTTGGAATATAGCGGGACAGGCCTCTGGCAATGGCCGCAGGTAAGGGATACATGGGGTGCACGTCACGTTACGGGGGCCGGAGCATCGAGGAGCCGGAGAATTAAGGAATTGCCGCCGGTCCCGTTTCCATGCGTGAAACTGGATTCTCCGCCTTGGCGACGGATGTGATTTTGGTGTGCGGATGTGGAGAATCCACCCACTATCTTTGAGGTCCAACTTCTCAATTTTCTTCCTATATTCTGCTTTCAGAACCTCATCCTTTTTTTTTTTACCTATGTTGTTGATACCGATGTTCACCACAACCACTGGCTGTTCACCAGCCCCTCCAGAATGTCATGTAACTGCTCCGAGACATCTGCACAAACAGATTTAAAAACAACTTCTTCCCAGCTGTTCCCAGACTCCTCAATGACCCTCTTATGGACTGACTGACTACACTCCTGTATGCTTCACCCGATGCCAGTGTCCATGTATTTACATAGTTAACTTTGTGTTGCCCAATTATGTATTTTCTTTTTATTTTATTTTCTTTTCATGTACTAAATCATCTGTATGTGTGCTGCTCGCAGAAAAATACTTTTCACTGTACCTTGGTACACATGACATATACAAATCTAATCCAATCCTGATAACTTGCATGCTTGAACTGAAGACACCAGAGATGAGCATGGTTTCATCCATTTGTGGACACATTTTAGTTGCATGATTATTTGACTGACGTATCAACATAAGGCAAAGAAGAGGATAAAAAGTGTGTTGAACCTTCACTTTTTCCTAAATCATTAAAGTTTCTGACACTAGAACATAGAACATAGAACAGTACAGCACAGAACAGGCCCTTCGGCCCTCGATGTTGTGCCGAGCAATGATCACTCTACTTAACCCACGTAACCGGTATACCCGTAACCCAACAATCCCCCCATTAACCTTACACTATGGGCAATTTAGCCTGGCCAATCCACCTAACCCGCACATCTTTGGACTGTGGGAGGAAACCGGAGCACCCGGAGGAAACCCACGCGCACACGGGTAGGACGTGCAGACTCCGCACAGACAGTGACCCAGCCGGGAATCGAACCTGGGACCCTGGAGCTGTGAAGCATTGATGCTAACCACCATGCTACCGTGAGGCCCCTGAGAGACTCTCAGACTTATTCATTAACGCGATACAGCAAAAGCTAATGTCTTACAAGTATGTAAAAAGGTTTTTAAAGATGCAAATATCCAATATTTCTTTCAGCGGTCTTTCCTTTACCTTCAATTGCATTGCCAGTTCATGGGAATTTTTAAAGATGAAACCATTTTCTTCATGTTTCACAAGTTAATGCAGAATGGGAGAAAAAAGTTACAATTTATCTCCGCTTTAAGAACAAGAGGAGAGGGTGATTATCATAGAATTTACAGTGCAGAAGGAGGCCATTCGGCCCATCGAGTCTGCACCGGCTCTTGGAAAGAGCATCTACCCAAGGTCGGCACCTCCACCCTATCCCCATAACCCCACCAACACTAAGGGCAGTTTTGGACACTAAGGGCAATTTATCATGGCCAATCCACCTAACCTGCACATCTTTGGACTGTGGGAGGAAACCGGAGCACCTGGAGGAAACCCACGCACACACGGGGAGGATGTGCAGACTCCACACAGACAGTGACCCAAGCTGGAATCGAACCTGGGACCCTGGAGCTGTGAAGCAATTATGCTATCCACAATGCTACCGTGCTGCCCGTGATCAGGGAGAGGGTGGTAAGGGAGGAGGGATGGTGACGGGAAAAGGATGATGGTCAATTAAAAAGCATTGTAAATCAATCACAACAAGGAATTAGTATGACGCAAGAATGATAGAAAGGACCAAAGTCTAAACTTCCAGAACTCAATCAATTTTGACATTTTATCCTGATTTTTTTTCGGATGGATGGATGGATGGAGCGAGGGATGGATGGATGGATGGAGCGAGTGATGGATGGATGGAACGAGCGATGGATGGAGTGATCGAGCGATGGATGAATGGAGCGAGTGATGGATGGATGGAGCGAGCGATCGAGCGATGGATGGAGCGAGCGATGGATGGATGGAGCAAGTGATGGATGGAGCGAGCGATGGATGGAGGGAGCATTGGATGGATTGAAGGAGCGATGGATGGATGGAGGGAGCGATGGATGGATGGAGGGAGCAATGGATGGACGGAGGGAGCGATGGAACTTCCAAATGGAACTTGTTGGATGAAGGTGAAGCCTTCCGGTGTCAGAAAGTATGGAGTCTCCATCTGGCCAAAGTTCTGAATTTTCTTCCTGACACCTGCCCGTGACCCACCCGCGGGTCGTGCCCCCGACTTTGAAGAATACTGCTTTAATGTGTTTAGGGTGGAAGTTGGAGAAGTGGAGCAGCGTGAGGTTATCCCTGGGCTTGCAGTAAAGCGAATTGCTGAGGAGCGTAACAGACATCTACAGATCCTGAAAGATGCCCTCGTATGAACAGGGTATGGCACTCTACTCATTTCCAACACGCCACAGCAAAAAAACCACACCGACCTCAGAAGACAAACACGGGACACAACCGACACAGTACCCTTCGTCGTCCAGTACTTCCCCAGAGCGGAGAAACTACGGCATCTTCTTC
The DNA here is from genome assembly GCF_902713615.1 of Scyliorhinus canicula. Classification (NCBI taxonomy): domain Eukaryota; kingdom Metazoa; phylum Chordata; class Chondrichthyes; order Carcharhiniformes; family Scyliorhinidae; genus Scyliorhinus; species Scyliorhinus canicula. Next base: position 76,812,253 of record NC_052160.1, on the reverse strand, counting down.
GCAGCCTTCAACACGTCATCGATGAAGATGGACATCTTGCCAAGGTCATCCCCATACCCCCACTACCTGCCTTCAAACAACCGCGCAACCTCAAACAAACCATTGTTTGCAGCAAACTACCCAGCCTTCAGAACAGCGACCACGGCACCACACAACCACCATGATACTTAATAATAGGTGCAGATGTCTGCAAGTCTTACCAATTGCTAACAAGGCAAAACCCCATAAGAGATGTTTCTCTGCTTCTGCTGAACAAGGCTCACCTACAATATTATTATATTCATGAAACAAAAAACAAGATCGGCCAGTCCCATTTTAATGAAAGGAAGTCAGTTAACAGGGTTCATTGAGAGTAAAATAAAATAATGCTAACAAATAATAATTTTATCATAAAAATGCTTCCATTCAAAACCAACAGAGATAAAGATTAAAGATATACTTACCATTGGAAACCAATTGCACATACAGGCAAACACCAACCAAACATGTCCATCACCTTCACAGGCAAGTCTAGCCCATTGGTTGATTTATGAAGACAAACTCCGAGATCACCAGAACCTGAAAAATTATCACAAAATGAAAGAATTAACTGTACCATGGACTTGAGCCTTCCAGTGGAAAATATTTTAGTGAAATGAATCCCTACTGTGCAAAAGGAAGCCATTCGGCCCATCGAGTCTGCACCGGCCCTCTGAAAGAGCACGAAGCACCCAATCCACCTAACCTGTGGACTGTGGGAGGAAACTGCGGAGCACTCAAAGCAAACGCACGCAGACATGGGAGAACGTGCAAAACCACACAGTCATCCAAGGCCTGCATCGAGCACAAATCCCTGTCCACTCTTCATCTCTTTCCCACATAATTTTGCACATCTCAATTAAGTGACCTCTCCACCTTCTGTTTTCCAAGGAAACTAACCCCAACCGATCCAATCCCTCCTCGTAGCTACACTTTTCTAGCCCTGGCAACATTCTTGTAAACCTCTGCATCGTCTCCAGAGCAATATATAATGTGGTGACCAGAACTTCACACAATGATCCAATTGTGACCTTACCACAATCCTTATTGCTTTTAGTGACATCGTTGTAGACTGACTGAATTTCCAATTTTGTTTGGATCAGATAAAATTCTTCACCTTCAGAATCTAATTTAACAATTAAATATCAAAACCTCATTCACCTGAACTATGTTCCTCAAACAAATCAACGCATAATAGAAGGTAAGACACTAAGATTCACATAACGTGTAAAGCATTATGAAAACATAAATTCAGTTCAGAACTGGATAAAGAAGTAAATTCAGAACTGGATAAAGAAGTAAAATCAAGCATTGATTAAAATTATTGCCAAGGTAACACAAACCACACAGCTATTTAATTAGCAGAGAAATTTTACCGAGCAGCACTGGATAATCTTCAGCTTCAAGCCACAAAGTGAAGATATGGCAAGGTTAGGGTGGAGAAGCGATGGCAAGGTGAGGAGGGGGAGGGAGGGGAGATGGCAAGGTGAGGGGGGAGGAGAGATGGCAAGGTGGGGGGAGGATAGATGGCAAGATGAGGGGGGAGAGATGGCAAGGTGAGGGTGGAGAAGAGATGGCAATGTGAGGGTGGAGAAGAGATGGCAAGGTGAGGAGGGGAGGGAAAGGGAGGAGAGATGGCAAGGTGAGGGGTAGGAGAGATGGCAATGTGAGGGTAGAGAAGAGATGGCAATGTGAGGGTGGAGAAGAGATGGCAAGGTGAGGGGAGGGAAAGGGAGGAGAGATGGCAAAGTGAGGGGGAGGAGAGATGGCAAGGTGCGGGGGGAGGAGAGATGACAAGGTGCGGGGGAGGAGAGACGGCAAGGTGAGGGTGGGAGGAGAGATGGCAAGGTGAGGGGGAGGAGAGATGGCAAGGTGAGGGGGGAGGAGATGGCAAGGTGAGGGGGAGGAGAGATGGCAAGGTGCGGGGGGAGGAGAGATGGCAAGGTGAGGGGGGAGGAGAGATGGCAAGGTGAGGGGGAGGAGGGTTGGCAAGGTGAGGGGGAGGAGAGATGGCAATGTGAGGGGGAGGAGAGATGGCAAGGTGAGGGGGAGGAGGGATGGCAAGGTGAGGGGGAGGAGAGATGGCAAGGTGAGGGGGAGGAGAGATGGCAATGTGAGGGGGAGGAGGGATGGCAAGGTGAGGGGGGAGGAGAGATGGCAAGGTGAGAGGGAGGAGGGATGGCAAGGTGCGGGGGAGGAGAGATGGCAAGATGAGGAGGAGGAGAGATGGCAAGGTGAGGGGCAGGAGAGATGGCAAGGTGAGGGGGAGGAGGGTTGGCAAGGTGAGGGGGGAGGAGAGATGGCAATGTGAGGGGGAGGAGAGATGGCAAGGTGAGGCGGAGGAGGGATGGCAAGGTGAGGGGGAGGAGAGATGGCAAGGTGAGGGGGAGGAGAGATGGTGAGGGGAGGAGGGATGGCAAGGTGAGGAGGAGGAGAGATGGCAAGGTGAGGGGGAGGAGAGATGGCAATGTGAGGGGGAGGAGGGATGGCAAGGTGAGGGGGGAGGAGAGATGGCAGGTGAGAGGGAGGAGGGATGGCAAGGTGCCGGGGAGGAGAGATGGCAAGATGAGGAGGAGGAGAGATGGCAAGGTGAGGGGGAGGAGAGATGGTAAGGTGAGCGGGAGGAGGGATGGCAAGGTGAGGGGGGAGGAGAGATGGCAAGGTGAGAGGGAGGAGGGTTGGTAAGGTGAGGGGGAGGAGGGATGGCAAGGTGCGGGGGAGGAGAGATGGCAAGGTGAGGAGGAGAGATGGCAAGGTGAGGGGGGAGGAGAGATGGCAATGTGAGGGGGAGGAGGCATGGCAAGGTGAGGGGGGAGGAGAGGTTGCAAGGTGAGGGGAAGGAGAGGTGGCAAGGTGAGGGGGAGGAGGGATGGCAAGGTGAGGGGAGGAGGGATGGCAAGGTGCGAGGGAGGAGGGTTGGCAAGGTGAGGGGGAGGAGGGATGGCAAGGTGTGGGGGAGGAGAGATGGCAAGGTGCGGGGAGGAGAGATGGCAAGGTGAAGGTGGAGAAGAGATGGCAATGTGAGGGTGGAAAAGAGATGGCAAGGTGAGGAGGGGAGGGAAAGGGAGGAGAGATGGCAAGGTGAGGGGGGAGGAGAGATGGCAAGGTGCGGGGGAGGAGAGATGGCAAGGTGAGGGGGGAGGAGAGATGGCAAGGTGAGGGGGAGGAGAGATGGCAAGGTGCGGGGGAGGAGAGACGGCAAGGTGCAGGGGAGGAGAGATGGCAAGGTGCGGGGGGAGGAGAGATGGCAAGGTGAGGGGGAGGAGAGATGGCAAGGTGAGGGGGAGGAGGGATGGTAAGGTGAGGGGGAGGAGAGATGGCAAGGTGAGGGGGAGGAGAGATGGCAATGTGAGGGGGAGGAGGGATGGCAAGGTGAGGGGGGAGGAGAGATGGCAAGGTGAGAGGGAGGAGGGATGGCAAGGTGCCGGGGAGGAGAGATGGCAAGATGAGGAGGAGGAGAGATGGCAAGGTGAGGGGGAGGAGAGATGGTAAGGTGAGGGGGAGGAGGGATGGCAAGGTGAGGGGGGAGGAGAGATGGCAAGGTGAGAGGGAGGAGGGTTGGTAAGGTGAGGGGGAGGAGGGATGGCAAGGTGCGGGGGAGGAGAGATGGCAAGGTGAGGAGGAGGAGAGATGGCAAGGTGAGGGGGGAGGAGAGATGGCAATGTGAGGGGGAGGAGGCATGGCAAGGTGAGGGGGGGAGGAGAGGTGGCAAGGTGAGGGGAAGGAGAGGTGGCAAGGTGAGGGGGAGGAGGGATGGCAAGGTGAGGGGAGGAGGGATGGCAAGGTGCGAGGGAGGAGGGTTGGCAAGGTGAGGGGGAGGAGGGATGGCAAGGTGTGGGGGAGGAGAGATGGCAAGGTGCGGGGAGGAGAGATGGCAAGGTGAAGGTGGAGAAGAGATGGCAATGTGAGGGTGGAGAAGAGATGGCAAGGTGAGGAGGGGAGGGAAAGGGAGGAGAGATGGCAAGGTGAGGGGGGAGGAGAGATGGCAAGGTGCGGGGGAGGAGAGATGGCAAGGTGAGGGGGGAGGAGAGATGGCAAGGTGAGGGGGAGGAGAGATGGCAAGGTGCGGGGGAGGAGAGACGGCAAGGTGCAGGGGAGGAGAGATGGCAAGGTGCGGGGGGAGGAGAGATGGCAAGGTGAGGGGGAGGAGAGATGGCAAGGTGAGGGGGAGGAGGGATGGTAAGGTGAGGGGGAGGAGAGATGGCAAGGTGAGGGGGAGGAGAGATGGCAAGGTGAGGGGGAGGAGAGATGGCAAGGTGAGGGGGAGGATGGATGGCAAAGCGAGGTGGCAAGGTGGGGGGAGAGGAGGCATGGCAAGATGGGGGAGGAGAGATGGCAAGGTGCGGGGGGAGGAGAGATGGCAAGGTGAGGGGGAGGAGAGATGGCAAGGTGAGGGGGAGGAGGGATGGCAAGGAGAGGTGGCAAGGTGGGGGGAGAGGAGGCATGGCAAGATGGGGGGAGGAGAGATGGCAAGGTGAGGGGTAGGAGAGATGGCAAGGTGAGAGAGGGAAGAGAGATGGCAAGGTGAGGGTGGAGGAGAAATGGCAAGGGGAGGAGAGATGGCAAGGTGAAGCCGGGAGGGATGGCAATGTGAGGGGGAGAGAGGAGACATGGCAACGTGAAGGGGAGGGAGGAGAGATGGCAAAGTGAGGGGGGAGGGAGCAGAGATGACAAGGTGTGGGGGGGAGGTGTGGAGAGATGGAATGGTGAGGGGGAGGGAGAAGGCAATGGCAATGTGAGGGGGAAAGAGGAGGGATGGGAAGGTGAGGGGGAGGAGAAGAGATGGCAAGGGGAGGAGGAGGCGATGGCAAGAGGAGGGATGGGAAGGGGAAGGGGAAAGGGGAGATATTGGTAAAGGAAGGGCAGGATTGGAAGATATAGATGCTTCAGGAGAGATAGAGGGGATGTAAAAGGGGTGGTGGAGTAGCATTACTGGTTAAGGAAAATATTATAGCCTTACTGCGGGAGGACACCTTGGAGGGCTCATACAATGAGGCAATCTGGGTAGAGCTCAGGAACAGGAAGGGGGCAATCACAATGTAGGGCATTTATTACAGAACCCCCAACTGCCAGCGAGAGATAGAGGAGCAGATGGGTAGATTTTGGACAGTTGATTAGGATTCAGGAAAGTCACGCTCCTGAGAGAATGAAGGATAAGTATGGGAAGTTCAGGGAGCCTTTGATAATGAGGATTAGTAACCATAATAACCATGGCTGATATTTCTCTCATCCTCATTCTGAGCTAGAGGAAATGGGTGAGGTACTAAATGAGTACTTGGCATCAAGTACCTGGAGGAGAGATGGCAAGATGAGGGGAGGGAGGAGAGATGGAAAGGTGAGGGGGGGGGGGGGGGCTGGCATGGGGGGGGGGGGGGGGGGGGATGGTGAGTGGATGGCAAGGTAGGGGGATGACAAGGTGGGTGGTGAAGGAGAGATGGCAAGGTGAGGAGGGAGGGAGGGAGGAACGATGGCAAGGTGGAGGGGTGTGGAAATGGGACAGGTTTCAGCAAAGAGGACGAAGAGGAAAAGGCAGGAAGATAGTATTGGGGGAAAGAGAGTAGGTCAATTTGACACAGAAATGTACCTGTAACGGCACAAACAAGGGACAGTAATGTTATACCACTGGTTATGAAGCCTTCATACTCTGTTAAAAGAATACAATTAACATAAATTGCATTCATTTCATAAAATACACACAGGTGTTCCATAATTTCAAAAGCAAAACTAGCACACAGGCAATCCAAGTATACAAGTTGGTGTCTGTTTCATGAATTATCACAAAAATACTATTCCAGAACTTTAACTTAGTATTTGATTATAGGGTCGGCCATAGCTTGATTATAATTCCGCCGGAGTATGAAATGTTTGTGTTCAAGCCCCACTCCAGAGACTTGTACATCTAAAGTATCATCTAAAGTAAGGGAGGGGTTATCATTCGAACAAGATATTATATCGAAACCCCACTGAACATCTCAGGTGAATGTAAAAGATCCAAAGGCACTATCAGAAATAATGCAGTAAATCAGCCAGCCATTTTCCTTTTGGTAGTCCCTTCAAGCTTACTGGTTAGGTACCTAATTTCCTATGAGCAAACTGACTGCCATGTTTGACGACAGAGCAGCAAATACATTGCAAAAGTAATTGGTTAATTATGAAACACTTTGGATCAGGATTCTCTGATCCCGTTGTGGTGGGACCCACCGGGGGAGAGTCGGCCACCCTGCCAAAAGTCCACTGACATTCAGCAGGATGGGACGATCCCGGAGGCGAGCGAGAGGAGCTGGAAAATCCCACCAAAGATATAAAAAGGGAAATTCTTTGTTACTTCACACCATTTTCCTCACAACCTATGGCCATAATGGTCCAAAAGATTCAGGAGCACCAGTTTGTGGGTATTTTCCCCATGCACAAATGGAGATCCAAGAAGTCTTGGATGTTGACCCGCATCCTCATTTGAATAAGAATAGCGCTGTGGGAGGAACACAAGATGGAAAGGATCAGGTAATTGCTTGAGTTGCAGCTAACTCATGGGCTTGGGGCAGGGGTGGAAAGCAGCCATTGTCATGACTGATCAAATTTAAAATGGTTTGCAAAAAAAGCAAATGTGATGTGGGAAATAACATTTTCACACAGCAAGTTGTTTGGGTCCAGAATGTGCTGCCAAGAGGGCAGCATGGTAGCATTGTGGATAGCGCAATTGCTTCACAGCTCCAGGGCCCCAGGTTCGATTCCGGCTTGGGTCACTGTCTGTGTGGAGTCTGCACATTCTCCCCGTGTCTGCCTGGGTTTCCTCCGGGTACTCCGGTTTTCTCCCACAGTCCAAAGATGTGCAGGTTAGGTAGATTGGCCAAGCTAAATTGCCCTTAGTGTTGGGTGGGGTTACTGGGTTATGGGGATAGGGTGGAGGTGATGACCTTGGGTAGGGTGCTCTTTCCAAGAGCCGGTGCAGACTCGATGGGCCGAATGGCCTCCTTCTGCACTGTAAATTCTATGTAAATAGAATGTAAATTCTATGTAAATAGGCAGGTTCAATCAAGGCATCAAGAGGGTGTAATGAACACGAAACAGGATCAATTTAAACTGCCCTGATTTCACCGTTCTCTACTGTCGAAATAAAGAGGTGTTTTATTAAATTCTGTTTCCACATTTCTAAATAGTGTCATACTTTGCCAAACCCTTAAATTTTGTGTGTTCCAATCCTCCATTAAAAGTGTGCTCAGCAAACTAGAGGCAAGATAAATAAAAAGGATGGTTTAATTTTACATACACACGCATACACAAAAAGTAAGACACGCACACACAAGCAAATCACACACCACATACACAGGAGGAGCTTTGAAGCAACCACCCCTTTTGCACAATACATGAGGATAAGGAAAAAGGTTTTAGAGCACAATTACAATAAAATACAAGTTAGGATATTATATGCGGCCTGAGTCCAGAAGCAGGGGCTTCTCCGACCCCCTGCCGGGTCGGAGAATCGCCAGGGGGCGGAGTGAATCCCATCCCCGCCGTCTCCCGAAGTCTCCAGCACCAGAGATTCGGTGGGGGTGGGAATCGCGCCGCGCCTGTCGGCGAGCCTTTCCCCGGCGATTTTCCGGCCCACGATGGCCCGAAGTCCCGCCGCTGTCATGTCAGTCCCACCGGCGGGAATCAAACCACCTCCCTTACCGGCAGGACAGGCTCCAGCACGGGCTCCGGGATCCTGAGGGGTCCGCGGGGCGATCTGGCCCCGGGTGGTGCCCCCACGCTGGCCTGGCCTGCAATTGGGCCCACCGATCGGCAGGCGGTCCTGTGCCGTGGGGGCACTCTTTGCCTTCGGCGTTGGCCATAGCCTTCACATAGCGGACGCGGAAGTGACCCCCTCCTCTGCGCATGCGCGGAGATGACATCAGCAGCCGCTGATGCTCCGGTGCATGCGTTGACTTCCGCCGGGTGGCGAAGTCCCTTCGGCCCCGGCTGGCGTGGCACCAAAGGCCTTTCCCGCTGGCTGGCGGGGCGCCAACCACTCCGGCGCGGGCCTAGCCCCTCAAGGTTAGGGCTTGGCCCCTAAAGGTGCGGAGAAATCCGCACCTTAGGGGCGGCCTGACGCCGGAGTGGTTCTCGCCACTTCATCCCGCCGGGACCCCCCGCCCCGCTGGGTAGGGGAGAATCCCGGCCCAGAAGCCAACTGGAATGTTCCATCTGAGGGGAGGTTGAATGATTACAGATTGATTAGTCTTTCAAGAGGAGACTTCCACGCTGGGAGAAGGCACGCAAAGTACGGTAGTCTGGGGGCATGAAGTCCAAGGTTCCAGCAGTTGACTTTTGCTGAGGGCCAGAGTTCTTTCTGCTGCCACTGGTTTGATCGTCGACAGCGCGGGCTGGAGGTTGACCAGGAAATGCCAGAATTTTTCAATTCCACCGGACAATATTACTGTGTCGCATTGGAGATGCCATGTGACAGACCTCCTCGATAAAAGGTGGCTGGAATCTTGACGTGTTTGATTGGAGTAAGAATTGCCTTTTGTTCTTGGAGGCATTGGTTTCAGTTTAATGATTTGAAACCCGCTTGTCGAAACCATTGTGTTAAAACAGTTAATGCGGAGGCCATCAGCACCAGCAAAGGCTTGCCTTTGTTCAAAGTTGACTGGAGCAGTCCACGAGGCCTTTGGTAATAATATGAAACTGCTGAAAGACATCATGTGACCAGCTGGAAGATTTTTTTACCCTCTACCGTGGTGGGATTCAAGCCAGAGCATTGCTCTAGGTTTTTTTTGTGGTTTACCAGTTCAGTGACCGAGACCACTAGGCCACAGGAGGACCGTGTGACCAGCTGGAAGACATCTTGTCAGCTCATCAATTGTCCATTTTTAAAAGCACACAAAAAAGACTTTATGAAGTAGTCCAGCTGATATATATGTATTCCTTTCCCAACCGTGACCAGTGCATTTGATTATTATTTTAATTGAAACAATGTGCTGGGGTGCAAGAAAATGGTACTAAGTCATGATGCTCATTTGGAGAACCGGAGCAGACACAATGGCTTCCTTCTGCACTGTTACAATTCTGTGATTCTGTGACCTTTTTTTGCCAAACATCTATCAAAAAATCTATATTCTCATGGTTAGAGTCTGTTCTGGTACTGGAAACAGTTTCGCCTTATTTACTCGATCAAAACCATTCAGTTCGAATTAAACCTCATTCGAGCTTCTCTTTTTACTTCATTCAAGGGATGTGGGCAGCATTTATTGCCATTCTTAATTACCCTCAAAAATGTGGTGGGGAGCTAGCTGCCTTCTTGAACCGTTGCAGTCCATGTGGTATAGGAACGGTGACATATTTGCAAGTCAGGTAGGTTGAGTAGCTTGGAGGGGAACTTCCAAGTGTTGGTGTTCCCAGGTAGCTGCTGCCCTCGCCCTCGTAGTAATCATGTTTGGAAGGTGCTGTCGAAAGAGCTTTGGTGAATTCCTGCAGTGCATTTGTAGATAGTTGTAAGGGTCATTCTTGTTTATTCCCTTATTTTCCCTTTCTTTTCTTTTGCTGTTATCATTTTTGATCCATGGATAATTAATGGACATGTCTCTTTAAGGCAAGCAGCCTGTGTCTTTAATTTAAGCAGAAGAATCCAGAATTTACAGGAGAAATCACTTTGCTAGCCTGTTCTGGTTTAAACAAGAGCTTCAGACTTGTTGAACCAGAGAGAGAGAGAGAGGGGGGGGGGGCATTGGGACGTTGTTTGATTTATATGAATTGACCCAAAAGGCTGTACTCTGCCTGCTAACAGGTAGTGATTGGATTTGTATCCCAGTGGAATGCTTTTCAGAGTCCTAAAGAGTATCAATTTTGATTCTGAAAGCGTCAAGGCAAAAACGTGTTATCTCTCTCAAGAAAAGCTGCTGTGAGCATTGTATTTCTGAACTTCAGGAAAAAAATTACAGGTAGTGCAAACTAATGCCAGCACTTGTTATCTCACTCCAGAAAAGGTGTGAGTACTGCATTTCTAAACTATTGTGAATCTGAATGAACAAACCTACAGTGAAGACCATTACAGGCTGCAAACAGAGACTTTAATCTCCAAGCTTGCAGTGAAGAAAGGTGTACTAAAAACCATCTGGAACAAAATACTTTTTTCTTTTGCTAATGACGTTTACCCCTTTTCACCCCTCTGTGTTTGGTATGTGTGTGTGTATCTAGAGGGTGTAGGTAAGTTAAGGTGGAGAGTTAGGAGTTAGATAATGGTTAGCCAGTTGTATTTGCTGCATATTTCATTATATTTTTTGTTATTAATAAACAGTAATTGTGTTTAAACTTACAAACCTGGTGAATGTAATTTTTGGACAGCCAAGGGCCAAAGATTTGGGAATTTTTATAATAATAATTGGTTAATTCACTTGCGTTGTGACTCAAGAGCACGTGGGGCAGGAACTGACCATGCACTAGCCAGGGGTGTCACAACATAATTTGGGGGCTCGGATCTGGGATCTTTGGAACGGTAAATGGTGCAGTATGAATTTAAAAGAGATACCAGGTTTACAGTGACAGAACTGGATAGCTCTGGAAGCTATTACGGGTCTTCTTCAGGTGGAAGATTTGTCTCTGGTTTATTTAAAAGAGCTTCGAAAAGGCAAGCTAGTCGAATTGCCAGGGGAATTAGAAATAGAGGTACTAGCTAGTGGGAGAAATGTACAGCTAATTGAAGCGATCACTCAACGTTCAAATTTCAAGGAACACAGGAGAGCCTACAAAGTAGTGTAGCATCAGGAACATTTGCTGGTGGGGAACTTGCGCTGGAGAGTATTTGGTTGCAATTCGAGCATGGTAGGAAATCAAAAGTAATTTTTTTTTTAAATGGAGATGGAGCGAATTGACATGGAGCTGAGGCAAAAAGGAAAAGAAATGGAGATGTAAATGAGATTGGAATGAGAGAGAGGAGGGAAAAAGCAAATAGAGAGACTTCCAGTTTAAGGCACTGGAAATACAGTGGCAAAATGTTTAAATCGGCACAGACCCTGCCAAAATTCGAAGAGGGGGAGGTAAAAACCTTTAGGGCTTTAGGAAGTTTTCGCTACCCTGTCAGAGCGGAAGATGCAGAGCAGATACTGGAAAGGTGCAAAAGCAACAGGATTGTTGTGTGGGTGATTTTAACTTCCCCGATATTGACTGGGACTCACTTAGGGGCTTGGATGGGGCAGAGTTTGCAAGGAACATCCATAAGGGTTTATTGAAACACTGTTTCAATTTGTGATTCCTATTTGTGATTTTTATCAATGACTTGGAGGAGGGGGCTGAAGGGTGGCTCAGTAAATTTGCTGATGACATCGAGATTGGTGGAGTAGTAGATGAGGTGGAGGGCTGTTGTAGGCTGCAAAGAGACATTGATAGGATGCAGAGCTGGGCCGAAAAATGGCAGATGGAGTTTAACCCTGATAAGTGTGAGGTGATTCATTTTGGTAGAAAAAATGTGAATGCGGATTACAGGGTCAACGGCAGGGTTCTGAGGAACGTGGAGGAACAGAGAGATCTTGGGCTTCACGTCCACAGATCTCTGAAGGTTGCCACTCAAGTGGCTAGAGCTGTGAAGAAGGCCTATAGTGTGTTAGTGTTTATTAACGGGGGCTTGAGTTTAAGAGCCGTGGGGTTATGCTGCAACTGTACAACGCCCTGGTGAGACCACATTTGGAGTATTGTGTGCAGTTCTGGTCACCTCGCTATAGGAAAGATGTGGAAGCATTGGAAAGGGTGCAAAGGAGATTTACCAGGATGCTGCCTGGTTTGGAGGGTAGGTCTGATGAGGAAAGGTTGAGGGAGCTAGGGCTTTTCTCTTTGAAGTGGAGAAGGATGAGAGGTGACTTAATAGAGGTTTATAAGATGATGAGGGGGATAGATAGAGTGGACGTTCAGAGACTATTTCCTCAGGTGGATGTAGCTGTATAAAGGGGGCATAACTATAAGGTTCAGGGTGGGAGATATAGGAGGGATGTCTGAGGTAGGTTCTTTACTCAGAGAGTGGTTAGGATGTGGAATGGACTGCCTGCTGTGATAATGGAGTCAGAAACTTTAGGAACTTTCAAGCGGTTATTGGATAGTCACATGGAGCACACCAGAATGACAGGGCGTGGGTTCGCTTGATCTTGGTTTTGGACAATGCTCGGCACAACATCAAGGGCCGAAGGGCCAGTTCTGTGCTATACTGTTCTATGTTCTATGTACATAGTCCAACAAGTGAAGGGGCCATACTGGAAATGGTATTGGGGAATGAGCCCTACCAGGTGGTTGAAGTTTCAGTCGCGGAGCATTTCGAGAACAGTGACCATACTTCAGTAAGCTTTGAGGTACTGTTGGATAGAGTAGTCATAGAATCATAGAATCCCCACAGTGCAGGAGGCCATTCGGCCCATCGAATCTGCACCTATCCTTCAAATGAGCACTCCACCCAGGTCCAATTGCCTCATCCCACCCTATCTCTGCAACCCCTTAACCTAAACTACACATCCCTAGACACTAAGGGGCAATTTAGCATGGCCAATCCACCTAACTTGCACATCTTCAGACTGTGGGAGGAAACCGGGGCACCCGGAGGAAACCCACGCAGACATGATGAGGATGTAAAAACTAGAAACAAACAGTGATCCAAAGTCGGAATTGAACCCGGGTCCCTGGCACTGTGACTCAGCAGGGCTAACCATTCTGCCACTGTGCTGCCCCACCGTTCTCGGACGAAGGTTCTAAATTTTGGGAAGGCTAATTATAACAGTATTCGGCAGGAACTGAAGAATCTAGATGGGGGGGGGGGGGTGTTTGACGGTAAATCAACATCTGGCATGCGGGAGACTTTCAAATGTCAGTTGATAGGAATTCAGGACCGTCATGTTAATTTTCAGGAACCTTGGATAATGATGGATATTGTGAGAATAGTCCAAAAGAAAAAGGAAGCATTTGTAAGGGCTAGAAGGCTGGGAACAGACAAAGCCCGTGAGGAATTTAAGGAAAGTAGGAAGGAGCATAAGCAAGGAGTCAGGAAGGCCAGAAGGGGTCATGAAAAGTTATTGGCAAACAGGATGAAGGCAAATCCCGAGGCGTTTTACCCGTCTTAAAAAGATCAAGAATGTAGAAAGGGAAAGGGTTGGCCGACTCAAGGAAAGGGGTGGGAATCTATCGTGGAACCAGAGGAAATGGGCAAGGTACTAAATAAATACTTTGCATCAGTATTTACCAAAGAGAAGGACATGGTCAATGATGAGTCTGGGGAAGGGTCACAGTGAGATCAAAAAGGAGGTGTTGGCATCTTAAAATCACTGGCTACAGGTGAGGTCCCAGAGGACTGGACAATTGCTGATGTTTTCCTTTGTCTGTTCTGGGCCAGGTCTTAGAAACTCCAAAGTGTATTATGAAGCTCAACTTTTATGTTGAATTTGGCTAGGATGAGCACAAGAGTCTTCACGTCAGGTGCAATTCACCAGACATCCTAGGTGCTTTTATCAAAAAAAGTTTATTAAAAGAATATAGGGAACATATATAGAACAAAGAACAAAGAAAATTACAGCACAGGAACAGGCCCTTCGGCCCTCCCAGCCTGCGCCGATCCAGATCCTTTATCTAGACCTGTCTCCTATTTTCCAAGGTCTACTTCCCTCTGTTCCCGCCCGTTCATATACCTGTCTAGATGCCTCTTAAATGATGCTATCGTGCCCGCCTCTACTACCTCCGCTGGTAAAGCGTTCCAGAAAGTAAAAAACTTTCCACGCACATCTCCCTTAAACTTTCCCCCTCTCACCTTGAAATCGTGACCCCTTGTAACTGACACCCCCACTCTTGGGAAAAGCTTGTTGCTATCCACCCTGTCCATACCTCTCATAATTTTGTAGACCTTATATAAAACAAGAATTTGTCATCAATTACAAACATAGAATATAGAACAGTACAGGCCCTTTTTATTTTAATCTAAGATCAACCTAACCTACACCCGTTCAATTTACTACTGTCCATGTGCTTGTCCAAGAGTCTCTTAAATGTCCCTAATGACTCTGACTCCATCACCTCTGCTGGCAGTGCATTCCACGCACCCACAACTCTCTGTGTAAAGAACCTACCTCTGACATCTTCCCTGTACCTTCCTCCAATCAACTTAAAATTATGTCTTCTCGTGACAGCCATTTCCGCCCTGGGGAAAAGTCTCTGGCTATCCACTCTATCCATGCCTCTCATCACCTTGTACACCTCTATCAAGTCACCTCTCTTCCTTCTTTGCTCCAGTGAGAAAAGCCCTAGCTCCCTCAATCTTTCTTCATAAGACATGCCCTCCAGTCCAGGCAGCATCCTGGTAAATCTCCTCTGCACCCTCTCCAAAGCATCCACATGCTTCCTATAATGAGGCGACCAGAACTGGACACAATAGTCCAAGTGTTTTCTAACCAGGGTTTTATAAAGCTGCAGCAAAACCTCGCAGCTCTTAAACTCCCCTGTTAATGAAAGCCAACACACCATATGCCTTCTTAACAACCCTATCAACCTGGTTGGCAACTTTGAGAGATCTATGCACGTGGACCCCAAGTCTGTTCCTCCACACTTCCAGGAATCCTGCCTTTAACCCTGTATTCAGCATTCAAATTTGACCTTCCAAAATGAATCACTTCACATTCATCAAGGTTGAACTCCATCTGCCACTTCTCAGCCCAACTCTGCATCCTGTCAATGTTCTGTTGTAACCTGCACCTGCAACAACCTTCAACACTATATACAATTCCCCAACCTTCCTGTCATCGGCAAACTTACCAACCCACCCTTCCACTTCCTCATCCAAGTCATTTATAAAAACCACAAAGATCAGAGGTCCGAGAACAGATCCTTGCGGGACACCACTGGTCACCGACCTCCAGGCGAAATACTTTCCATCCACTACCACTCGCTGTCTTCTTTTGGCCAGCCAATTCTGTATCCAGACAGCCCAATTTCCCTGGATCCCATGCCCCCCAACTTTCTGAATGAGCCTACCATGGGGAACCTTATCAAATGCCTTACTGAAATCCATATACACCACATCCACTGCCCGACCTTCATCAATGTGTCTCGCCACATCCTCAAAGAATTCAATGAGGCTTGTGAGGCATGACCTGCCCCTCACAAAGCCATGCTGACTATCTTTAATCAAACTATATTTTCCTAAATAATCATAAATCCTATCTCTCAGAATCCTTTCCAATATTTTGCTCACCACAGACGTAAGACTCATGGGTCTGTAATTCCCAGGGATTTCCCCATTCCCTTTCTTGAATAGGGGAACAACATTTGCCTCCCTCCAATCATCCGGTACTACTCCAGTGGAGATTGAGGAAGCAAAGATCATCGCCAATGGCGCAGCAATCTCCTCCCTCACTTCCCGTAGTAACCTTGGGTATATCCCCTCAGGCCCAGGGGACTTATCTATCCTGATGCTTTTCAAAATTTCGAGCACATCCTCCTTCTTAATATCAACCCGTTCGAGTCGATTAACCTGGTTCACACTGTTCTCATGGGCAACAAGGTCCCTCTCTATAATGAAAACGGAAGCAAAGTATTCATTTAGGGCCTCCCCCATCTCCTCAGACTCCAGGCACAAGTTCCTTCCACTATTCTTGATCGGCCCTAGTCTCACTCTGATCATCCTCTTATTTCTCACGTAAGTGTAGAACGTCTTGGGGTTTTCCCAAATCCTTCCCGCCAGGGCTTTTTCATGCCCCCTTCTAGCTCTCCTCAGTCCATTTTTGAGTTCCTTCCTGGCTACTATGTAACCCTCTAGAGCCGAGTCAGATCCTTGCTTCCTCAACCTTACATAAGCTTCCTTCTTCCTCCTGACTAGAAGCTCCACTTCTCTTGTCATCCAAGGCTCCTTCACCTTACCATTCCTCCCTTGTCTCAGTGGGACAAAACAATTCAGCACTCGCAGCATGGGCTCCTTAAACAACCCCCACATTACTGTTGTGCATTTCTCCAAGAACAATTGTTCCCACTTTATGCTCCATAGATCCTATCTAATAGCAGCATAACCCTCCCCCAATTAAATACCTTCCCATACTGTGTATTCCTATCCCTCTCCATGACTATGGTAAAGGTCAAGGAGTTGTGGTCACTGTCACCAAAATGCTCTCCCACCGAGACATCTGACACCTGGCCTGGTTCAAGTGGCAAAATTTGGTTCCAACTCCATCTACAAGTTTGCTGACGATACGACCATAGAGGGCCGGATCTCGAATAACGACGAGTCAGAATACAGGAGGGAGATAGAGAACCTGGTGGAGTGGTGTAATGACAACAATCTCCCTCAATGCCAGCAAACCTAAAGAGCTGGTCATTGACTTCAGGAAGCATAGTACTGTACACACCCCTGTCAGCATCAACGGGACCGAGGTGGAGATGGTTAGCAGTTTCAAATTCCTAGGGGTGCACATCACCAAAAATCTGTCCTGGTCCACTCACGTCGACGCTATCACCAAGAAAGCACAACAGCACCTATATTTCCTCAGGAAACTAAGGAATTTCAGCCTGTCCACATTAACCCTGACCAACTTTTACAGATGCACCATAGAAAGCATCCTATCGGGTTGCATCACAGCCTGGTATGGTAACTGCTCGGCCCAGGACCGCAAGGAACTTCAGAGAGTCGTGAATACCGCCCAGTCCATCACACGAACCTGCCTCCCATCCGTGGACTCCATCTACACCTCCCGCTGCCTGGGGAAAGCGGGCAGCATAATAAAGGATACCTCCCACCCGGCTTACTCACTTTTCCAACTTCTTCCATCGGGCAGGAGATACAGAAGTCTGAGAACACGCACGAACAGACTCAAAAACAGCTTCTTCCCCACCGTCACCAGACTCCTAAATGACCCTCTTATTGACTGACCTCATTAACACTGCACCCTGTATGCTTCAAGCGATTCCAATGCTCATGTATTTACATTGTATACCTTGTGTTGCCCTATTATTTATTTTCTTGTATTTTCTTGAATTTTGTTTAATTACCTTTTCTTCCCATGTACTGAATGATCTGTTGAGCTGCTTGCAGAAAAATACTTTTCACTGTACCTCGGTACACGTGACAATCCAATCCAATCGTTGCCGAGCACCAAGTCCAATATGGCCACCCCCTAGTCGGCCTATCTACATACTGAGTCAGGAATCCTTCCTGTACACACCAGGTACCAGGTACCGCAGCACTGTAGCTCCAGGGTCCCAGGGTTGATTCCCGGCTTGGGTCACTGTCTGTGCGGTGTCTGCACGTTCTCCCCGTGTGTGCGTGGGTTTCCTCCAGGTGCTCCGGTTTCATCCCACAGTCCAAAGATGTGCAGGTTAGGTGGATTGGCCATGCTAAAATTGCCCTTAATGTCCAAAATTGCCCTCAGTGTTAGGTGGGGTTACTGGGTTATGGGGATAGGGTGGAGGTGTGGACTTTGGGTAGGGTGCTCTTTCCAAGAGCCGGTACAGACTCAATGGGCCGAATGGCCTCCTTCTGCACTGTAAATTCTATGATCTATGACCTGACAAAATCTGCTCCATCCAAACCATTTGCACTAAGGAGGTTCCAGTTCAATATTAGGGAAGTTGAAGTCACCCATGAGAACAACTCTGTTACTTCTGCACCTTTCCAACTTCTTCTCAATCTGTTCCTCCATCTCTCTGCTGCTATAGAAAACTCCCAATAAAGTGACTGCTTCTTTCTTGTTTCTAACTTCCACCCATACTGACTCAGTAGACAACCCCTCTTCAACTACCTCTTTTTCTGCGGCTGTGGTGCACTCCCTAATTAACAGTGCCACTCTCCCTCCTCTTTTACCTCCCTCCCTATTCTTCTTAAAACCTCTAAACCCCAGAACATCTAATAACCATTCCTGACCCTATGAAATCCAGGGGCGGGATTCTCCCACCCTCCCGGCGTCAATCCCGCCCCCGCCGTGTCCCGAATTCTCTGCCCCCCGAGATTCAGCGGGGGCGGGAATCGCACCGCGCCGGTTGGCAGGCCACCCGTGCCAGTCGGCGAGCCCCCCGCGGCGATTCTCCGGCCTGCAATGGGCTGATGTCCCGCTGCTGACAGGCCTCTCCCGCCGGCAGGGATTAAACCACCTACCTGACCGGCGGGATTGGCGGCGCGTGTGGGCTGCGGGGTCCTGGAGGCGATCTGATCCCGGGGGGTGCCCCCACGGTGGCCTGGCCCATGATCGGGGCCCACCGATCGGCGGGTGGGCCTGTGCCGTGGGGGCACTCTTTTTCTTCCGCCTTCGCCATGGTCTTCACCATGGCAGAGGCGGAAGAGACCACTCCCCTGTGCTTGCGCTGGTATGATGTCACATGGCAAAAGCGGAAGAGACCCCTTTCCTGCGCATGCGCCGGTATGACGTCAGCAGCCGCTGCGCTCCGACGCATGCGCAGATTTACGCCAGCCGACGAAGTCCTTTTGGCCCCAGTTGGCGTGGTGCCAAAGGCCGTTCATGCCAGCCAGAGGAGTGAGGGCTTGGCTCCTAAAGGTGCGGAGAATTCCGCACCTTTGGAGCGGCCCGACGCCGGAGTGGTTCATACCACTGCGACACGCCGGGACCCCCCACCCCGCCGGGTAGGGGAGAATCCCGGCCCATGTCTCCGTAATGGCCACAACATCGTAGCTCCAAGTACTGATCAATGCTCTAAGTTCATCTCCCTTATTCCTGACACTCCTTGCATTGAAATAACACCTCCTTGAATAACTTGATCCGATTGTATTTCTGTGGGTCGTCCATATCTTGTAAAAACTTTAAGTAACTCCTCCAAACTCTTTTTACTTGTAATATTATGTAATGCAGTGGTCTCTGGAAACCTAGTAGGCACATCCATTATAGTCAAAAGATATTGATTCCCACTTTTAGTTTTAGGAAGCGATTCTACGCAATCAATTGTAAAAGTTTCCTCAAATGCTGGAAAGAATATTAAGTGCGCTGGTTTTATCACCGCTTGAAGTTTCTCCATCACTTGACCTGTGTCAAATAATCAACAAAATTTATCTGCACCTTTATGTAGTCCAGGCCAATAAAAATGTTTTTGTATTTTAGCTTGAGTTTTCCTTACTCCTAAATAACGACCTCACGTCTACTTGCAACACCTCCTTTCTATAGCCGACCAACAATACCGCTTGATGAACTTCTGCCCACCTATTCTTGTTCTTTTTCAATAATCTGATCAAAAATAGTTTCTGATAATTGAACTTCAACTTTATCTTCACTCTTTGATTTCTTCTCTTATCTTAACCTGTGACTTTGCCACCTTTTCACTGGCTTATAAACCACAGTAGGCTTCACTCCCACCTGCGATCCAGTTATATAATTACCCAAGATAAACTGTATTCCTGGACAAGGTAGTTTCTCTATTACTCCTATTGCCACTTCGCCACTCTTCACTGGACTCTGCAACCTCACCTTATATAATGGAACACTAATCTGCTCACTCTGAATTCCACATATTACCACCTTTTCTGGCAATATTCCTCACAAACTAAATAACTCTTCATCTCTTACCATAAAAGATTGACTTGATCCTGTATCTCTTAAAATGTTGACTTCTTTACCTACTCCTCCTGGTACACGAGTAAACTTTACCCACACAAGTAAATTCGGGAAAGAGATTTGGCATCTTCTTATCAATCACCTCTTGATCAGGCTGTGCATTCTTTGCACCTCCTTCGCATCAATTGGACTTTCCTTTACCACTTTAACAAACCCCACTGGCTTATTCTGTTTTACCACTTCAGCCTTCCCAGTGCTTTTCTTAAACCCCCAAAACTGACTTTACATGGCCTAGTTTATTACAGTAAAAACATCTGGAACTTTTCATTTCTCTTCACCCTCCTGGAATTCTTTTTTAATTTGAGGTGCACTATCCTTATTATCTCCAATTAGGACTCCTGAGTATTTCTCTTTTCCCCAATTTCTATCCCTCACAGGCTGAAACTGATGTCGGAAACTAAACTTTCATTTATAAACTAATTCATAATGATCTGCCATTTCTGCTGCTAATATCGCTGTTTTAACCCTCTGCCCTTTCACATGAGTTTGCACTACTGCTATATATCATAGTATTGGATTCATCTACTATGAATAAGTCGTATTGAGCTTTTCAACCATATTGCTGATGCTATCATTATCATATCCAAATAACTCAGCAATATCTGAATAGTATTCTTCAATAAACATATCATCTTCTTTGGAATTCGGATTTGTTATTGAGCTCGTCACTTTTAATTAAAAAATCATCTTCAGTTTTGGATTTGTTAATGTGCTCTTCACTTTTTATGCTGCAAATTGCTATTTCTGTGGTGCTGCAAAAGTTATGTTTGTTGAAGTTCAGGTATTGCTCTGCCTTTCGAGGTTAAAAAGTTTGGTTTTGTAGCTTTAAAACTCTTTTTAATTTTCGCGCAGTTTCCCATTAAGTGCGTGTGGTCTGAGTCTTCTGGCATCATGATGCTCATGACGTAATACTTAGGAATTGATTGTGCATGCGCAAATCGATCTTCCTCCAGAGTGCACTCTTTTTTTCAACTGCGCATGCGCAGCTTCTCGGCATGCGCAAAATTAGTATTTTGACGGTTTGTGTCTTTTCTGGATGTGCGCATGTGCATACTGGTTCGAGTGCATGCGTGCAAGATGACTGCCGCTCAAAACGTCTATCTTCTTCACTTTCGACACTGCCTCTGCCTCATGGTAAGTATTTGCTCCATTTTCACGGATTTTATATTCTAGGTAATGATTCTTTGATTGTTCATGAGCAAGACATTTTTGTAAAGCGATTTCTAATGTTAAATCCTGTTCACTCAGTAATTTTTTTCTAAGGTGCTCATCATTTATGCCCCAAACTATTTGGTCACTAATCTTAAATCATGCAGCATTAAAAAATTGCAAAATTTAGCTATCAGTTTACGGTCTGTTGCAAAGCTGTTAAATGATTCCTCTTTCCCTTGCAGAGATATAGTGCTCAAATATTTCATTTGACTGTACTTTACAGTGGCTATCAAATTTTTAAAGGATGGTTTCATACTTTGTCTTGTCTTGACCTTCTGTGTAGTTAAATGAATTATAGATCTCTATTGCGTGTGGACCAGCCATAGTTAGCAAAATAGCTATTTTTCGAACATCTGTCGCGTTTGTTAAGTCAGACGCTTCTAAATACAGTTGAAAGTGTTGTCTAAGCAACCGTCAGTTAACATTAAGGTCACCGGTGATCCGGAGGTGATGAGAAGATTGTGTTCTGTCCATCGTGCCGGGAATCATCTAAGGTTTTGTTCCGAAGCCGATGCTTCTGTTGCCGAATAGCTATCTAATTTTCTCTCTAAACGTATTAAATTTTACTAGGTAGATTCCGTAGTCACTGCTTGGTACCATGTTATATTATATTGCTACTCCTGGTAGCATGTTGTATTACTTGGTTAAAGTAATATCTGTCGTTACTAGTTGCAGATGATCTTGAAGAATACACGAGTCTTTGATAAACAAATTTATTAAGTAACGATAAAACTAATAATAAATGCGTTCAACACTACTGAACTAACTCTAGAAATAAAGTAATGAGAAATAACTACAAACTGTATCTCAACCACACGTGTGGCTAGGCTGTGACCTGACTGCTACATGACTGCTATCTAGCTACTCCTATGTGGAAAGAGAGCCTTTGGAAGCTCAGTTATATACTGGATCTTGTAATGCCCTCTAGTGGTAGTGCCATAGCTAAGTGTTGTGACTGACCCTTTCGTTACATGTCTGTCAACATGTCTTGACAACTATAACAGGAATTGAATTTTTAAACTCCTCCAAAATTATCATTTCACTAAGAACTTCATACATTTGGTCTATTTTGGTCTATTTTCATCTATCTACCTATCAAAATTACTCTGTTTGATCCTTTCAAACTCTATGTATCTTTGACCAGGTTCTTTCCTTAAATTTCTAAACCTTTGGCTTCATATGAACCCAAGATGGATTTTTTTTCACAAATCATGGATTTTGAATCAGTAATACCCACATGTCCTGTGGCCATTTCATTTGTTTAGCCACCAATCAAACCTTGAACATATTTAAATAGATCCCCAACAAACCTTCGACTACGAAGCTCTTTCTCACTATCCTCATGACTATGCTTAAGACTGTACTTTTCTCTTTACCTCCGACCATTTTAACTGATGTTCATTTTTCAGCTCCAACATTCTGCCTCCAAGTGGACTCCCCGCCGGGACAATTACCTGCCTTCGATCTTTTCATTGAGAACTGTCGACGGGACATTGGCCATCTTAACTTTTCTGCCCCCCTCACCCATTCCAACCTCTCTCCTTCTGAACTTTCTGCTCTCTACTCAGTCAGGTCCAACCCAGACTTTGCCATCAAACCTGCCAACAAAGGGGAAGCTCTTGTCGTCGACCTCTATCTCGCAGAGGCTGAGCGCCAACTCTCAGATACTTCTTCCGACCTTCCCCTGGAACATGACCAGACCACTGAACATTCAGGCATTATCTCCAACACCGTTAGCGACCTCATTTCCTCCGGATGCCTTCCTCCTATGGCTTCCAACCTCAGTCTCCCAACTTTGGACAGCCCGCTTTTACTTACTTCCCAAAACCACAAAAAGCGCTGTCCTTGCAGGCCCATTGTGTCAGCATGCTCCTGCCCCACCAAACTTACTTCCTCTTATCTTGACTCCTTCCTTACTCCTCTGCTCCATTCCCTCCCCACTTACATCTGGAATTCCTCTGATGACCTGCGCCATATTGACAGCTTCCAGTTCTCGGGCCCTAACCGCATCCTATTCACCATGGATGTGCAATCTGTAGCCATCTGGGATGGCCACTTACAACAAGAAACATGGACGTTCGCAAAGCCTAAAGGAAATATGGACAATGTAAGACTCAGGCAAGACAGAGACTGCATGCATATTCGTGAGCAGAGAATCCAGACAGCATCGAAACCCCCAACCGATTAGCATTTTAATGGCCCATCTCCGTAAGACAAAAGGACTGATACTCAGGTAACCGATACAATTCCAGATACATCGGCGCCACTCCCTTTACTCAGGAAGCATAAACAGCAAGGTCAATGACCACTTGGGACATGCTCAGCCATCAAGGCAACCGCCCCTTTATAGGCTCAGATCGACGGCAGTGGTCGAGAACTGCCTAATTAATTGGGTCCAAACCTGAGGAGCGCCCAAAAGAGTGAGAAACCCCCCCCCAAAGATAAAGAGAGACACTGCCGTGTGTTCGATCTCTTTTGGACCTGGCGCCTACGTCCATCTCAAACTGCAACAACACGACCAAAAGCAAGTCCAAGTTCAACGCCCGCTACCAGACAGATGAGCCCAGCTGACTGTAATTGTTTTTTTTAAAATAATTTTTATTGAAAGAGTTTTTCCATACAGACATTTACCCCTACTAATTTTTAAATTATTTACAACACAATCCCTCTAGGCAAATATCCCTCCCTCGCCCGCCCTCTCGCGCGCACCAGTCCTCCCCCCCCCCCCCCCCCCCCCAGCAACAACTTAACAAACAAGGCAGCCTACAGTTTCAGACATGAGCAGCGAGCAGACTTGCCCGCGTTACAGTCGTGCATGTCCCCCCACGACCATTGCTGCCCCCCCTTCCCCTCCCCTCCCCTCCCCCCCTCCCCTCCCCCCCCTCCCCCCCTCCCCCCCTCCCCTCCCCCCCTTCCCCTCCCCCCCCCTCCCCTCCCCCTCCCCCCCCCTCCCCTCCCCCCCCTCCCCCTCCCCTCCCCTCCCCCCCCTCCCCCCCCCTCCAAGTTTCAACGCTTGGAGGCCTCGCGTCCTTCCATTGAATTAATATCCTTCGTCGAGCCACTAGGGACGCAAAGGCCAGTATTCCGGCCTCCCTGGCCTCCTGTACCCCCGGTTTTACCCCGACCCCAAAGATCGCAAGCCCCCATCCTGGTTTGACCCTGGACCCCACCACCTTCGACACCGTCCTTGCCACCCCCTTCCAGAACAATTCCAGCACCGGACATGCCCAGAACATATGCACATGGTTCGCTGGGCCTCCCAGACATCTGACACACCTGTCCTCACCCCCAAAGAACCGGCTCATCCTTGTCCCCGTCACGTGAGCTCTATGCAGCACCTTAAATTGAATGAGGCTCAGCCTCGCACACGAGGAGGAAGAATTGACCTTCTCCAGTGCATCTGCCCACGTCCCGTCTTCTATCTGCTCTCCCAGCTCCACTTCCCACTTGGCTTTCAGCTCCTCCCCTGATGCTTCTTCCGCCTCCTGCATTATCTTGTAGATGTCTGATATCTTCCCCCCTCCGACCCAGACCCCCGAGAGCACCCTATCACTCGCCCCCTTACTGGGGAGCAGGGGGAACCCCTCCACCTGCCGCCTAGCAAATGCCTTCACTTGTAAATATCTGAACATGTTTCCCGGGGGGAGCTCAAACTTCTCCTCCAGCCCTCCCAGGCTCGCAAACCTCCCCTCTATAAACAGGTCCTTCAGCTGCCGTATGCCCACCCTGTACCAGCTCTGAAATCCCCTGTCGATGTTCCCCGGGATGAATCTGTGGTTCCCTCTTATTGGCGCCGCCAACAGACCTCCCATTTCCCCCCTGTGTCGCCTCCACTGCCCCCATATCTTGAGGGTGGCCGCCACCACCGGGCTCGTGGTGTACCTCGTGGGGGGGAGCGGCCATGGTGCCGTTACTAGGGCCCCCAGGCTTGTGTTGCCACAGGACGCCCTCTCCATTCGTTTCCAAGCTGCCCCCTCCCCTTCCATCATCCACTTGCGCACCATTGACACATTTGCCGCCCAGTAATACCCCGAGAGATTGGGTAGTGCCAGCCCTCCACTGTCCCTACTCCGCTCCAAAAAGACCCTTCTCACCCTTGGGGTGCCATGCGCCCACACATAGCTCATGATGCTACTCGTCACCTTTTTGAAGAAGGCCCTAGGGAGGAAGATGGGCAAGCACTGAAATAAAAACAAGAACCTTGGGAGGACCGTCATTTTGATTGACTGCACCCTCCCCGCCAGCGACAACGGTACCATGTCCCACCTCTTAAATTCCTCCTCCATCTGTTCCACCAGCCTGGAAAAGTTCAACTTGTGGAGGGTCCCCCAGTTCCTTGCCACCTGCACCCCTAAGTACCTAAAGCTCTTTCCTGCTCGCTTGAAGGGGAGTCTCCCAATACCCTCTCCCTGATCCCCCGGGTGTATCACAAAAACCTCGCTTTTGCCCAAATTTAGTTTGTACCCCGAAAAGTCCCCAAACTCTGCTAATAGTTCCATTATCTCCGGCATTCCCCCTTCTGGGTCTGCCACGTACAGCAGTAGATCATCCGCATACAGCGATACTCGATGTTCCTCCCCTCCCCTAGTCAGTCCTCTCCACCCCCCTGAACCCCTCAGTGCCATCGCCAACGGTTCAATCGCCAGTGCGAAAAGTAGGGGGGATAGGGGACATCCCTGCCTGGTCCCTCGGTGGAGCCCGAAATACTCCGACCTCCTCCCGTTTGTCACTACACTCGCCGTCGGGGCCGAGTAGAGCAACTTCACCCACTTAATAAACCCTTCCCCAAACCCAAACCGTTCCAACGTCTCCCACAGGTACTCCCACTCCACCCTATCGAATGCCTTCTCCGCGTCCAGCGCTACCACTATCTCAGCCTCCCCCTCCACTGCCGGCATCATAATTACATTCAGCAATCTCCGCACGTTCGTGTTGAGCTGCCGCCCCTTCACGAACCCTGTCTGGTCCTCATGGATTACCCCGGCACACAATCCTCTATTCTAGCTGCCAGGATCTTTGCCAGCAACTTGGCATCCACGTTCAGAAGCGAGATAGGCCTGTAGGACCCGCACTGCACGGGGTCTTTATCCCGCTTCAATATCAGGGAGATCAGAGCCTGCGACATTGTCGGGGGCAGAACCCCCCCCTCTCGCGCCTCATTAAAGGCTCGTACCAGTACCGGTCCCACCAAGTCCACATTTTTCTTGTAGAATTCCACCGGGAACCCATCTGGCCCCGGCGCCTTCCCCGCTTGCATCTGACCTATTCCCTTGACTAGCTCCTCTAGCCCTATTGGCGCCCCCAGCCCTTCTACCAGCCCCTCCTGGACCCTTGGGAACCTCAATTTGTTTAGGAAGTCCTCCATTCCCCCTCTCCTCGTCGGCAGCTCAGACCGATACAACTCCTTGTAAAAATCCCTGAAGACCCCATTCACTTCTTGCCCCTTCTGCACTACCTTCCCGCCCCTCTCCTTCACTCCCCCAATCTCCCTAGCCGCATCTCGTTTGCGAAGCTGGTGTGCCAGCATCCTGCTCGCCTTTTCCCCATACTCATAGACCGCGCCCTGTGCCCTTCTCCACTGCGTCTCTGCCTTCCTGGCGGTCAGCAGGTCGAACTTGACCTGCAGGCTGCGCCGTTCTCCCAGCAGCCCCTCCTCTGGTGCCTCCGCATATCTCCTATCCACTTCCAATAGCTCCCCCACCAGCCTCTCCCTCTCCTGCCTCTCCTTTCTTTCTCTGTGCGCCCTTATGGAGATCAGCTCTCCCCTGATCACTGCCTTCAGGGCCTCCCAGACCATCCCCACCTGCACCTCACCCGTGTCATTCAAGTCCAGATAGCTCTCAATGCTCTTCCGGACCCTTTTACACACCTCGTCGTCCGCTAACAGCCCCACATCCAGCCGCCACAGCGGGCGCTGGTCCCGCGCCTCCCCCATTTCCACATCCACCCAATGTGGTGCATGATCAGAGATCGCAATGGCCGAGTACTCAGCTTCCCGTACCCTCGGGATCAGCCCCCTGCTCAACACGAAGAAATCGATTCTGGAGTACACTCTATGGACGTGGGAGAAAAAGGAATACTCCCTCGCCCTCGGCCTACCAAACCTCCATGGGTCTACTCCTCCCATCTGCTCCATGTACCCCCTCAGCACTTCTGCCGCTGCCGGCCTCCTATTGGTCCTTGAGCTCAATCTGTCTAGCCCGGGGTCCAGCACTGTGTTAAAGTCCCCCCCCATGATCAAGCCCCCTGCCTCCAGTCCCGGAATGAGGCCCAATAGGCGCCTCATAAAACCCGCGTCATCCCAGTTCGGGGCATATACGTTGACCATCACCACTTTCTCCCCCTGCAGCTTACCCTTCACCATCACATACCTACCTTCCTTATCCGCCACCACCTCCTCCGCCACGAACGACACCCTCTTTCCCACCAGAATCGCCACCCCCCGGTTCTTTGCGTCCAATCCAGAGTGGAACACCTGTCCCACCCACCCCCTTCTCAGGCGAACCTGGTCCACTACCTTCAAATGGGTCTCCTGTAACATTGCTACATCAGCCTTCAGTCCCTTCAGGTGTGAGAATACCCTTGATCTCTTGACCGGCCCATTCAGCCCCCTCACGTTCCAAGTGATCAGCCGGGTCGCGGGACGACCTGCCCCCTTCCCCTGCCGATTAGCCATGTCCTGTTCCCTGCTCGCCCCGGGTCGACCCTCCCCTTCTGACCCGCTCCCCATGGCGATGTCCCCCTCCCCCCACCTCTCCAGTCCTCCACTTCCCGTTTCTGGTCTTTTCAGCAGCAACCCGGTGTCCCTCCCTAACCCCCCTCCCCAGGCTAGGACCCCTCCTAGCCGCGATGTACCCTCCATCGTACTCCCGTAAGTCAGCTGGTTCACGCTGACCCGGCTGCTCCTGCCACACTCCGACTCCCCCCGGCTCGGGGGGGGGGCCTCCCCCCCCTTGCCACTCCTCCCTGGCCCCACTCCAGCGCGGGAAAGGTCTCCATTGCTAGCCACGCCCCGCACTCCTCCCCTCCCCCCCGCCTCTGCCCCGCGCGCGGGAGAACAGAGGAAAGCCCGCGCTTTCGCCCTGCCACACCCCACCCCGCCATCTTCAGTTCCACCCCCGTCCCCGTCCATGCCTGTAAAGAACCCCCCCTAGGAGCCCATATCCCCGATCTGCTCTCCCCCCCGTCCCGACTCCCCAACTTAACATTATAAATAACAGATAGATAACAAATAACAATGTACTTAACAGTCGCCCTCTACCAAACAGCATAAATAACCATAAATAACCATGAATAACCACAATAACAATAACTAAGGGAAGTTGGCAAAGGGGGAAAAAACATCAGGAGAAAAACCACAGCAAGAGTTCAAAATCCAAACAAAGAATTCAGCTGAAAGTACCCGAGCGGCTACGGCCGCCAAGTATCCCCTGGGTCTAATTCGAGTCCAGTTTCTCTTCCTGTACAAAGGCCCACGCCTCCCTGGGGACTCAAAATAGTGGTGTTGGTTCCTGTAGGTGACCCACAAGCGCGCTGGCTGCAGCATTCCGAACCTGATCCGTTTTGCATGTAGCACCGCCTTCGTCCGGTTGTACCGGGCCCGCCGCTTTGCCACCTCCGCACTCCAGTCCTGGTAGACCCTCACCGTCGAATTCTCCCACTTGCTGCTCCTTTCCCTCTTGGCCCACTCCAGCACTCTCTCACGGTCGCTGAGTCGCTGGAACCGCACCAGCACCGCCCTCGGGGGCTCATTTGCTCTTGGCCTCCTAGCCATGACCCTGTAGGCCTCTTCCAGCTCCAGGGGCGAAGGGACGGCCCCTGCCCCCATCAGGGAGCTCAGCATTTCTGCTACATATCCCGGGAGGTCTGACCCCTCCAGGCCTTCTGCCAGGCCCAAGATCCTCAGGTTCTTCCGCCTCATTCGGGTATCCAGCTCCTCAAAACGGCTCTGCCATTTCAGGTGGAGTGCCTCGTGCACCTCTACCTTTCCCACGAGGACCGTGGCCTCCTCCTCCCTCGAAGTCATCTCCTGCTGCAGCTCCCGAATCGACGCCTCTTGGGTCGCCTGGGCTCCCATCAGCCTGGTGGTCGTCGCATTCATTGACTCCAAGAGCTCCATTTTCAGCTCCGTAAAGAAGCGCAGGAGAGCGGCCTGCTGCTCCTCCGCCCATTTCCTCCATTCCTCGGGTGCGCCACCGGCCGCCATTTTGGTCTTCTTCCCCCGCTTTTTTTGGGAGCTGCTGTTGCTTTCTTTACCACCCCACTCCGGGTACCGACCATAAAGTTGGTCTGGTTCTCTTCAGGGAGCCTTCCCCCACCGGGATTTGTCCTTACAGCGCCGTTGGGGCCCTCCAATCGGCCCGAAAACACCTTTGTAGCAGGAGCAGCCAAATGTGCGACTTAGCTGGTCATAGCCGCAACCGGAAGTCTCCGCTGACTGTAATTGTTAGCGCCACAATTTATTGCTGTGTGATTTTCCGTACACCATGGACATCAGAATCAAGCCTGACCATCTGCAGCTGGATCCGCAGTCGCCTCACACCAGGAAAGACTTTGTTCACTGGCTTGCAGTTTTCGAGGCCTACATCTCTTCAGCGGACCCTCCTCCGACGGAGGCTCAGAAAAAGCAACTCCTGTACTCGAGACTTAGCTCCAGTATCTTTTCGCTAATTCGAGATGCGACTGACTACACCAGAGCTATGGAACTGCTCAAGGAGAACTATGCACAGCCGACGAACACCCTGTTTGTGAGGCATCAACTCTCTACTCGCGTCCAGCAGCCGGGTGAGTCGATTGAGGACTTTTGGAGGGCCCTTATACCTCTGGTACGAGACTGCGATTGCCGGGCCCTCACAGCCACGGAACACTCTGACTTACTCATGCGCGATGCCTTTGCCACAGGCATTGCATCGGACCCCATCCGGCAATGACTGCTGGAAGAGGCCGCCCTCGACCTCGCGGCCACAAAGACACTGGTGCTTTCCATGACGGCTGCCTCCAGTAGTGCATGATCTTACTGCGCTTGCCACTCGTCCTACCCCTCGTGGACCCCGCAACCGGGCCCCCCAGCAGCCGCCCCCGCGCACTACGCCTGCGATACTCTCCGCACCGCACTCCCTGGCGGTCCCCACTGTTACTTTTGCAGTCAGCAGAAGCACCCCTGCCATCGCTGCCCGGCCCGCACCGCGACCTGCAAAGCTTGGGCAGCACGGTAGCATGGTGGTTAGCATAAATGCTTCACAGCTCCAGGGTCCCAGGTTCGATTCCCAGCTGGGTCACTGTCTGTGTGGAGTCTGCACGTCCTCCCCGTGTGTGCGTGGGTTTCCTCCGGGTGCTCCGGTTTCCTCCCACAGTCCAAAGATGTGCAGGTTAGGAGGATTGGCCATGCTAAATTGCCCATAGTGTCCTAAAAAAAGTAAGGTTAAGGGGGGGTTGTTGGGTTACGGGTATGGGGTGGATACGTGGGTTTGAGTGGGGTGATCATTGCTCGGCACAACATTGAGGGCCGAAGGGCCTGTTCTGTGCTGTACTGTTCTATGTTCTATGTTCTAAAGGCCACTTTGCAGCGGTGTGTCAGTCCCGGACAGTTGCCGCTATCGCGCCCCCTTTCCCCTCGCCTCAGCCGATCGCACAATGGGCTCTGCCGTCCGCTTCCCCCGACTTCACGTGCGATCAGTGGGCGCCGCCATCTTCATCCCCGACCGCCATGTGCATTCCATGGGCGACGCCATTTTGTCCCGACCCCACAACGTGCGCTCCATGGGCGCCGCCATTTTGTCCGCCGCCATCTTCTCCCACACAGGTACTCCAGACGCCGCCATTTTGTCCTCCCGCCGGGACGGGGCCACGGGACACGGGTCGCTACCGCTCCTCGTCGGACTCATCTGACTCGACTGCTGATCGGCTGCTACTCGCCTCCGTTATGCTCGACCAGTCGCGTCCTCGAATCGGGGCTGGTCAATGGCCACGTGACTCCTGCCTCATCTACTCCGGGAGCACCGAGAGCTTCGTCCACCCGGACACGGTAAGGCGCTATTCCCTTGTGGTCCATCCCGCCAACCGGCAGATCTCTCTCGCCTCCGGTTCCCACTCTGTCCCGATCCGGGGTTTCTGCCTGGTTAAACTTACTGTACAGGGCGTGGAATTTGACCGTTTCCGTCTGTACATTCTCCCCAACCTCTGCGCGTCACTCTTACTAGGCCTGGATTTCCAGTGCAATCTCCAGAGCCTCACCCTCAAATTCGGCGGACCCCTACCTCCCCTCACCGTTTGCGGTCTCATGACCCTCAAGATCGAGCCTCTCTCACTCTTTGCCAATCTGACCGCAGATTGCAAGCCCCTCGCCACCAGGAGCAGACGGTACAGCACCCAGGATAAGGCCTTCATCAGGTCCGAAGTCCAGCGGCTGCTTCGGGAGGGCATCATCGAGGCCAGCAACAGCCCTTGGAGAGCCCAGGTGATAGTGGTTAAGACCGGGGAGAAGCACAGGATGGTCGTGGACTACAGCCAGACCATCAACCGGTACACGCAGCTCGACGCGTACCCCCTCCCCCGCATTTCTGATATGGTCAATGAGATTGCACAGTACCGGGTCTTCTCTACTATTGACCTGAAATCCGCCTACCACCAGCTCCCCATCCGTAAATCGGACCGTCCCTACACTGCCTTCGAGGCAGACGGTCGTCTGTACTAATTTCTTAGGGTCCCCTTCGGCGTCACGAATGGAGTCTCCGTATTTCAACGAGAAATGGATCGAATTGTTGACCGGTACGGACTGCAGGCCACCTTCCCGAACCTCGACAATGTCACCATCTGCGGCCATGACCATGACGCCAACCGTGCCAAATTCCTCCACACCGCATCTCTCCTTAATCTCACGTACAAGAAGGAGAAGTGCGTGTTGCGCACAAACCACTTAGCTATCCTCGGCTACGTAGTCCAAGACGGACTACTGGGGCCCGACCCTGACTGCATGCGCCCCCTCATGGAGCTTCCACTCCCCCACTGCCCCAAGGCCCTCAAACGCTGCCTTGGGTTATTTTCTTATTACGCCCAGTGGGTCCCACAATACGCGGACAAGGCCCACCCACTTATCCAGTCCACACATTTTCCCCTCTCGGCCGAGGCACAACAGGCCTTCGCCCACATTCGATCTGACATAGCCAAGGCCGGGATGCACGCAGTAGACGAGACACTGCCTTTCCAAGTAGAAAGCGACGCTTCAGATGTCGCACTTGCCGCCACGCTAATCAAGCAGGCTGCCCCGTGGCATTCTTTTCGCACACCCTCCACGCCTCCGAAATTCGACATTCCTCTGTTGAAAAGGAGGCCCAGGCAATCATTGAAGCGGTGCGTCACTGGAGGCATTACCTGGCCGGCAGGAGATTCGCTCTCCTCACTGACCAACGGTCGGTAGCCTTCATGTTCAACAACATGCAGCGGGGCAAGATCAAGAATGACAAAATCTTGCGGTGGAGATTCGAGCTCTCCACCTTTAACTACGAGATCTTGTATCGCCCCGGCAAGCTCAACGAGCCCTCAGATGCCCTCTCCTGAGGTACGCGCCAGCGCACAAGTGAACCAGCTCCGTGCCTTGCACGAGAGCCTTTGCCATCCGGGGGTCGCTAATCAAAGCACGCAATCTGCCCTACTCCGTCAAGGAAGTACGGACAGTCACCAGAGACTGCCAGGTCTGTGCCGAGTGCAAGCCGCACTTCTACCGGCCAGATCGCGTGCGCCTGGTGAAAGCGTCCCGTCCCTTTGAACGCCTCAGCGTGGACTTCAAAGGGCCCCTCCCCTCCACCCAGTGGCGGACTGGCCAGGGTGTCAGCTTGCCCGATGGCAAGTGGGCCCCTGATGAAGTGGGCCCCCTATATCAAATAAAAATGCAATAAAGAAACAAATACAGACAACTGTTTTAGTAATAAAAAGGAAGAAGAAAAAAAAGAGAACAGGACACAAATAAGCAGTGCATGAAAAGGAACAAAGCAGGGGAGGTAGTGGAAGATGTGGAATAGGGGGGCCCGGGTTGGGCATAATTAAGGAAATTCCATGTTTTCAGCAAGAGTGTGTGAATTTAAAGATAAAGTTACAATTCGTGATTTGAGATGGTCGGCAATTTCAAAGGATATCAAGCAGTAGTCTTGGTTCAGCCGGTACATCGGTCCTGGGCCCGGAGAGCCAAGAAGGGGCCTGTGAATCTCTGAAGGGCCCTTAAAAATTATACTTAATTAGATAAATAAATCTCCAACTTCTTTCCTGAGATTTGTATTCTAACTTAATAAAATATAATTGTTTTTAAAAAGAGCAATACCAAATAAAAATGCAATAAAGAAACAAACAAATAATCACTCAGTGTATGAAGGAACGAAGCAGCGTTAAACGGATGTGAAAAGGAGTGGAGAGGGGGGTGGGGGTGGAGACTGGTTCACCTGGGTCGGACATAGTTGGAAATCCACGTTTTCAGCAAGAGTGTGTGAATTTAAAGATAAAGTTACAGTTCGTGATTTGAGATGGTCGGCAACTTGAAAGGATATCAAGCAGTATATAGGATCGTGAGGTCACCGAAAAGGAGATGCAGTACTTTTGACCATGAATCATGAGGTCAAAGATATTGAAGTGATAAGCCATGATCGGTAAACTCAAAGGGTTGCGATTTGTAACACTACACTGGTATCAAACTGGACATGTTAACTTTGGTCGTGGGACCATTCTTAATGTCTTACTATAGTCGGACCATACTTCTAAGTTTCAACAGTTGTCTCAGTTGCTTGCTGGTGTGAACACTGGACAGTGGATTGTCTCCTCTTCTGAAGCTGCATTGGCCACAGTAGTATTGACTAATGAACATAGCCTATTGAAGTGTCAGTAAGTTATTTTATATTTTTTATCAAGTAGGGGTTTATCTGGCATTCCTTCAAGTTATTCTTGCAATCATCAATATTCATTTTTTCCCAATGTGGGCTATTTTTAATTAAGTTTTTATTTTAGGAATATTACCCCTACCAGCATGGAAGAAAAAGCATAAATCTGGGTCTCTAAAACGCAAAGAACAAAAAGAAGCAGAAAGGAAGGAATCAGCCAAGCGATGCAGGCCTATTACAGAGTTTATACCACAATACCACAAGCACAATCCACATCAATATCCAGTTCTGCAACAAATAATCAAGAAGCAAGAAACAATGCTCATGGTGATGATGCAATGACATGCGAGTTACAAGAACAGAGAAGAGCTACTTTGAATGTAGAGACAAATACAAGTGCATCCATTACTAATCAACCCAGGCCCAATATTTCTTCTGGCTTCCTTGTTCCGGTATCTGTACTGCCTGTAGTTGCAACATCTGATCACATAGCTTCAACTAGTGACAGGGAATCATATATTCCTTCAAGCATAAATGACTTGGTTTCTGAAGCACATCCTGTAAATGAACCTACGCAAGAAAATGAAAGATCAATTACTGGAATCTTCCAATATCCATCACGAGCAAAGCTAAAACAGTTTTTTGCTGAACATCCACTTCAGCCACTTGATGATCTGCCATTTGATGCTCGTTTGTATGAGAGGAAAATTATGAATGACTCAGTCCCAAGAAAATGCCTAACATATAACAAAGAAAATAGATGCTTATATTGTTCATACTGCTTAGCCTTTGAGTTTCCCAACACTTGTAATCCATCACACTTTGTACGTGGCTTTAGTGACTACAGGCGTATTAGCCAGAGCTTGACTTTACATGAATCAACAACAACACATGTCAGAAATGCTCAGCAATATATCAGTGTGGTTAATGATGGCACCTTAGATACATTTTTTGCAGCATCACTAATTAAAAGGAAAGAAGAAGTATTGAAGCAGAGTATTGTCATGAGGATTATAGACATCATAAAGATGTTAGGCAAGCAAGCACTTCCTTTTCGAAGTCACAGAAATGAATCGGCCTAATAATGAGGTTATCATGGCAATTTTTTAGCTACAGTGCAGTTGATGGCAAAATATGACCCTATTATGGCAGCTCACATTTCTGTAGTGCAAAACAAGTCTAAACAAAGAATCAAACGATTAGAGCAACAAGGAAAGGCTCAAAGTAAAGGCCGTGGTGGACTTGTTACATACCTGAGTAAAACAACTATAAACAACTATGTTAATCAAAATTATGAAGAATATGATACAAGAAAGAATTAGTCATGAAATTTCTCAAGCAAAATATTATTCTATTCAGGTTGATTTAACACAGGATAATTCATCCATCGATCAGTTTAGCATTATTATTCGGTATGTGCTTAAAGGTATTATCTGTGAGCGACTACTTTCAGTTGTGCCAAGTAATGATGGTACAGGACAGGGACTTTTTGATCTATTGATTGAAACATTACAGCATCTTAAAATTAACCCCCAAAAATGTTTATCTGATAGCACAGATGGCGCTGTAAGCTACCATGCCCAGTATAATGGTTTACAAAGTAAAATTGCTGATGTGGCTGATCAACATGTTCATATATGGTGCTATGCCCATGTCTTGAATTTGGTGATAACTGAAACAACAAAATGTTGTGTGCCTGCAGTTTCTTTTTTCAATTTGCTCCAGAATATAGCAACCTTTGTGAAAGCATCATACAAGAGAATGGCTGTTTGGATAGAAGTTGTTGGAAAACATCTAGGACAAGAAAAAATGAAACGATTAACGCTAATTGGTGAGACCAGATGGTCAGGAAAATCCAATGCATCAACAACCATATTTGGACGTTTTGATGATGCCGCTGCCAGTACTTTCGTAAATCTATTGACATGCTTATCAATGATACAAGATTCAGAAAAGTTTGATGCAAAAACAAAACATGAAGCAAATGTTTTACTTCAAAGTCTTCTAAAGTTTGAAACCATATTGACAGCATTTACTTACTTGTATATATTTGAAACTACAACCCCGTTATCAAGTTATCTACAGACAAGTGGTTTAGATATGTTTACTGCATGGAGTTTGGTAGATTCAGCTACAACAAAGTTGAAGGAACAGACAAGAACATTTGATAACGTTCACAGCAAGGCTTTGGAATTTGTAAATAAATGTAATGACAGGATTTCACAGATGAATATGGATGAAAATCAAACATTGGAAATTGATGCTTTGGAAACAGCATTGCCAGTTAAGAGGCAGAGGAAGAAGATAAGAATGGCAGATGAGCTTATTGATGATGAAAGAAATTCCTCAGATTCTCTAGCTGATTTTCGAGTAAATGTGTTTAACCTAATAATGGATCGCATTGTCCAGTCACTAGAATCACGCTTTGTACAACACAAACAGTTGTATAAAGATTTGTCCTGCTTGGACCCAGCAAAGTTTAAAACTATTGCAGAGAAGGGCCTTGAAGATGAAGCATTGGAAGGTATTATTAAGCTGTTTCCACAAATCAAGTAATATTGGAATTGTTTTCTTTTGCTTCAAACTTTGATGTATTAAAGCTATTGCTTAATGATGGTGAGAATATGGATTCCAGTTGCAACAATTGTAAAATTGGCAGCACTTGCCCATCGTGTGTACTAAAAATTCTGGCATCCAACAGACTTCATGACAAGGCATATGATAACCTTTATGAACTTTATAAAGTCATCTGCACACTATCAGTTACTCAAGTCCAATGTGAGAGGACATTGTCAAAGCTAAAGATCATAAAGACAAGGTTAAGAAATTCGCTGTCTGAGGAGAATTTGGAATCATACATGTTGCTATCCATTGAAAAGGAATTGTTAGATGAATTGGACGCAGAAGCAATTATTGGCAGATTCGCACAATCATCTAGCGAACACAAACGATTGCTCTTAATATAGTGGACTGCATGCAATGCTCTATTGTGCTTTTGAACTATCTGTTAATGTGTAAATTGTGCAGTAAACTATTTAAAAATATCAACCAATTACTTAAAAAAAATTTAAAATAAAAAATTCAATTATAACATTCTGTATTACATTTGGTATCTACTGCCAGTAATATGTACAGTACATGTACACTGTAATTACTAAGAAATACACATTTTTCCCACAAAAATTTTAATTGTACCCTTTTTTCCATATGTATTTTTTGAAAATGTTATTTATTCGTTATGAAAATTAAATGATAGCATTGTAGTTGTTGGTGGGCCCCCTTTGTCTCCTGGCAACCAATATTTTTAGACCCAATCTGCCGCTGCCTCCACCGACCGCAACACCTACATCCTTAGTGTGGTCGATGAATTTTCTAGGTTCCCTTTCGCCATCCCATGCCCGGATATGATGTCTGCCACCATCATCAAGGCCCTGGATTCCATTTTCGCCCTGTTTGGTTTCCCCGACTACATCCACAGTGACAGGGGATCCTCATTCATGAGTGATGAGCTGCGTCATTTCCTGCTCAGCAGAGGTATCGCCTCCAGCAGGACGACCAGCTACAACCCCCGGGGAAATGGGTAGGTAGAGAGGGAGAACGGGATGGTATGGAGGGCCGTCCAGCTGGCCCTACGGTCCAGGAACCTCCCAGCCGCTCGCTGGCAGCAGGTCCATTCCATTCGGTCACTACTGTGCACCGCAACTAACAGTACACCCCATGAACGTGTTTTTGCCTTCCCTAGGAAGTCTACATCCGGGGTGTCGCTCCCGACGTTACTCACGACTCCGGGCCCAATCCTTCTCCGTAGGCATGTCCGGCTCCACAAGGCGGAACCCCTGGTGGACAAAGTACGCCTTCTCCACACCAACCCCCAGTATGCCTATGTGGATTTCCCCGACGGCCGCCACGACACAGTCTTGCTCCGGGACCTTGCTCCCTCAGGTGCCGATCCCATGCCCATGCCCTTTTTTCCCCCGTGCCACCCTCTTTTTCCCCCCCGCCCCCCTATTAGTCCCCACCAGGTCCATCCCTCATCCCCCTGCCCACACTGGAGGACACGGAAGATTTTGGCTCGCTCTCGGAGTCATCCCACCAGCAGCCAGCACCAACACCGCCAGCACCTGCACCGACGTCGCCACCACAGCTACGCTGATCACAGCGGAACATTCGACCACCGGTTCGGC
This sequence comes from Scyliorhinus canicula, assembly GCF_902713615.1. Lineage (NCBI taxonomy): Eukaryota > Metazoa > Chordata > Chondrichthyes > Carcharhiniformes > Scyliorhinidae > Scyliorhinus > Scyliorhinus canicula. The sequence continues at coordinate 76,774,429 of NC_052160.1, read as the reverse complement.
TCAACCTGTAACCTGCTAACCGGATGGACTCTTGGTTTTCTTTGTTTGGACCCTGTTGTAAATATTTCATCCTTTGTATCATAGTTATACGTCACCCCCGCTGGACTCATTTTTACAGGGGGTGAATGTGGTGATAACCACTGTAGATATGCGTACTTGCAGTAGGGGGATGTATGGCTGTACCTGTAATACAGGTTCCTCCATTAAGCCCCTGCCGGCTAGCTCCGCCCACAGGGAGCTTGTGTATAAATATGCGCGTGAGTCACTCAGACTCTAGTCTTCAGTTGCAGCCGGAGGAATAGCATCACACAGCAATAAAGCCTCGATTGAACTTGTCTCTCGTCTTTGACTGTAATTGTTAGCACCACAATCTCCCTTAAACTTTCCCCCTCTCACCTTGAAATCGTGACCCCTTGTAATTGACACCCCCACTCTTGGGAAAAGCTTGTTGCTATCCCCCCTGTCCATACCTCTCATAATTTTGTAGACCTCAATCAGGTCCCCCCTCAACCTCCGTCTTTCCAAAGAAAACAATCCTAATCTACTCAGCCTTTCTTCATAGCTAGCACCCTCTATACCAGGCAACATCCTGGTGAACCTCCTCTGCACCCTCTCCAAAGCATCCACATCCTTCTGGTAATGTGGCGACCAGAACTGCATGCAGTATTCCAAATGTGGCCGAACCAAAGTCCTATACAACTGTAACATGACCTGCCAACTCTTGTACTCAATACCCCGTCCGATGAAAGCAAGCATGCTGTATGCCTTCTTGACCACTCTATCGACCTGTGTTGCCACCTTCAAGGTACAATGGACCTGAACTCCCAAATCTCTCTGTACATCAATTTTCCCCAGGACTCTTCCATTGACCATATAGTCCACTCTTGAATTAGATCTTCCAAAACGCATCACCTCGCATTTGCCTGGATTGAACTCCATCTGCCATTTCTCTGCCCAACTCTCCAATCTATCTATATTTTGCTGTATTCTCTAACAGTCCTCCTCGCTATCTGCAACTCCACCAATCTTAGTATCATCTGCAAACCTGCTCATCAGACCACCTATACCTTCGTCCAGATCATTTATATATATCACAAACAAGAGTGGTCCGAGCACGGATCCCTGTGGAACGCCGCTAGTCACCTTCTCAATTTGAGACACTCCCTTCCACCAATACTCTCTGTCTCCTGTTGCCCAGCCAGTTCTTTATCCATCTAGCCAGTAACAACCCTGAACCCCATACAACTTCACTTTTTCCATCAACCTGCCATGGGAAACTTTATCAAACGCCTTACTGAAGTCCATGTATATGATATCTACAGCCCTTCCCTCATCAATTAACTTTGTCACTTCCTCAAAGAATTCTATTAGGTTTGTAAGACATGACCTTCCTTGCACAAAACCATGCTGCCTATCACTGATAAGACTATTTTCTTCCAAATGTGAATAGATCCTATCCCTCAGTATCTTCTCCAACAGTTTGCCTACCACTGACGTCAAGCTCACAGGTCTATAATTCCCTGGATTATCCCTGCTACCCTTCTTAAACAAAGGGACAACATTAGCAATTCTCCAGTCCTCCGGGACCTCACCCGTGCTCAAGGATGCTGCAAAGATATCTGTTAAGGCCCCAGCTATTTCGTCCGTCGTTTCCCTCAGTAACCTGGGATAGATCCCATCCGGTCCTGGGGACTTTTCCACCTTAATGCCTTTTAGAATACCCAAAACGTCCCCCTTCCTTATGCCGACTTGACCTAGAGTATTTAAACATCCATACCTAGCCTCAACATCCGTCATGTCCCTCTCCTTAGTGAATACCGATGCAAAGTACTCATTGAGAATCTCACTCATTTCCTCTGACTCCACGCATAAATTCCCTCTTTTGTCTTTGAGTGGGCCAATCCTTTCTCTAGTTACCCTTTTTCTCCTTATATACGAATAAAAGGCTTTGGGATTTTCCTTAACCCTGTTAGCCAAAGATATATCATGACCCCTTTTAGCCCTCTTTATTGCGCGTTTGAGATTTGTCCTACTTTCCCGATATTCTTCCAAAGCTTCATCAGTTTTGAACTGCCTCAATCTCATGTATGCTTCCTTTATCATTTTAGCTAGTCTTACAATTCCACCCGTCATCCATGGTTCCCTAATCTTGCCATTTCTATCCCTCATTTTCACAGGGACATGTCTGTCCTGCACTCTAATCAACCTTTCCTTAAAAGACTTCCCACATTTCAAATGTAGATTTACCCTTAAACAGCTGCTCCCAATCCACATTCCCTAGCTCCTGCCGAATTTTGTTATACTTGGCCTTTCCCCAATTTAGCACTCTTCCTTTAGGACCACTCTCGTCTTTGTCCATGAGTATTCGAAAACTTACGGAATTGTGATTGCTATTCCCAAAGTAATCACCGACTGAAACTTCAACCACCTGGCCGGGATCATTCATCAATACCAGGTCCAGTATGTCCCCTTCCCGAGTTGGACTATCTACATACTGTTCTAAAAAACTCTCCTGGATGCTCCTTACAAATTCTGCTCCATCTACACCTCCAACACTACATGAGTCCCATTCAATGTTGGGGAAGTTAAAATCTCCCATCACAACCACCCTATTGCTCCTACATTGTTCTATAATCTGTCTACATATTTGTACCTCTACTTCACACTCGCTTTTGGGAGGCCTGTAGTAAAGTCCCAACAATGTTACTGCACCCTTCCTATTTCCTAGCTCTATCCATATTGCCTCAGTGCTCGAATCCTCCATCATGCTCTCCTTAACCACAGCTGTGATACCATCTCTGACTAGTAATGCAACTCCTCCACCCCTTTTACCTCTCTCTGTATCCCTCCTGAAGCATCTATACCCTGGGATATTTAGTTACCAGTCTTGCCCTTCCCTCAAACCAAGTCTCAGTAATACCAATAACATCATATCTGCCTTACCTGCTACACTTCTTGCATTAAAACAAATGCACCTCAGACCATCTGTCCCTTTGTGTTAATCATCTCTTCCCTGTCTACTCATCCCCTTAGTCACATTGAGTTTATTATCTAGTACCTTACTGGCTTTAGTTGCTGCCTCTTTACTGACCTCTAACTTCCTAATCTGGTTCCCATCCCCCTGCCACATTAGTTTAAAACCTCCCCAACAGTGTTAGCAAAAGCACCCCCTAGGACATTGGTTCCAGTCCTGCCCAGGTGTAGACCATCCGATTTGTAATGGTCCCACCGCCCCCAGAACACTGTCCCAACAATCTGAAACCCTCCCTCCTGCACCATCTCTCAAGCCACATATTCATTCTGACTATTCCAGCCCCTGTAGTGAAGGTACTCCAACAGTACTATCAGATAGAAACTTCCAAGATACTGCTTCTGGGCAGCACGGTAGCATGGTGGTTAGCATAAATGCTTCACAGCTCCAGGGTCCCAGGTTTGATTCCCGGCTGGGGTCACTGTCTGTGTCACGCGTCCTCCCCGTGTGTGCGTGGGTTTCCTCCGGGTGCTCCGGTTTCCTCCCACAGTCCAAAGATGTGCAGGTTAGGTGGATTGGCCATGCTAAATTGCCCGTAGTGTCCTAAAAAGTAAGGTTAAGGGTGGGTTGTTTGGGTTACGGTATAGGGTGGATACGTGGGTTTGAGTAGGGTGATCATGGCTCGGCACAACATCGAGGGCCGAAGGGCCTGTTCTGTGCTGTACTGTTCTATGTTCTATGTTCTATGTTCATTCAAAGGGTGGTAGAGGTTTGGAACTCTCTCCCATAAACAATAGTTGGAGCTAGATCAGTTGTTAATTTTTAATCTGAGATGGATGCATTTTTGTTCAGCAAATATATTAAGGAAGGCCAAGACAGGTATATGGGTTAGGTCACAGAAAAGCCATGAATGGTGGGACAGGTTCGAGGGGCTGAATGGCCTACCCCTGTTCCTATGTTTCTTTAAGTAACTTAAATGTTCAATTGCTTTATTCTTATCTCTCCTGATTAACAAATCTGAACCATCAGTGCCAGTTCGTGGCCATCCTGGGAAGACATGTCTTACCAGTTAAAGCTGGAGCATTTTTCCGTATCTCCTAGCCTGGATCAATAATTATTAGAGATTGTGCAGAGGAGATTCCCGAGCATATTGCCAGGACTGTAAAACTGCATCTCTGATGAAAGATTGGAGAGGCTAGAGTTATTCTGCTTGGAACAGAGGAGGTTGAGGAGATTAGACTGAATGTAAAAAATTGTGAGGGGACTGGTCAGCATAGATGGGAAGGGTCTGTTTACTGTAGCAGAGAGGTCAGTGGCCAGGGAGCAGAGATTTGAAGTAAATGGTAGAAGGGGAGATGAGGAAAGGCTTTCCACCCGAGGATTTTGGGGATGCCTGAAGGGGATAGAGGCAGCAACCCTCAAAAAGGTGCCCGGATATTCACCTGAAGGGATATGGACCAAATGCTGGAAAATGGGATGATGCTGGGGGGCTCGTTCCTTGGTCGGCGCAGACACGATGGGCAGATGGTCTCCTTCTGTGGCAGAAACATCCTATGATTCTATGGATTTTATTTGCTCATTCATGTGATGTGTGCATTATTGGAAACAGCAGCATTTAATTCCCATCCCCAATCGCCCTCATGTGATTCACTCCAGCCCCTGTAATGACGGTACTCCAACAGTACTGTCAGATAGGAACTTCCAAGATACTGCTTCAACAAAATTTACATATTTCCAAGTCAGATGGTGTGCAGTAGCAGTGGTCCACGGCGCTGAGGTCCCAGGTTCGATCCCAGCTCTGGGTCGCTGTCCATGTGGAGTTTGCATATTCTCCCCGTGTTTGCGTGGATTTCGCCCCCACAACCCAAAGATGTGCAGGGTAGGTGGATTGGCCACGCTAAATTGCCCCTTAATTGGAAAAAATTATTGGGTACTCTAAATTTAAAAGAAGTGGATGGTGTGGTGTTTTTTTTCCATGCATATACTGCCTCACCGGGACCCATCTGCAGCTCCTCAAAAACTGCGTTAGGGAACTGGAGCTGGAGTTGGATGAACTTCGAATCATTCGGGAGGCAGAGGTGGTCATAGAAAGAAGCTTCAGGGATGTAGTTACTCCGAAGATAGATGGGTGATGGTGAGAGGGGCTGGGAGGAAGCAGTCAGTACAGGGATCCCCTGTGGTCGTTCCCCTTAGTAACAAGTATACCGCTTTGGATACTGGTGGGGGGGGGGGCTTACCAGGGGTACAGGTCTCTGGCACAGTGTCTGTCCTGTTGCTCAGAGGGAAGGGGGGAGGGGAGTAGAGTATTAGTCATTGGAGACTCCACAGTTAGGGGGATAGATAGGAGATTCTGTGGGCACGAGAGAGACTTGCGATTGGTGTGTTGCCTCCCAGGTGCCAGGGTCCATGATGTCTCGGATCGTGTTTTCGGGATCCTTAAGGGGGAGGGGGAGCAGCCCCAAGTCATGGTCCACATAGGCACCAACGACATAGGTGGGAAAAGGGATAGGGATGTAAGGCAGGAATTCTGGGAGCTAGGGTGGAATCTTAGAGCTAAAACAAACAGAGTTATTATCTCTGGGTTGTTTACCCGTGCCACGTACTAGCGAGACAAGGAATAGGGAGAAAGAACAGTTTGAACACGTTGCTGCAGGGATGGTGCAGGAGGGAGGGATTCAGATAACTGGATAATTGGAGCTCATTCTGGGGTAGGTGGGACCTCTACAAATGGGATGGTCTACACCTGGACCAGAGAGGTACCAATATCCTGGGGGGGAAATTGCTAATGCTCTCGGGGGTTTTAAACTAATTCAGCAGGTGGATGGGAACCTGAATTGTAGCTCCAGTGTACAGGAGGTTGAGAGTAGTGTGGTCATGAGTAAGGTTTCAAGGTCGCAGGAGTGTACCGACAGGTAGGAAGGTGGTTTAAAGTGTGTCTACATCAACGCCAGGAGCATCCGGAATAAGGTGGGTAAACTTGCAGCATGGGGTTGGTACCTGTGACTTTGATGTTGTGGCCGCACTACTTACGGTGAAGAAGATGACCGAGGTGATGGCAGTGGAGCTGGGAAAACAGTTTGTGAGGCACATGGAGGCCTTGAGGAAGGAGACGGCAGTCGTATTGAAGTCATTGGTGGAGGAGGCAATCGCCCCGGTGAAGGTGGCGGAGGCAAAGGCAACGGCTGAGGTGAGAGAACAGGGCGAGAAGATGAAGGAAGTGGAGGAGGCCGTGTCACGACACAGCGACCAGGTCACCTCGATGGGGGACGAGCTGCAGAGGGTGGTGGAGGTCAACAGAGGACTCCGAGCAAAGCTTGAAGACTTGGAGACCTGCTCAAGGTGGCACAATTTGAGAATTGTGGGCTTGCCCGAAGGGACAGAGGGACCAAGGCCAACAGAATACTTCGCTAAGAAGTTGGCGGAGCTGATGGGGGAGGGTGAGAACCCCTCCTGGTACGAACTAGGCCAAGCTTATCGGTCATTAAGGCCAAAGCCCAAAGTGAACGAGCCGCCAAGAGCAGTAACTATCTGCTTCCATAAGTTCTGCATGAAGGAGAAGGTATTAAGCTGGGTTAAGCAGAAGCTGGAGGTGCTGTGGGATGGTGATGTAGTTCGGATCTACCAGGACTTGACAGTGGAGTTGGCAAAAAGTCGAGCGGCGTTTGGGCGAGTGAAGGTGGCATTGTATAACAATGGGGTGCGATTTGGTATGGCATACCCGGCAAAGCTATGGGTATCGTATAACGCCAAAGACTTTGATTTTGAGACAGCGGCTAAGGCGTTCATGAGGGCAGAAGGCTTGGGACAGACGTGAAGAGCGGAACTGGAAGAGAGACTGTGGACTGTGTTTGAGCAGCTGGAAAATGAATAAATGCTACAACTTTCTTTTTACGGATTTGGATTGAAATTTACTTCTCTTTGAGTTCAAGTTAATGGTGGGTTGATGGGCGCTCTGTGTTGCGACGGTTAAATGTTATGTTAGTGAATTGTAGGGGTTGGATTGTTGGTTTTGTTTTTTTTTCTTTTTTTCTCTGGGACTGGGTGGAGGGGACGATATATCTTGGCGGGGGGAGCCACCCGCGCTAGCTAACTAAAGTCAGCTAGTGAAGGGAGGTGAGGTGAGAGGAGGTTGGAGTCTGGATAGCAGGCTTAAATCGGCCTACGAGGCGAGCGAGAGGGGGAGAAGAGATTGATGCTGGGAGATGTTGTTTCAGGGGGAAATGTAGGGGGGGGGGGTTCTTGGAGAGGGGGGAAGGGGTTCGATGTTAACAATGGACAGGGGCGGGTCAGGCTTATGGGGCAGGGCCCGGTGTGATAATGATGGTGGATAAGAAAGGTGGGGGGGTGAGAGACCCCCAGTAGGGATAGTCACGTGGAACCTGAGAGGGCTAGGAGGTCCGGTCAAGAGGTCAAGGGTGCTTGCACATCTTAAAAGTTTGAAAGCCGATGTGGCAATGCTGCAGGAGACTCACTTGAGGGTGAAGGACCAGGTGAGACTTAAAAAGGGCTGGGTTAGTCAGGTGCTTCACTCTGGATTTGATGGAAGGGCTCGAAGGGGTAGCAGTGTTGGTCAACAAAAGGGTACGCTTCCAGATAGAGAAGGTGGTGGCAGATCAGGGGGGTAGATATGTGATTGTGGCAGGGGCGCTGGAGGGGAGATTAGTGACGCTGTTAAGTGTATACGGTCCCAATTGGGATGATGTGGGATTCGCAAAGAAGGTGTTTTCCCGACTTGGACACACATGAGGTGATTGTGGGGGGGACTGGAACTTGGTGCAGGAGCCAAGGTTGGACAGATCATGGCCGTGCTCGCTGGTCCCATCAGGGGGAGGCAAAGGCGCTGGCTGGGCTAATGATGGAAATGGGAGAGGTGGACCTTTGGAGGTTCCTGCACCCAAGGGAACGGGAGTACTCGTTTTTCTCAGCAGTCCATAAGGTATACACACGGATTGACTTTTTTGTGGTGGGAAAGGCTTTGCTGGCTGGGGTCAAGGGGTCGGAATACTCGCAATTGCAGTGTCAGATCATGCTCCGCATTGGGTGGATATGGTACTGGAGAAGTGGGTAGCGCAGAGGCCGGGTGGAAACTGGATGTGGGGCTTTTGGGGAACGAAGTATTCTGTGAGAAAATTGAAAAGGTAATTAAGGAATATGTAGGTTTCAACTGTACGGGTGAGGTGTCGAAGGAGCTGTCTGGGAGGCTCTAAAGGCGGTGGTGAGGGGTGAGGTAATTTTGTTTAAGGCCAGGGTGGACAAAGAGGAGAGGTTGGAGCGGCAGAGGGTAATAGATGAGATGTTGGAGGTAGATAGGAGTTATGCAGAAGATGGGTACCCAGCAAAGCTGGAAAAGAGGAAGGAACTACAGGCGAGCTTCGACCGCCTGTCCACCAGGAAGGCGGTGCGCCAACTGAGACGAGCAAGGGATGCAATTTATGAACATGGAGATAAGGCGTGTCAGGTACGTTAGCAGGTCAGCTCCGGAGGGAGGCAGCGGCAAGGGAAATTGTTCAGGTGAGGGTTAGGGCAGGGAAGCTGGTGGTGGCTCCAGAGCAGATTAACAAGGTTTTTGAGTACTTTTATGAGAGGTTGTACAGGTCAGAGCCACCCGGGGGAAACCGTGAGATGCAGGAATATCAAGATGGGTTGGAGTACCCGAGGCTAGGGGAGGGGGACAGGGCTACATTAGAAGGAGCAATAGTGGAGCAGGAGATAAAGGATGCGATCGGGAGCATGCAGTCGGGGAAGGTGACAGGGCCGGATGGGTTTCCGGTGGAATATTCAAGGATAAGTTGACACCCCTGATGGTGGGGATGTTTGAAGAGGTGATAGGGAAGTGGGTGCTGCCACTAACCTTGGGGCAGGCATCGATTTCATTGTTGCTAAAAAAAAGATAAGGATCCGACGGAGTATGGGTTGTATAGGCCCATATCACTTCTGAATGTGGACGCAAATGTATTGGTGAAGGTACTGGCTGGTGGAGTGCCTCCCGAAGATGAGAGGTGAGGATCAGACGGGGTTCATGAAAGCGAAGCAACTGTTTTCGAATATTAGGAGGGTTTTGAACGTCGTTATGGCACCGGCGGAAGGGAAGGAAACAGGTGGTTGTAGCATTGGACGCCGAGAAGGCGTTTGACCGGGTAGAATGGGGGTACCTGATGGCAGTTCTGGAGCGATTTGGGATTGGACCAAGATTTGTGAACTCTGTAAAGCTATTATATAAGGAGCCGAGGGCGAGTGTCCGCACAAACACAATCAGCTCGAGATACTTTCTCTCCACTGTGGGACGAGGCAGGGATAGTCCTGTGTACCCCGTGCTGTTTGCACTTGCGATTGAGCCATTAAGAAGTTCGGGAGCATGAAAAGGATAGTGCAGGGAGGGATAGGGCATAGGGTGTCCTTAAATGCAGACTCGATGTGCCGAATGGCCTCCTTCTGTACTGTAATTCTATGATAATCTATGATAATCAGCTCTGGGATGCCCTCTTCCACAGGCTAAGCATCAGGCTGGGATCCAGCTGTGTCCTGGGAATCCAGCAGACCTGTGACTGCTGTGTTGCCTGGGGTTCCTACCTCACCTGCTGTGCAGCAGCAGCTGTGTGATGCTCAACAGATTGTGCCTCAGAAGCCTGACCATGAACATTTCTACAGAGGTGCCTGTATCTGCGCTGGTGGAGGGTGGGGATGACAGCTTTGACACCTCAATCATGTCTTCCTTGGAGCTCCCCTAGGAGGTGTTCTCCTGGGAGGCTGGAAAGAGGGCCATCCGGGAAGGGTCGCCGCCATCAGATGCTAGACCCACGGGAGATTGGACATGTGATCAGTGGAGGGATGGGTCAGAGAGTAAGCCAATAGCAACTCACGTTTGACAGGGTCCCTTGGGTCGAGCCCGGTGGTTCCTCAGCTCTGCGGTGTCTGCCAGCCTCCGCATTGGTGGCTGCTCTGTCCTTGGCCACCGCAGGCACTTCCAGGGTCCGCTCCTCAAAGGAGGTGAAGATTCTGATGTCTGGCACATCACCGCCAGTCTGGACCCTCTCCCGGCGGTTGTGGGAGAGCTTTTACTGAGGAGACACAGAGAGGGCATCATTAGCAAAACGCATGGTTCACAGTGGTGGGAGGGTGGGTGTAAAGGAAAGGTTGGGAAGGTTGAAGAGAGAGAGGGGTGAAGGGAGGGTTGGGTGGGTAGGGAGAGGGGGTGGAGGGAGGGTTGGGGGTCGAATGGAGAGTAGATGCTCATGTGGGGGTGGAAAGCTCTCAGGGGTTGGGCTACTCACTCGAGCTGGCTAGCGTACATTGTTGACCTGTTTCCGGCACTGGGGGCCAGTCCTCCTGGTCACATCCCCGGTGTTCACAGCTGCCCCAACTCATCCCAGGCGGCACTGGCTGCCCTTTGTCTGACCCTCCAAGATTTTCGGGGAAACAGGACAACCCTCCTGGTCTCCAGGAGCCTGGCCACCTGGCCAGAACCGCATCCCCAAATCTTGGCGTCGGTCTCCTGGGTGCCATTGTTGTGAGCTGTCTGGGGTTGGCTGAGCAAGTGCAGCTTAAGTGCTGCTCGACCTTGTTAGTGGCGGGGGAGGGGGAGGTTGCTGGCGAGTGTGGTGCTGGTGAATCGGCTGATGAGTCTTCATTTGCAATGAGAAGCCCATGGGGCCTCATTAAGTGGACCAATTAAGGGCAGCCTGGTGGCACAGAGTTTAGCACTGCTGCCTCACAGTGCTGAGGACCCGGGTTTCGTCCCGGCCCTGGGTAACTGTCCATGTGGAGTTTGTGCAGTCACCCCGTGTCTGTGTGGGTTTCACCCCCACAACCCAAAAATATGCAGGGTAGAGTGAATTGACTATGCTAAATTGCCCCTTAATTGGAAAAAATAAATTGGGTATTCTAAATAAAAAGAAGTGGATCCAATTAACGGTGAATAGCATTGCTGGCCTCGCTGGTCGAGGGCTTGGGAAGCTCACGCAGTTCCCGCTCCCTACCACACTTGGAAATCTTTCCGGAAAATCCTGCCCCCAGATCCACGGTGGACGCAATGTGCTGATTAAATCGCACCCTATATTTTGTTGTAACCAGTTGAAAGTGGTTCCTTATTATAAAGTCAGCTTTAACTTCGTCCATTGAACACTTTTTGTGATAAAGACCTAATGAATTGACAGATTTGTCGTGTTTGTCGGCCGGATTCGATGAGGAGGAGGGTATTAATGGGATTATTGCGTGAGTTCAGGAGGAAGCTATCTTGGGCGGATAGATACAGCCTCTTACATCACACAAGGGAAACACTTGGAAACTGCACTGTTGTCAGTTCCTAACTGGATAAACACCAGTAAGGAACACATCAGACGCACCAGAACCATCAGCTGATGACTTTACAGAGGAGGAAGAATGAATTCTGCTCTGATCGTATTTGCCACTCTGAGTTTAATTTCAGCAAACGAACCAAAACTCAACGATATTATTTCCGCGCTGGATAAAGCAACGTCTTTCTTTGAAAGTACATATGATCGTCTCAGTGTTGATGGAGTGGCAGGATTTCGCCTGTTACAAGGTAATGAATCGGTCGTATACAATACGTCGGGATAGAAATGATGGGTTATTAGCCAGTCAATCAGGATATTGTCAGGGAGGGGATATTTTGAAACTCTGTTTATCCAGTTAGAAACTGACAACAGTGCAGTCTCCAAGTGTTCAAGATAGGGCGGTGAGCCAGTCTACCAGCATGCCTCTGATTTGGGATATCGTCACGATACAAGCTGAAAGTCAAATGTTGTGGGTTTTAATTTGGTCAACATGAGATGGAATATAGAAAAATTACAATGTTGTCTGGAGCTCTGACAAAATATGGAAATTTGTGGAAAGTTAGCGTGAAATGAAATAGACAAAGTGATGAATGATTTTGGGACGGAACTCGAATTTGATCTGGTCTCACAGTAAGAGTTGGCTGTTGGATTTAACCATCGTGGGCGCTGTGCTGTAAAACACATCATTGTTAGAACTGAAGACAGCGTGTGCAGTCTTGCTCTGGCACACATCAGTAACCAGGAACAGAGGATAATATAGAACATAGAACAGTACAGCACAGAACAGGCCCTTCGGCCCTCAATGTTGTGCCGAGCCATGATCACCCTACTCAAACCCACGTATCCACCCTATACCCGTAACCCAACAACCCCCCCCCCCTTAACCTTACTTTTATTAGGACACTACGGGCAATTTAGCATGGCCAATCCACCTAACCCGCACATCTTTGGACTGTGGGAGGAAACCGGAGCACCCGGAGGAAACCCACGCACACAGGGGGAGGACGTGCAGACTCCACACAGACAGTGACCCAGCCGGGAATCGAACCTGGGACCCTGGAGCTGTGAAGCATTTATGCTAACCACCATGCTACTCTGCTGCCCCTATAACATTGAATTTTCAACATAGACGTTTACTTCAACAATTTCTAAAGCGGGTCATCTTCAATAAATCTTAATAATTTTGAATTCTAATATCCATTTCCTTAGAACGTGAAATTAGTAAACACTTGTGAACTACAGCAGGGCTTCCAGGGTAAATTGATTTTTAAAAAAAATGAATTTAAATTATTTCATATTTCAGGTCAACATTTTTTGTCACAAATGGAAAATATAAGCTGTAACAGGTTTTAAAACAATTCGGGAGGGAGGTGGGAAAGAACAAGTGAGAAGATCTGTTGGAAGTTTGAACAGATTCAATAACAAGAGGACTGTAGCATAGTGGCTAGCACTATGGCTTCACAGCTCCAGGGTCCCAGGTTCGATTCCCGGCTTGGGTCACTCTCTGTGCAGAGGTTGTACGTTTTCACCGTGTCTGTGTGGGTTTCCTCCCTGTGCTTCCAGTTTCCTCCCACAAGACCTGAAAGACATGCTGTTAGGTAATTTGGACATTCTGAATTCTCCCTCTGTGTACCCGAACAGGTGCTGGAATGTGGCGACTTGGGGCTTTTCACAGTAACTTCATTGCAGTGTTAATGTAAGCCTGCTTGTGACAAAACAGATTATAATAAAAAGATGATGGTGCAAAGCAAAAGGAAATGTTGTTACTTGTCCATTAATATCAATGTGTATGATACCTTTACATTAGGAATATTCCAGGGTGGAGTGAGGCTCTTCACAGGGTCAACTCAACATTCCCCTGTGCTAGGCTCAGTGTGATTCACATCAAGGTGGTGCACGGTGCATCTAACCAAGACAAGGATGAGTGTTTTTTTCTCAGGAGTGGAGGGTAATTGCGAACGTTGTTCTTAGGGGCCAGCGAGTCATACCCACAAGTTCTAGTTGAAACTTGTATGTTTCTGGGTCTTCTTCTTTACAGCATGCCAGGGATTCTTGATGTTGAGCTGAAGCCTTGTCGGCATGTGGCCATTTTCCAGGTTTCGGACTCGGTGGTGCTGCAGAAGGGGGTGAAGGTAGATGTCCTCGTCTTTGTCTCGTTACTAGTCTGGAGGCAAGTTCTGCTGGGATGGAGTTTTCCCATTTTGCCCAGTACTTCTGCCTGGTTGGTTGACTTAATAGAGTTTCTATATCTAGAGAAGGTCAAGTCCACCATTAGAGGGTGGGTAGAAGGGTTCTACTCAAGATGGCAGCCATTCAGTTCCTTTTTCAGAGAGTTAGTCACCGTCAGCTGTCGAGGAGGATTAGTCTTTCTTAGTTATATGTTGAAGAGTTAGGTTTAGTGGAATTGTTAATTGTTATTGTGCAATTCATGCGTTGTTCAGTGTGCCATTATTTTGTTATAATGGAAAAAATCTTCAATAAAAATATTTAAAAAAAAAGAAATGTTCCATGGTGTACCACAGTAATATAAAACTAAAAGTCCACAGATGTGCGGGTTAGGTGGATTGGCCATGCTAAATTGCCCGTAGTGTCCTAATTAAAGTAAGGTTAAGGGGGGGGGGGGGTTGTTGGGTTACGGTTATAGGGTGGATACGTGGGTTTGAGTAGGGTGATCATGGCTCGGCACAACATTGAGGGCCGAAGGGCCTGTTCTGTGCTGTACTGTTCTATGTTCTATAAGGAGATATTGGCACAGATGATCAAAAGATTGGGCAAGAGGAGTGTCTTAAAGGAGGTAAATCAGATGGAGAGTTTCTGGTGGGAGGGGGATTCCAGTGCTTGGGGCCCAGACAGTTGAAGTCCTGGGTGCCAATGGGGGGGGGGGGGGGGGGTTGATGGAAATTGGTGAGTCAGAACTATCAAAATTCAAAATCAGTGTCTCGGAGGGTTGTGGGACTGAAGAGGATTCCAGAGATGGGGCAACAATTGGCCTCAGGGCAAAATCATTTGCTGCTGTCTGTAAATCAATGGTTAGGATCAGAAATGGTAAAACCCAATGTTGCGTCCAGAAGCCCATAAAGTGTCCAATCAAAAATCAAATTTATTGAGCTTATTTTGATATTCATTAGAATACTGTGCTAGGTAGAGAGCAGAGTGGGAGCGGAGAATGAAATAATGCATGTCCGGAAACTTGGGATCACGTTTGCAAATAGGCAAGTATACACTTTGGTTTAAACTTGTGCAAATCGATTGGGCTCATTTTGGGCTGAGGTACTTCTGCTAGAAATTTACCACCTTATTCAGCACTGAGATGAGGAGAAATCACTTCAATTAAAGGATTGTGAATTGGAATTCTCGACCCCAGAGGGTTGTGGACCCTAAATTCATTTAAGGCTGAGAGAGATGGATTTATGTTGTCACTGGAAACAAGAATTATAGGGAGAGGGCAGGAAAGTGGAGTTGAAGTCAAGATGAGCCATGATAGTACAGAATCGCAGAACAAACCTGATAGGCCAAATGGTCCACTCCTGCTTCTATTTCTTGTGCTTGTGGACTGAACAGAATATTTCCATAAAGCAATCCATAAAGTTGTACCTTGGTATACGTGTTATGGGCCAGGGTTTAGAGAACCCAAAAGTATATCATGGAGTTCACCTGACCCACAACTTTTAATAGATTGTGGTATGGGGCGTTAAGTAATGGGTTAAGAGACATTGCAATTAGTTGTCTCATTTATGTTAAGTGTTCAAATGATTGTCTCATTTATGTTAAGTGTTCAGTGATTGACACTGATATGTAAAGGGGCTTCAGGTGGACTCTGGAGCTTGTGATGATCTGTAGAGTTCTGTGCAGAGTGAGTTTGAACCATTAAAGGTGTGTTGGTGAAAAAGCAGCTGAACTCTTGCCTCTTCATACCACAGCATCTAGTACATGTTAACAATGATAGCAGAGGATGGGTGCTGTGTAAATGTGAAGGCTTGAAAGATACAGTTTTTCCAGATCAAACCAAGGAGTGAACAAAAAGGGAAACATTGCTGAACCCAAGACAAAGATAGCTGGTCCTCCCTATTTTCTGAAAGGGAATCATATGACCAATGGAGAAGTGCAGTAGTTATGTGGACTAAGGTGACTGCTTTTGGAAAGAGAAAACAAGGTATGGCATTGGCTCTTTCTTTACCATATGGCAGTAAAATCCGAAACAAAGTGCTTTCTGAGCTGGAGTTGGAAGAGTTAGACTCACAAGAAGGTCTGGCGACTTTGTTACTTTATATGGACAAGATTTATAAGAAAGATAACTTGTTAAGTGCGTATGAAGCATGGTCGGATTTTGATAAGTTCCAGAAAATGGAGGATTTATCTATGGAAGACTATATAATGGAATTTGGCAGACTATATAAAAAGCTGCAGAAACACAGGCTGGAATTTCCACAGTCTGTAATGGCCTTTAAATTACTTGACTGTGCTAGAGTGAGCAACATGGATAGGCTCCTGGTTTTGACAGGAGTTCAGTTTACAGATAACGATACCTTATTCCAACAGATGACAGCAGCTTCAAAAAAAAATTTTGGGGAAACATTCAATTCCAATGGCTCTGATGACCCAAATAGGTCAGCCTGCAATAAGGCAGAATATGCACTACTAACAGGATGGCGAAATTGTATGGCTACGAACAGGCCTCAAGACTATAAAAGAAGACCGAGACAAGGAAATTATGAAGACAGAAACCCAGTTAGAACCTACAATAGGAGGATGAACCCCAGAAATGCACGGGGCATGATAAATCGATGTTTTCGATGTGACTCACAATACCATTATGCTTTCAACTGTCCAACTCATTATGATAGAGTATTTGAAGCGACACATGACACGGAAGAGTCAGAAGAGGAAAAAGATAGTGACCAGAAAGAAGGCATTGTCCTATTAACAATCTGTTTTACGCCGGTAATGAGGGTGTTGGTTGCAGAATCTTTTAACTGTGCTGTATTGGACAGTGGCTGCACATCTACTGTGTGTGGGATTGACTGGTTAAAATATTATCTGGACTCATTGGATGCTGAAAATCGTAACAAGGTTAAGGAATTTAAAAGTTCCACAAGTTTCAGGTTTGGGGATGATAATACTCTGAAGTCGCTGAAAAGAGTGGTGATCCCATGCAATATTGCTGGAGTGAATCATTTTATTAGCACGGATGTTGTATCAAGTGAGATACCTTTGCTTCTGAGCAGACCGTTGATGAAGAATGCATACATTAAGCTGCGTAATAAGAAGTCTTACAACACCAGGTTAAAGTCCAACAGGTTTGTTTCAAACACGAGCTTTCGGAGCACGGCTCCTTCTTCAGGTGAATTCACCTGAAGAAGGAGCCGTGCTCCGAAAGCTCGTGTTTGAAACAAACCTGTTGGACTTTAACCTGGTGTTGTAAGACTTCTTACTGTGCTCACCCCAGTCCAACGCCGGCATCTCCACATCATACATTAAGCTGGATATGGAAAGACAGTGGACTTACAATTTACACAGTCGGGACATTATTGTATTCCATTATTGACAAATAATGTTTCAAGTAGAGTGGTTAAGGATGTATTAATGACAGTTGATAATGCGACTTTAGCTGGTAAAAAGCTTATTGTAGTAAAACTGCATAGGCAATTTGCACATCCGTCTCCTCGGAAGCTGAAAAATTTATTAAAGGATGCAGCGGTAAGGGATGATGACTATTCTAAGCTGATAGAACAGGTTAGTGATCGCTGTGAAGTGTGCAGGAAGTATAGAAGGACACCAGCACGACCGATAGTAACCCTACCTTTGGCCAGGGATTTTAATGACATTGTGGCCATGGACCTTAGATCTGGAATAAGGAAATAATATATTTATTTTGCATTTTGTAGATTTAGCTACCAGATTTAGTCAATCAACGATTGTACGAAGTAAAGAAAAGAGAGTAATTTTGGACAAAATTGTGGAAAAATGGATCGGGACAGGAATGGGTCCACCAGCAAAATTCTTTACGGACAATGGGGGAGAATTTGCTAATGATGAGTTTAGGGATATGTGTGAAAACATGAATATCAGAGTTATGAACATGGCTGCCGAAAGCCCGTTTAGTAATGGTGTCTGCGAAATAAATCATGCTGTTATCGTGATGACATGCTTCGGAAAATTTTGGGAGATCGACCAAACTGCATGCTGAATTCAGCTTTAGCATGGGCGGTACATGCAAAGAACTCATTGCAGATGGTTGGGGGCTATAGTCCTTATCAACTAGTGTTTGGTAGAAATCCTAAAATTCCCTCCATTTTGGATGACCAGCCTCCAGCTTGGGAAGGGACTACAATTAGCTCAGGTTTTGCTGAACATTTAAATGCATTACATAGCAGTAGAAAACTGCGTGTTTAGGCAGCACGGTAGCATTGTGGATAGCACAATCGCTTCACAGCTCCAGGGTCCCAGGTTCGATTCCGGCTTGAGTCACTGTCTGTGCGGAGTCTGCACATCCTCCCCGTGTGTGCGTGGGTTTCCTCCGGGTGCTCCGGTTTCCTCCCACAGTCCAAAGATGTGCAGGTTAGGTGGATTGGCCATGCTAAATTGCCCTTAGTGTCCAAAATTGACCTTAGTGTTGGGTGGGGTTACTGGGTTGTGGGGATAGGGTGGAGGTGTTGACCTTGGGTGGGATGCTCTTTCCAGGAGCCGGTGCAGACTCGATGGGCCGAATGACCTCCTTCGGCATTGTAAATTCTATGTAAGAAAAGCTTTTTTGGAAGCAGAAGTCTCTGAAAGAATTCGCAGAGCTTTAAGACATAATGTACGGCCATCAGATGCCGTCTTTCAACAAGGAGAAATGGTATACTATAAGAGAGACAATTCTAATGAATGGAAAAGCCTAGGGAAGATCATAGGCATAGATGGCAAAACATTTATTTTGCAACATGGTAATCAAACTGTTAGGGCACATTCATCAAGGATAATGGGTACCGATTACAAATTTTCAAATTTAGACAGAACTCTCTTATAGTATACCATTTCTCCTTGTTGAAAGACGGAATGTGTTACAGACCTATGAGGACCAGTTAACTGATATAGACAGGGTTTCTGTGGAGGAACACGACACTTCTGATAAATTAGATCAGGCCATTTTTCCGAAAGGGCAACTGCCAAACATTGGTACAAAAGTGACATACTTGCCTGAAGGGTCTAGTCAATGGAAGGATGCAACTGTTATTAGTAGAGCAGGGAAGGCCACTGGAAAGTATAAACATTGGTTGAATGTACAGCATTCAGGGGAGGAAGTTAAGACAACGGATTGGGAAAACGAAGATCAAAAATGGAGGGCACAGAAACGCAGTGCTAGTTCAGATAGTACATTGGATAGTGAACAGGTTCGCAGGAAAAGGTCGAGAATTATTGAAAGGACATCCCGCTGCAGAAGAGAAAGATCATGCAGTAGCAGTACAGAACGAGACACCAGGCAGGAAAGGGGACATAGTTTATCAAGATCTCGGAACAGGAGTAAGACTACGAATACTAATAGAAGTAGGAGCCCACATGCATGTGAGATTTTGGTGGCTTCAAATAAATTAGATGAAAAAGTTATCAAAGATGCTAAACAGAAAGAATTGCATAGTTGGAGTGAATTTGGGGTATACACGGAAGTACCGGATAGGGGACAAAAAGCTCTATCCCACAGATGGATTTGTACAGAAAAGGTTCTTCCAGATGGAACTTATAAGGCAAAGGCCAGGCTTGTGGCAAGGGGATTTGAAGAAAACTTAGAAGATTAAGATTTAAGAGTAGATTCACCTACAGCAGGAAAGGTTATTTTAAAGATCTTCTTGGCTCTATTAGCCACAAAGGCATAGGACTGCAAATCTATAGATATAAAAGCTGCCTTTTTGCAGGGGCATCAGCTCCAGAGAGACATTTTTCTCCGTCCTCCTAAAGAAGCAGCGAACACAGAAGGGGTAGTGTGGAAGTTGAACAAATGTGTATATGGATTAAATGATACATCTAGAGTGTGGTACTTTTCGGTAAGGTCAGTCTTGTTAAAGTTAAGCTGTTGCCAGGTGAAAGCAGATCCTGCAATGTTTTACTGGCACTATAAAGGAAATCTTGCTGGCATCTTCATGAGGCATGTCGATGATTTTTTTGTGGGGTGGGACTAGTGATTTTGAAGCTATTGTAATCTCTGGTTTGAGGAAAGAATTCAGGGTTGGAAGTCGGGCTTCCGGTGCATTTAAATATATTGGTTTGGAAATCGGACAGACTCCGTTAGGGGCAACTTTACGTCAGCAATCTTACTTGGAAAGCATCAGTCCAATAGCAATTAGTCGTGGCCGGGTTTCACAAAAAGACGCAATGTTTTCGAAGATAGAAAAAGAGCAACTGCGAAGTATAATTGGGCAACTGAACTGGTTAGGAAGACAGACTAGACCGGATGTGAGTTTTGATGTTTTAGAGTTGAGTACAAAGGTGAATGATCCCAAAGTGGAAGATATTTGGGCAGCAGGGTAGCATGGTGGTTAGCATAAATGCTTCACAGCTCCAGGGTCCCAGGTTCGATTCCCGGCTGGGTCACTGTCTGTGTGGAGTCTGCACGTCCTTCCCCTGTGTGCGTGGGTTTCCTCCGGGTGCTCCGGTTTCGTCCCACAGTCCAAAGATGTGCGGGTTAGGTGGATTGGCCATGCTAAATTGCCCGTAGTATCCTAATAAAAGTAAGGTTAAGGGGGGGGGGTTTGTTGGGTTACAGGTATAGGGTGGATACGTGGGTTTGAGTAGGGTGATCATGGCCCGGCACAACATTGAGGGCCGAAGGGCCTGTTCTGTGCTGTACTGTTCTATGTTCTATGTTCTATGTTCTACATAATAAGAGCAAATAAAGTGTTGGTCAAACTAAAAATGCAGGATTGTGTTTTGAAGTTCCCTGTTTTAGGTGATCCTAGGCATTTGAAACTCATAGTAGTGATGCGTCCTATGCAAATTTATGTGATGGAGTTTCAGGCGCAGGAGGTTTTATAAGTTTTCTTTTTGGGAACAATGGTAAATGTTGTCCTCTTGTGTGGGAAACAAAGAAAATAAGGAGAGTGGTCAAAAGCACTTTGGCTGCTGAGACATTAAACTTAGTGGAAGCGGTGGATATGGCCTTTTATATAAGTCAGATATTGACAGAAATTTTGGGATTAGAGGATATAGGTAATATACCTATTGACTGTCACATTGACAATAAATCTCTGTGGGAAAATGTGCACTCTACAAAAAGTGTCAATGAAAAGAGGTTACGGATAGACATCGCAAGTTTAAAGCAGATAGAACATAGAATAGAACACTACAGCGCAGTACGGGCCCTTCGGCCCTCGATGTTGCGCCGACCTGTGAAACCATCTGAAGCCTATCTGACCTACACTATTCCATTTTCATCCATATGTCTATCCAGTGACCACTTAAATACCCTTAAAGTTGGCGAGTCTACTACTGTTGCAGGCAGGGCGTTCCACACCCCTACTACTCTCTGAGTAAAGAAACTGCCTCTGACATCTGTCCTATATCTCTCACCCCTCAATTTAAAGCTATGTCCCCTCGTGTTGGTCATCACCATCCGAGGAAAAAGACTCTCACTGTCCACCCTATCTAACCCTCTGACTATCTTATATGTCTCTATTAAGTCACCTCTCAGCCTTCTCCTCTCTAATGAAAACAACCTCAATTCCCTGAGCCTTTCCTCGTAAGACCTTCCCTCCATACCAGGCAACATCCTAGTAAATCTCCTCTGAACCCTTTCCAAAGCTTCCACATCCTTCCTATAATGGGTGACCAGAACTGCACGCAGTACTCCAGGTGTGGCCGCACCAGAGTTATGTACAGCTGCAGCATGACCTTGTGGTTCCGAAACTCAATCCCCCTGCTTATAAAGGCTAGCACACCATATGCCTTCTTAACAGCCCTATTAACCTGGGTGGCAACTTTCAGGGATTTATGTACCTGGATGCCGAGATCTCTCTGTTCATCTACACTACCAAGAATCTTGCCATTAGCCCAGTACTCTGCATTCCTGTTACTCCTTCCAAAGTGAACCACCTCACACTTTTCCGCATTAAACTCCATCTGCCACCTCTCAGCCCAGCTCTGCAGCTTATCTATGTCCCTCTGTATCCTATAACATCCTTCAGCACTATCCACAACTCCACCGACCTTCGTGTCCTCTGCAAATTTACTAACCCATCCTTCTACACCCTCTTCCAGGTCATTTATAAAAATGACAAACAGCAGTGGCCCCAAAACAGATCCTTGCGGTACACCACTAGTAACTGAACTCCAGGATGAACATTTGCCATCAACCACCACCCTCTGTCTTCTTTCAGCTAGCCAATTACTGATCCAAACCGCTAAATCACCTTCAATTCCATACTTCCTTATTTTCTGCAATAGCCTACCGTGGGGAACCTTATCAAACGCCTTACTGAAATCCATATACACCACATCAACAGCTTTACCCTGATCCACCTGTTTGGTCACCTTCTCAAAAAACTCAATAAGGTTTGTGAGACATGACCTACCCTTCACAAAACCGTGTTGAGTATCACTAATCAACTTGTTCTTTTCAAGATGATTATAAACCCTATCTCTTATAACCTTTTCCAACATTTTACCCACAACCGAAGTAAGGCTCACAGGTCTATAATTACCAGGGTTGTCTCTACTCCCCTTCTTGAACAAGGGGGCAACATTTGCTATCCTCCAGTCTTCCGGCACTATTCCTGTCGACAAAGACGACATAAAGATCAAGGACAAAGGCTCAGCAATCTCCTCCCTGGCTTCCCAGAGAATCCTAGGATAAATCCCATCTGGCCCAGGGGACTTATCTATTTTGACATTTTCTAAAATTGCTAACACCTCCTCCTTTTGAACCTCAATTCCATCTAGCCTGGTCGACTGAACCTGAGTGTTCTCCTCGACAACATTGTCTTTCTCCAGTGTAAACACTGACGAAAAATATCCATTTAATGCTTCCCCTATCTCCTCTGATTCCACACACAACTTTCCACTACTATCCTTGATTGGCCCTAATCTTACTCGAGTCATTCTTTTGTTCCTGATATACCTATAGAAAGCCTTAGGGTTTTCCTTGATCCTATCCGCCACCGACTTTTCGTGTCCTCTCCTCGCTCTTCTTAACTCTCCCTTTAGGTCCTTCCTGGCTAACTTGTAACTCTCAAGTGCCCTAACTGAGCCTTCATGTCTCATCCTAACATAAGCCTTCTTCTTCCTCTTGACAAGTGCTTCAACTTCCTTAGTAAACCACGGCTCCCTTGCTCGACAACTTCCTCCCTGCCTGACAGGTACATACTTATCAAGGACACGCAGTAGCTGTTCTTTGAAAAAGCTCCACATTTCGATTGTACCCATCCCCTGCAGTTTCCTTCCCCATCCTATACCTCCTAAATCTTGCCGAATAGCATCATAATTGCCTTTCCCCCAGCTATAATTCTTGCCTTGCGGTATATACCTATCCCTGCCCATTGCTAAAGTAAACATAACCGAGTTGTGATCACTATCACCAAAGTGCTCACCTACATCTAAATCTAACACCTGGCCGGGTTCATTACCCAGTACCAAATCCAATGTGGCCTCGCCCCTTGTTGGCCTGTCTACATACTGTGTCAGAAAGCCCTCCTGCACACACTGCACAAAAACTGACCCATCTATAGTACTCGAACTATAGTATTTCCAGTCAATATTTGGAAAGTTAAAGTCCCCCATAACAACTACCCTGTTACTCTCGCTCCTGTCAAGAATCATCTTTGCAATCCTTTCCTCTAAATCTCTGGGACTATTCGGAGGTCTATAGACAACTCCCAACAGGGTGACCTCTCCTCTACTGTTCCTAACCTCGGCCCATACTGCCTCAGTAGACGAGTCCTCAAGCGTCCTTTCTACCGCCGTAATACTTTCCTTGATTAACAATGCCACACCCCCCCCCTCTTTTACCATCTTCTCTGTTCTTACAGAAACATCTAAATCCTGGAAACTGCAACAACCATTCCTGTCCCTGCTCTACCCATGTCTCCGAAATCGCCACAACATCGAGATCCCAGGTACCAACCCATGCTGCAAGCTCACCCACCTTATTCCGGATGCTCCTGGCGTTGAAGTAGACACACTTCAAACCAGCGTCCTGCTTGCCGGTGCCCTCTTTCGAACTTTTAACCCTATCCCTGACCTCACTACTCTCAACATCCTGTACACTGGGACTACAATTTAGGTTCCCATCCCCCTGCTGAATTAGTTTAAACCCCCCCGAAGAGCACTAGCAAATCTCCCTCCCAGGATATTGGTACCCCTCTGGTTCAGGTGAAGACCATCCTGTTTGTAGAGGTCCCACCTACCCCAGAATGAGCCCCAATTATCCAGGAAACCAAAACCCTCCCTCCTGCACCATCCCTGTAGCCACATGTTCAACTCCTCTCTCTCCTTATTTCTTACTTCGCTAGCACGTGGCACGGGTAACAACCCAGAGATAACAACTCTGTTTGTTCTAGCTCTCAGCTTCCACCCTAGCTCCCTGAATTTCTGTCTCAAATCCCCATCTCTCTCTGTTGGACAGAGGGGAAATAACAAAAATTAAATGGTTTGACAGTAGCTATCAACTGTCAGACTGTTTCACGAAAAGAGGGGCCAGTTCACAGAAACTTTTAGATATCGTGAATGAAGGGCGCCTGTTTCTGTGAATGTTTTTTTTTCTTCTACTTAAAAAAAAAAGGGGGAATCAGGTGTGTGTTTTAGTTTCTTCAAATTTTAGTTTCTTGAAATTTTGTTTTTACCTAATTGTTTTTTTTCTCCAAGGAAGGGGAGACTGTTAAGTAGTGGGTTAAGAGACATTGCAATTAGTTGTCTCATTTATGTTAAGTGTTCAGTGATTGTCTCATTTATGTTAAGTGTTCAATGATTGACACTGATATGTAAAGGGGCTTCAGGTGGACTCTGGAGCTTTTGATGATCTGTAGAGTTCTGTGCAGAGTGAGTTTGAACCATTAAAGGTGTGTTGGGGAAAAAGGAGCTGAACTCTTGCCTCTTCATACCACAGCATCTAGTACATGTTAACATGGGGAGCACATGGCCCACTCTACAGGTGTGGTACAGCAGAAATGGAAAAGTATTTTTTTCAAGCAAAACAATGTTTATTCTATGGACTCAAGTTAACCTTTTTAAAACATACAGTGAACATCTCAACAACCATTCAAATACAACCCCCAAAGAATACAACACTAAGTAATCCTTAATAAATTCCCAAACAACATTCAGAAGACAAAAGACCCTTTTTACACAACGATCGGGTTTAAATTCACTATAGAGAGCAGTTACTACTTTGAAAATCCCAAATGACCATTCATAAGCTTGCAGAGAGTTATACACATCCTGCTGTGATTTCAGCTTCTCCAAAACTAAAATGAAACCAAACCCACCCTGCAGCAAAAAGACTAAAGCGAAAGTAAAAAGCTGACAGATAGCCCAGCTCCACCCACTCGCTGACATCACTGCAGTAATAAACACCCATTTCTTAAAGGTACTCTCACTACAGATACCTATATACACACCCATTTATAAACACTCATTTCTTAAAGGTACTCTAACATGACATCTTCCCCAAGAAAAAAAAATAAACCATCAACTTCAAGATGGTTTCATTTTTCACATTTTCACCATCCTTTAAAAAACGCACACAGTAAATATATTTTTTCGTTTCAAAAAACAACACACGCAAACAGGTATAATAATATAGTCCATTTTTGTTCTTCTTCCTCCAACTGAAATCCTTCTCAACTGACATCTCTTTGAACAACAAGGTCTTTGCACGGTTCATCTATTTCTCTACCCCTCGGCATTTCTCTTCAAAGTCAGATACTTCAGTTCAATCTGATCATAGGGTCCCTTGTAATTTTCCAACACAGGAACATTGGTTACCACAGCTTTCAGGCAGTCAAATGCCTCTTGAAACTCCGCTGTCCATTGAAATTTTTGACGTTTCTTCAGCAAGTCCATCAGTGGAGCAAACACGCGACAAAACCTTTGCACAAATGTTCGATCAAATCCACTCATGCCAAGAAATCGCATTATTTCCCTTCGTCTTGAGGGTATCCCTGGAAACTCCTCAAGGAAAGTGACTTGGACTTTTCCAAATTCACTATTGTCTAGGTTTACCACCAAAGCCGCCTCCTGAAGTCGATCAAATAACTCCCATCAGATGTTTTAAATGTTCTTTCCATGTCTGGCTGAAAATTATCAGATCGTCGATGTATACCGCACAATTGGGTAATCCTGAACCAACTTTGTTAGTTAACCGTTGAAATGTGGCTGGGGCGCTTTTCATGCCAAATGGCATAACTTTGAATTGGTATATACCATATGGAGACACAAAAGCTGAAATCTCCTTCGCCCTGCTGGATAAAGATACGTGCCAGTAACCTTTAAGTAAATCCAGTTTAGAAATAAAAGCTGATTGTCCCACTTTCTCAATGCAATCCTCCGAATGTGGGATAGGATAAGAGTCCGTTCTTGTAACTGCATTAACCTTTCTATAGTCCACACACAACCATTGGGTACTGTCTGGTTTAGGTACCATCACAATGTGTGAGCTCCATTGGCTGCAACCCACTTCAATTATGCCATTTTTAAGCATACTCACAATCTCTTTGTTAACCTATGCCAATTTTAAAGGGTTCAGTCTATATGGATGTTGTTTGATTGGAACAGCATTTTCCACATCTACATCATGTAGTGCCATTTTAGTACTTGCCAATTTATCGCTGCAAACTTGCCCACGTGATATCAATAACACTTTCAGGTCAGTCCGTTTTTCCTCTGGAAGGTAACTTAACAATTTATCCCAATTTTTAAGAACATCCTCATTTTCCAATTTTATTTGAGGTATGTCAAATTCACAGTCATCTGGATTTGGTTCATCACTTTGAGTTAGAATCATTAAACCCTCCTCCTTTTTCTCTCCTTCCCTTTCAAAGTGCCTTTTAAGCAGATTCACATGACACACTTTGTGAGTTTTCTTCTATCTGGCTTTTTTACCACATCATTTTACCACGTAATTTCCTTTCAATATGATAAGGTCCACAAAACTTTGCTTTTAAAAGTTCACCTACCACTGATAACAATACTAAAACTTTATCACCACTGACAAAACTATGAACTTTGGATTTCTTGTCTGCGACCCGTTTCATCCCATTTTGTGCAACTTTTAAATGTTGTCTAGCCAATTCACCTGCTCTATTTAATCAATCCCTAAAATTTGACACACAATCCAATAAAGTAATTTTCGATTTCTCACTCACCAATTTTTCCTTAATCAATTTAAGTGGTCCTCTTACCACAGGACCAAAAATTAGTTCAAAAGGACTGAATTTGGTTGACTCATTAGGTGCATCCCTAATTACAAACAGTACGAATGGAATTCCTTTATCCCAATCCTCTGGATAATTGTGACAATAAGCCCTTAACATTGTCTTTAATGTCTGATGCCACCTTTCTAATGCTCCCTGCGACTCTGAATGGTACGCAGTTGATTAAAATTGTTTTATTCCAAAGCTATCCATAACTTCTTTGAATAACCTTGAGGTAAAATTCTATCCTTGATCTGATTGTATTTCTGTGGGTAGTCCATATCTAGTAAAGAATTTAAGTAATTCCTCCACAATCTTTTTTGCTGTAATATTACGTACTGGAATGGCCTCTGGAAACCTAGTAGACACATCCATTATCGCCAAAAGATATTGATTCTCACTTTTCTTTTTGGGAAGCGGTCCTATGCAATCAATTAAGACCCTTGTAAAAGGTTCCTCAAATGCTGGAATGGGTATTAAGGGCGCTGGTTTTATCACTGCTTGAGGTTTCCCTATCACTTGACATGTGTGACATGATTGACAAAATTTAACTACATCTTTAGGTAGTCCAGGCCAATAAAAATGTTTCTGTATTTTAGCTTGAGTTTTCCTTATTCCCAAATGACCTCCCACTGGTACCTCATGTGCAACTCGCAACACCTCCTTTCTATACCCTATCGGCAATACTACTTGATGAACATCTGCCCACTTTTCATCCGCCTGCATATGTAAAGGTCTCCATTTTATCATCAAGACATCACTTTTACGGTGATAACACTCTGGTATACACTCAGATTCCTCTTCCGTGTATGCTTTCTGATACATCCGTTTTATTTCTATGTCTTTCTGTTGTAATTCCGCCAATTTTCCTGAACTAAAAATATCCGCCTCATTCTCCACCTATTCTTGTTCTTTTTCAATAATCTGATCAAAAATAGTTTCTGATAATTGCACTTCACTTCATCTTCACTCTTTGATTTCTCCTCTTGTCTTAACCTGTGACTTTGCGACCTTGTCACTACACAATCCAAAAAATCCCAGGATACTCGTCCTCCGACAGTTCAGTTGTCTGATTTTCCACTGGCATATCAACCACAGTAGGTATCACTCCCACCTGCGATCCAGCTATATCATTACCCAAGATAAACTGTATTCCTGGACAAGATAGTTTCTCTATTACTCCTACTACCACTTCACCACTCTTCACTGGACTTTCCAACCTTACCTTTCTAATGGAACACTACTCCTCTCACCCTGAATTCCACATATTACCATCTTTTCTGGCAATATTCTTCCCAAACTACATAACTCCTCATCTCTTTCCATTAAAGATTTACTAGCTCCCGTATCTCTTAAAATTGTGACTTCTTTACCTGTTCCTCCTGATACATAAACCTTACCTACACAAGTAAATTCTTTAATGAGATCTGGCACCTTCTTATCAATCACCTCTTGATCAGGCTGTACAATCTTTTGTACCTCCTTCGCTTCACTTGGAATTTCCTTTACCACTTTAACAAATCCCACTGTCTTATCCTGTTTTACCACATCAGCCTTCCAGTGCTTTTCTTCAACCACCAGCAGTGTGATTTTACATGGCCTAGTTTATTACAGTGAAAACATTTGAAACTTTTCATTTAATAATAATAATAATAATAATAATAATAGCTGATTGTCACAAAGTAGGCTTCAATGAAGTTACTGTGAAAAGCCCCCAGTCGCCACATTCCCGCACCTGTTCGGGGAGGCTGGTACGAGAATTGAACCCACGCTGCTGCCTTGTTCTGCATTACAAGCCAGCTCTTTTGCCCACTGTGCTAAACCAGCCATTTTCTTTTCCACCCTCATGGATTTCTTTTTTAATCTGAGGTACACTCTCCTTATTATCTCCCATCAGATCACCTTTACCTTTACCATTTGAGTATTTCTCATGTCCCCAGTTTCTATCCCTCACCGGCTGAAACTGATGTCGGAAACCAAGCTTTGATTTATGAATCATCTTTCATAATTCATAATCATCTGGCATTTCTGCTGCTAATCTCACAGCTTTAACCCTCTGCTCTTCCACATGAGTTCTCACAACATCAGGAATTGAATTTTTAAA
Organism: Scyliorhinus canicula; assembly: GCF_902713615.1. Classification (NCBI taxonomy): domain Eukaryota; kingdom Metazoa; phylum Chordata; class Chondrichthyes; order Carcharhiniformes; family Scyliorhinidae; genus Scyliorhinus; species Scyliorhinus canicula. Next base: position 76,745,683 of record NC_052160.1, on the reverse strand, counting down.
CTCCTCCAAAAGTATAATTTCTCTGAGAGCTTCATACGTTTGGTCTATGTTAAAAGCCCTTATCCACTTATCAAAATTACTATTTGATCCTTTCAAACTCCATGTATGTTTGACCAAAATTTTTCCTTGCATTTCTAAACCTTTGTCTGTAAGTTTCAGGCACTAGTTCATATGCACCAAAGATGGATTTTTTCCCCCTCCTCATACGTCCCAGATACCTCCTCTGGTAGTGATGCAAACACTTCACTAGCCCTACCTACCAGCTTTGTTTGAATCAGTAATACCCACATGTCCTGTGTCCATTTCATTTGTTTAGCCACCTTCTCAAATGAAATGACCTTCTCATCAAACCTTGGCAATGCTTGGACATATTTAAATAGATCCCCACCAAGCCTTCGACTTTGACGCTCCTTCTCACTATCCTCATCACTATCCTCAAACTGCACATTTCCCTATAAATCAGCTAATTTTAACTGACTGTCATGTTTCATGGCCTTTTTCTGAAGTTCAAACTCTCTCTCTCTCTCTTTTTCCTCTAACTCTTTCGTATTCAAGCTGCTTTAATTCTTTCTCACGTTCCATTTGTTTAATTTGTAACTGAAATTTTGCCATTTCCAATGAGTCAAACTGTATCTTAGGCAATTTTAAATGCTTCGCCACCGCCATAATTACCTCACCTTTTCCCTTTCTGTCAGGCAATGTTAACTGCAATGTTTTTCGCCAAATCTAACAGTCTGCTTTTAGTCTCAGTCCATAATGTACTGCGTGTGACCATCACCACCCCCAAAAACGTCCGAGCCTCTGAATGAGCCATTGTCCACAACACACTCCCTACTTAAACTGAAATACCAGACTTGAAAAGCAACCACAATATGCTCACCCCTCACTGTCTTTAAGTTCACTAAGCCAATAGAATAGATAGACTTTTATCCCCCTCAAGCCCCCAATTTGTTATGAGCCAGGGTTTAGAGGACCCCAAAGTGTATCACGTAGTTCACCTGACCCACAACTTTTACTAGATTATGGTATGGGTAGCACACGGCCCACTCTACAGGTGTGGTACAGCAGAAATGGAAAAGTATTTTTTTCAAGCAAAACAATGTTTATTCTATGAACTCAAGTTAACCTTTTTGAAACATACAGTGAACATCTTAGCAACCATTAATTCAAATTCAACCCCCAAAGAATACAGCACTAGGTAATCCTTAATAAATTCCCAAACAACATTCAGAAGGAAAAAGACCCTTTTAACACAAAGATCAGGTTTAAATTCACTATTGAGAGCAATTACCACTTTTAAAATCCCAAATGAACATTCATAAGCTTGCAGAGATTCACACACATCCTGCTGTGATTTCAGCTTCTCCAAAACTAAAATGAAACCAAACCCACCCTGCAGCAAAAGCCTATAGCAAAAGTAAAAAGCTGACAGACAGCCCAGCTCCACCCACTCACTGCAGTAATAAACACCCATTTCTTAAAGGTACTCTCACTACAGATACTTATATACACACCCATTTATAAACACCTATTTCTTAAAGGTACTCTCACATGACACACTTGACAATAAACAAATCCATAAAGCAATCACCCACACTGTGTTTAGTCTTAAAGGCATTGTGAGCAGCAAATACAATATTAAATGGCACCAAATGGCAACAAAGAGAAAATGCTGGAAAATCTCAGCAGGTCTGGCAGCATCTGCAGGGAGAGAAAAGAGCTACTGTTTCAAGTCCTGATAACCTTTTTCTATCCCTACCTCAGCACTGCTGCCTCACAGGCCAGGGACTCGGCTTCGATTCTGGCCTTGGGTCACTGTCTTTATGGACAAAGATCAAAGAACAATACAGCAGAGGAACAGGCCCTTCGGCCCTCCAAGCCTGTACCAGTCATGATACTAACCTTGGCAAAACCCTCAGCACTTCTTTTTGTGCAGTATCCATCTATCCGTCTATCCGCGATTGTTTCCTAGAACAGTATGTAATGGAACCTACGAGGGAACAAGCGGTCCTAGATCTTGTCCTTTGTAATGAGACAGGATTGATTCATGATCGCATAGTTAGGGATCCTCTCGGAAGGAGCGATCACAATATGGTGGAATTTAAAATACAGATGGAGGGTGAGAAAGTAAAATCAAATACTAGTGTTTTGTGTTTAAACAAAGGGGATTACAATGGGATGAGTGAAGAACTAGCTAAGGTAGACTGGGAGCAAAGACTTTATGGTGGAACAGTTGAGGAACAGTGGAGAACCTTCCACTGGAGAACCTCAGCAAAGGTTTATACCAACAAAAAGGAAGGACGGTAGAAAGAGGGAAAATCGACCGTGGATATCTAAGGAAATAAGGGACAGTATCAAGTTGAAGGAAAAAGCATACAAAATGGCAAAGATTGGTGGGAGACTAGAGGGAAATCTTTAGGGGGCAACAGAAAGCTACTAAAAATGTTATAAAGAAGAGTAAGATAGAGTATGAGAGTAAGCTTGCTCAGAATATAAAAACAGACAGTAAAAGTTTTTTAAAATATATAAAACAAAAAAGAGTGGCTAAAGTAAATATTGGTCCTTTAGAGGATGAGAAGGGAGTTTTAATAATGGGAGATGAGGAAATGGCTGAGGAACTGAACAGGTTTTTTGGGTCGGTCTTCACAGTGGAAGACACAAATAACATGCCAGTGACTGATAGAAATGAGGCTATGACAGGTGAAGACCTTGAGAGGATTGCTATCACTAAGGAGGTAGTGATGGGCAAGCTAATGGGGCTAAAGGTAGACAAGTCTCCTGGCCCTGATGGAATGCATCCCATAGTGCTAAAAGAGATGGCTAGGGAAATTGCAGATGCACTACTGATGATTTACCAAATTCACTAGACTCTGGGGTGGTCCCGGTGGATTGGAAATTAGCAAACGTGACACCACTGTTTAAAAAAGGAGGTAGGCAGAGAGCAGGAAATTATAGGCCAGTGAGCTTAACTTCGGTAGTAGGGAAGATGCTGGAATCTATCATCAAGGAAGAAATAGTGAGGCATCTGGATAGAAATTGTCCCATTGGGCAGATGCAGCATGGGTTCATAAAGGGCAGGTCATGCCTAACTAATTTAGTGGAATTTTTTGAGGCCTTTTTCTGAGGACATACATGCAGTAGATAATGGGGAGCCAATGGATGTGGTATATCTGGATTTCCAGAAATCCTTTGACAAGGTGCCACACAAAAGGTTGCTGCATGAGATAAAGATGCATGACATTAAGGGTAAAGTAGTAGCATGGATAGAGGATTGGTTAATTAATAGAAAGCAAAGAGTGGGGATTAATGAGGTTTCTCTGGTTGGCAATCAGTAGCTACTGGGTCCCTCAGGGATCCGTGTTGGGCTCACAATTGTTCACAATTTACATAGATGATTTGGAGTTGGGGACCAAGGGCAGTGTGTCCAAGTTTGCAGATGACACTAAGATGAGTGGTAAAGGAAAAAGTGCAGAGGATACTGGAAGTCTGCAGAGAGATTTGGATAGGTTAAGTGAATGGGCTAGGGTCTGGCAGATGGAATACAATGTTGACAAATGTGAGGTTATCCATTTTAGTAGGAATAACAGAAAACGGGATTATTATTTGAACGCTAAAATATTAAAGCATGCCGCTGTGCAGAGAGACCTGGGTGTGCTAGTGCATGAGTCACAGAAAGTTGGTTTACAGGTGCAACAGGTGATCAAGAAGGCAAATGGAATTTTGTCCTTCATTGCTAGAGGGATGGAGTTTAAGACTAGGGAGGTTATGTTGTAATTGTATAAGGTGTTAGTGAGGCCACTCCTAGAACATAGAACATAGAACAGTACAGCACAGAACAGGCTCTTCGGCCCTCGATGTTGTGCCGAGCCATGATCACCCTACTCAAACCCACGTATCCAACCTATACCCAGGGCAGCATGGTAGCATGGTGGTTAGCATAAATGCTTCACAGCTCCAGGGTCCCAGGTTCGATTCCCGGCTGGGTCACTGTCTGTGTGGAGTCTGCACGTCCTCCCCGTGTGTGCGTGGGTTTCCGCCCACAGTCCAAAGATGTGCGGGTAAGGTGGATTGGCCATGATAAATTGCCCTTAGTGTCCTAAAGAATAAGGTTAATGGGGGGGTTGTTGGGTTAAGGGTATGGGGGTGAATATGTGGGTTTGAGTGGGGTGATCATTGCTCGGCACAACATCGTTGGGGTGTACTGTTCTAAATTCTAAATACCCGTAACCCAACAACCCCCCCCCCCCCCTAACCTTACTTTTTTTAGGACACTACGGGCAATTTAGCATGGCCAATCCACCTAACCCGCACATCTTTGGACTGTGGGAGGAAACCGGAGCACCCGGAGGAACCCCACGCACACACGGGGAGGACGTGCAGACTCCGCACAGACAGTGACCCAGCCGGGAATCGAACCTGGGACCCTGGAGCTGTGAAGCATTTATGCTAACCACCATGCTACCGTGCTGCCCACAAGACCTGGAGTATTGTGTTCAGTTTTGGTCTCCTTACTTGAGAAAGGACGTACTGGCACTGGAGGGTGTACAGAGGAGATTCACTAGATTAATCCCAGAGCTGAAGGGGTTGGAATATGAGGAGAGGTTGAGTAGACTGGGACTGTACTCGTTGGAATTTAGAAGGATGAGTGGGGATCTTATAGAAACATATAAAATTATGAAGGGAATAGATAGGATAGATGCGGGCAGGTTGTTTCCACTGGCAGGTGAAAGCAGAACTAGGGGGCATAGCCTCAAAATAAGGGGAAGTTGATTTAGGACTGAGTTTAGGAGGAACTTCTTCACCCAAAGGGTTGTGAATCTATGGAATTCCTTGCCCAGTGAAGCAGTTGAGGCTCCTTCATTAAATGTTTTTAAGGTAAAGATAGATAGTTTTTGAAGAATAAAGGGATTAAGGGTTATGGCGTTCAGGCCAGAAAGTGGAGTTGAGTCCACAAAAGATCAGCCATGATCTCATTGAATGGCGGAGCAGGCTCGAGGGGCCAGATGGCCTACTCCTGCTCCTAGTTCTTATGTTCTTATACCTATCCTATTCATGTATTTATCAAGATGCCTTTTGAACGCCGTTAATGTGGAGTTTGCACTTTCGCCCCGTGTTTGCGTGGGTTTCCTCCAGGTGCTCCAGTTTCCTCCCACTGTCCAAAGATGTGCAGGTTAGGTGGATTGGCCATGTTAAATTTCTCCTTAGTGACCAAAGTTGTGTAGGTTACGTGGGGTTATGGGGATATGGCGATAAAGTAGGACTAGGTCAGGTACTCTTTCAGAGGGTTAGTGCAGTCCTGATGGGCTGAATAGCCTCCTTCTGCACTGTAGGGATTCTATGGAAAATAAAGAAAATTACATGGTTGTTTTACCTGATGTACATTTGTGCTCTTGATGATGAAAAAGGAGTAAAAATGACAAATGTTCCATCAGCTGCACTTACATCGGAATCGGAAAGTGCTTTGGGAAGGTGTTGTGGGACGATGTTGTGGAACGATGTTGTGGGACGATGTTGCGGAATAATGATGTGGGACAATGCTGCTCCTGACTGTGTATGGTGCTGCTCCTGTGTATGGTGCTGCTCCTGACTGTGTGTGGTGCTGCTCCTGACTGTGTATGGTGCTGCTCCTGTGTATGGTGCTGCTCCTGACTGTGTATTGTGCTGCTCCTGACTGTGTATGGTGCTGCTCCTGACTGTGTATGGTGCTGCTCCTGACTGTGTATTGTGCTGCTCCTGACTGTGTGTGGTGCTGCTCCTGTGTATGGTGCTGCTCCTGACTGTGTATGGTGCTGCTCCTGACTGTGTATGGTGCTGCTCCTGACTGTGTATGGTGCTGCTCCTGACTGTGTGTGGTGCTGCTCCTGACTGTGTATGGTGCTGCTCCTGTGTATGGTGCTGCTCCTGACTGTGTATGGTGCTGCTCCTGACTGTGTATGGTGCTGCTCCTGACTGTGTACGGTGCTGCTCCTGACTGTGTGTGGTGCTGCTCCTGTCTGTGTATGGTGCTGCTCCTCACTGTGTACGGTGCTGCTCCTGACTGTGTATGGTGCTGCTGCTGACTGTGTCTGGTGCTGCTCCTGTGTATGGTGCTATTCCTGACTGTGTATGGTGCTGCACCTGTGTATGGTGCTATTCCTGACTGTGTATGGTGCTGCTCCTGACTGTGTATGGTGCTGCTCCTGTGTTTGGTGCTGCTCCTGACTGTGTACGGTGCTGCTCCTGACTGTGTACGGTGCTGCTCCTGACTGTGTACGGTGCTGCTCCTGACTGTGTACGGAGCTGCTCCTGATTGTGTACGGAGCTGCTCCTGATTGTGTACGGAGCTGCTCCTGATTGTGTACGGTGCGGCTCCTGACTGTGTACGGTGCTGCTCCTGACTGTGTACGGTGCTGCTCCTGGCTGTGTACGGTGCTGCTCCTGACTGTGTACGGTGCTGCTCCTGACTGTGTACGGTGCTGCTCCTGACTGTGTATGGTGCTGCTCCTGACTGTGTATGGTGCTGCTCCTGACTGTGTATGGTGCTGCTCCTGACTGTGTATGGTGCTGCTCCTGACTGTGTACGGTGATGCTCCTGTGTATGGTGTGCTCCTGACTGTGTGTGGTGCTGCTCCTGACTGTGTATGGTGCTGCTCCTGACTGTGTATGGCGCTGCTCCTGACTGTGTATGTTGCTGCTCCTGACTGTGTATGTTGCTGCTCCTGACTGTGTATGGTGCTGCTCCTGACTGTGTATGGTGCTGCTCCTGACTGTGTATGGTGCTGCTCCTGACTGTGTATGGTGCTGCTCCTGTGTATGGTGCTGCTCCTGACTGTGTATGGTGCTGCTCCTGTGTATGGTGCTGATCCTGACTCTGTGTGGTGCTGCTCCTGACTGTGTATGGTGCTGCTCCTGACTGTGTATGGTGCTGCTCCTGACTGTGTATGGTGCTGCTCCTGACTGTGTACGGTGCTGCTCCTGACTGTGTATGGTGCTGCTCCTGACTGTGTACGGTGCTGCTCCTGACTGTGTATGGTGCTGCTCCTGACTGTGTATGGTGCTGCTCCTGACTGTGTACGGTGCTGCTCCTGACTGTGTATGGTGCTGCTCCTGACTGTGTATGGTGCTGCTCCTGACTGTGCATGGTGCTGCTCCTGACTCTTTGTGGTGCTGCTCCTGTGTATGGTGCTGCTCCTGACTGTGTATGGTGCTGCACCTGTGTATGGTGCTGCTCCTGTGTATGGTGCTGCTCCTGACTGTGTATGGTGCTGCTCCTGTGTATGGTGCTGCTCCTGTGTATGGTGCTGCTCCTGACTGTGTATGGTGCTGCTCCTGTGTATGGTGCTGCTCCTGACTGTGTGTGGTGATGCTCCTGACTGTGTATGGTGCTGCTCCTGTGTATGGTGCTGCTCCTGTGTATGGTGCTGCTCCTGTGTATGGTGCTGCTCGTGTGTATGGTGCTGCTCCTGTGTATGGTGCTGCTCCTGTGTATGGTGCTGCTCCTGACTGTGTGTGGTGCTGCTCCTGTGTATGGTGCTGCTCGTGTGTATGGTGCTGCTCCTGTGTATGGTGCTGCTCCTGACTGTGTATGGTGCTGCTCCTGTGTGTGTTGCTGCTCCTGACTGTGTATGGTGCTACTCCTGACTGTGTATGGTGCTGCTCCTGACTGTGTATGGTGCTGCTCCTGACTGTGTATGGTGCTGCTCCTGACTGTGTATGTTGCTGCTCCTGACTGTGTATGGTGCTGCTCCTGTGTGTGTTGCTGCTCCTGACTGTGTGTGGTGCTGCTCCTGTGTATGGTGCTGCTCCTGACTGTGTATGGTGCTGCTCCTGACTGTGTATGGTGCTGCTCCTGACTGTGTGTGGTCCTGCTCCTGACTGTGTATGGTGCTGCTCCTGTGTATGGTGCTGCTCCTGACTGTGTATGGTGCTGCTCCTGTGTATGGTGCTGCTCCTGACTGTGTATGGTGCTGCTCCTGACTGTGTATGGTGCTGCTCCTGACTGTGTAGGGTGCTGCTCCTGTGTATGGTGCTGCTCCTGACTCTGTTTGGTGCTGCTCCTGACTCTGTTTGGTGCTGCTCCTGACTGTGTATGGTGCTGCTCCTGACTGTGTAGGGTGCTGCTCCTGACTGTGTATGGTGCTGCTCCTGACTGTGTATGGTGCTGCTCCTGTGTGTGGTGCTGCTCCTGACTGTGTACGGTGCTGCTCCTGACTGTGTATGGTGCTGCTCCTGACTGTGTATGGTGCTGCTCCTGTGTGTGGTGCTGCTCCTGACTGTGTACGGTGCTGCTCCTGACTGTGTATGGTGCTGCTCCTGACTGTGTATGGTGTTGCTCCTGTGTATGGTGCTGCTCCTGTGTATGTTGCTGCTCCTGACTGTGTACGGTGCTGCTCCTGACTGTGTATGGTGCTGCTCCTGACTGTGTATGGTGCTGCTCCTGTGTGTGGTGCTGCTCCTGACTGTGTACGGTGCTGCTCCTGACTGTGTATGGTGCTGCTCCTGTGTTTGGTGCTGCTCCTGTGTATGGTGCTGCTCCTGACTGTGTAGGCTGCTGCTCCTGACTCTGTTTGGTGCTGCTCCTGACTGTGTATGGTGCTGCTCCTGACTCTGTTTGGTGCTGCTCCTGACTGTGTAGGGTGCTGCTCCTGACTCTGTTTGGTGCTGCTCCTGACTGTGTACGGTGCTGCTCCTGACTGTGTATGGTGCTGCTCCTGACTGTGTATGGTGCTGCTCCTGACTGTGTATGGTGCTGCCCCTGACTGTGTATGGTGCTGCTCCTGACTGTGTGTGGTGCTGCTCCTGACTGTGTATGGTGCTGCTCCTGACTCTCTGGTGCTGCTCCTGACTGTGTGTGGTGCTGCTCCTGACTGTGTGTGGTGCTGCTCCTGACTGTGTATGGTGCTGCTCCTGTGTATGTTGCTGCTCCTGACTGTGTACGGTGCTGCTCCTGACTGTGTATGGTGCTGCTCCTGTGTATGGTGCTGCTCCTGACTGTGTAGGGTGCTGCTCCTGTGTATGGTGCTGCTCCTGACTCTGTTTGGTGCTGCTCCTGACTGTGTACGGTGCTGCTCCTGACTGTGTATGGTGCTGCTCCTGACTCTGTTTGGTGCTGCTCCTGACTGTGTATGGTGCTGCTCCTGACTGTGTATGGTGCTGCTCCTGACTGTGTATGGTGCTGCTCCTGACTGTGTATGGTGCTGCTCCTGACTGTGTATGGTGCTGCCCCTGACTGTGTGTGGTGCTGCTCCTGACTGTGTATGGTGCTGCCTCTGACTGTGTATGGTGCTGCTCCTGACTGTGTGTGGTGCTGCTCCTGACTGTGTATGGTGCTGCTCCTGACTCTCTGGTGCTGCTCCTGACTGTGTGTGGTGCTGCTCCTGACTGTGTGTGGTGCTGCTCCTGACTGTGTATGGTGCTCCTGACTGTGTATGGTGCTGCTCCTGACTGTGTATGGTGCTGCTCCTGACTGTGTATGGTGCTGCTCCTGACTGTGTACGGTGCTGCTCCTGACTGTGTGTGGTGCTGCTCCTGTCTGTGTATGGTGCTGCTCCTCACTGTGTACGGTGCTGCTCCTCACTGTGTATGGTGCTGCTCCTGACTGTGTCTGGTGCTGCTCCTGTGTATGGTGCTATTCCTGACTGTGTATGGTGCTGCACCTGTGTATGGTGCTATTCCTGACTGTGTATGGTGCTGCTCCTGACTGTGTATGGTGCTGCTCCTGTGTTTGGTGCTGCTCCTGACTGTGTACGGTGCTGCTCCTGACTGTGTACGGTGCTGCTCCTGACTGTGTACGGTGCTGCTCCTGACTGTGTACGGAGCTGCTCCTGATTGTGTACGGAGCTGCTCCTGATTGTGTACGGAGCTGCTCCTGACTGTGTATGGTGCTGCTCCTGACTGTGTACGGTGCTGCTCCTGGCTGTGTACGGTGCTGCTCCTGACTGTGTACGGTGCTGCTCCTGACTGTGTATGGTGCTGCTCCTGACTGTGTATGGTACTGCTCCTGACTGTGTATGGTGCTGCTCCTGACTGTGTACGGTGATGCTCCTGTGTATGGTGTGCTCCTGACTGTGTGTGGTGCTGCTCCTGACTGTGTATGGTGCTGCTCCTGACTGTGTATGGTGCTGCTCCTGACTGTGTATGGCGCTGCTCCTGACTGTGTATGTTGCTGCTCCTGACTGTGTATGGTGCTGCTCCTGACTGTGTATGGTGCTGCTCCTGACTGTGTATGGTGCTGCTCCTGACTGTGTATGGTGCTGCTCCTGACTGTGTATGGTGCTGCTCCTGTGTATGGTGCTGCTCCTGACTGTGTATGGTGCTGCTCCTGTGTATGGTGCTGATCCTGACTCTGTGTGGTGCTGCTCCTGACTGTGTATGGTGCTGCTCCTGACTGTGTATGGTGCTGCTCCTGACTGTGTACGGTGCTGCTCCTGACTGTGTACGGTGCTGCTCCTGACTGTGTATGGTGCTGCTCCTGACTGTGTATGGTGCTGCTCCTGACTCTTTGTGGTGCTGCTCCTGTGTATGGTGCTGCTCCTGACTGTGTATGGTGCTGCTCCTGACTGTGTATGGTGCTGCTCCTGTGTGTGTTGCTGCTCCTGACTGTGTGTGGTGCTGCTCCTGTGTATGGTGCTGCTCCTGTGTATGGTGCTGCTCCTGACTGTGTATGGTGCTGCTCCTGACTGTGTATGGTGCTGCTCCTGACTGTGTATGGTGCTGCTCCTGTGTGTGTTGCTGCTCCTGACTGTGTGTGGTGCTGCTCCTGTGTATGGTGCTGCTCCTGTGTTTGGTGCTGCTCCTGACTGTGTGTGGTGCTGCTCCTGACTGTGTATGGTGCTGCTCCTGACTGTGTATGGTGCTGCTCCTGACTGTGTATGGCGCTGCTCCTGACTGTGTATGGTGCTGCTCCTGTGTATGGTGCTGCTCCTGACTGTGTATGGCGCTGCTCCTGACTGTGTATGGTGCTGCTCCTGTGTATGGTGCTGCTCCTGACTGTGTATGGTGCTGCTCCTGACTGTGTATGGTGCTGCTCCTGACTGTGTATGGTGCTGCTCCTGACTCTTTGTGGTGCTGCTCCTGTGTATGGTGCTGCTCCTGACTGTGTATGGTGCTGCTCCTGACTGTGTATGGTGCTGCTCCTGTGTGTGTTGCTGCTCCTGACTGTGTGTGGTGCTGCTCCTGTGTATGGTGCTGCTCCTGACTGTGTATGGTGCTGCTCCTGACTGTGTATGGTGCTGCTCCTGTGTATGGTGCTGCTCCTGACTGTGTATGGTGCTGCTCCTGACTGTGTATGGTGCTGCTCCTGACTGTGTATGGCGCTGCTCCTGACTGTGTATGGTGCTGCTCCTGTGTATGGTGCTGCTCCTGACTGTGTACGGTGCTGCTCCTGACTGTGTATGGTGCTGCTCCTGACTGTGTATGGTGCTGCTCCTGACTGTGTATGGTGCTGCTCCTGACTGTGTATGGCGCTGCTCCTGACTGTGTATGGTGCTGCTCCTGTGTATGGTGCTGCTCCTGACTGTGTACGGTGCTGCTCCTGACTGTGTACGGTGCTGCTCCTGACTGTGTATGGCGCTGCTCCTGACTGTGTATGGTGCTGCTCCTGTGTATGGTGCTGCTCCTGACTGTGTATGGTGCTGCTCCTGACTCTGTATGGTGCTGCTCCTGACTGTGTATGGTGCTGCTCCTGACTGTGTATGGTGCTGCTCCTGTGTATGTTGCTGCTCCTGACTCTGTATGGTGCTGCTCCTGTGTATGTTGCTGCTCCTGACTGTGTAGGGTGCTGCTCCTGTGTATGTTGCTGCTCCTGACTGTGTATGGTGCTGCTCCTGACTGTGTATGGTGCTGCTCCTGACTCTGTTTGGTGCTGCTCCTGTGTATGTTGCTGCTCCTGACTGTGTATGTTGCTGCTCCTGACTGTGTATGGTGCTGCTCCTGACTGTGTAGGGTGCTGCTCCTGACTCTGTTTGGTGCTGCTCCTGACTGTGTATGGTGCTGCTCCTGACTCTGTTTGGTGCTGCTCCTGACTGTGTAGGGTGCTGCTCCTGACTCTGTTTGGTGCTGCTCCTGACTGTGTATGGTGCTGCTCCTGACTGTGTATGGTGCTGCTCCTGACTGTGTATGGTGCTGCTCCTGACTGTGTATGGTGCTGCTCCTGACTGTGTGTGGTGCTGCTCCTGACTGTGTATGGTGCTGCTCCTGACTGTCTGGTGCTGCTCCTGACTGTGTATGGTGCTGCTCCTGTGTATGGTGCTGCTCCTGACTGTGTATGGTGCTGCTCCTGACTGTCTGGTGCTGCTCCTGACTGTGTGTGGTGCTGCTCCTGACTGTGTAGGGTGCTGCCTCTGACTGTGTATGGTGCTGCCCCTGACTGTGTATGGTGCTGCCCCTGACTGTGTATGGTGCTGCTCCTGACTGTGTATGGTGCTGCCCCTGACTGTGTATGGTGCTGCTCCTGACTGTGTATGGTGCTGCTCCTGACTGTGTATGGTGCTGCCCCTGACTGTGTATGGTGCTGCTCCTGACTGTGTATGGTGCTGCTCCTGACTGTGTATGGTGCTGCCCCTGACTGTGTATGGTGCTGCTCCTGACTGTGTGTGGTGCTGCTCCTGACTGTGTGTGGTGCTGCTCCTGTGTATGGTGCTGCTCCTGACTGTCTGGTGCTGCTCCTGACTGTGTGTGGTGCTGCTCCTGACTGTGTAGGGTGCTGCCTCTGACTGTGTATGGTGCTGCCCCTGACTGTGTAGGGTGCTGTTTTACTCACACAGCTGAACTTGGAGATGCAATGAAGAAATGGTCACTTTCGGGATCGGACGCTGCTACACAGTTGAAGAAGTTGGATGATCTAGTAAGAAGACTGGACTTCACGTCAGTAAAAGCTATTAAAGCAATGAAGATTAATGACCCGATGTATTTCAAAGGTACACTTTAACTGCCTGATATATGCAATAATTCGATCGTAATTTCCATTGATTTAAAGTAAAATTCACAAATTTGCACTTTAATTCTTACTGAAGAAATCAAGAGCAAAATGAAAATAATTGATTGACAGGTTGTATGTGATTCCGATCACAGTACCAAGGAGATACTGTTAATTTAGTCTGATGCTCATTGGGCAGTACTTTTTATAGAAACTATTTATTACGGCATTTATAATTTTAAACAGCAGGTATCAGCAAGAGCAAATCAACATAACCAACACCCCCCCCCCCCCCCCCCCCTCCCCCCCCGTAACAAACCCCAGCCAACATGGCTAATATATACAGGACCACCTTCCCCCGCCCCCTTTCCACTGGTTCTCCTGCCCTTACTGGCTATCACCACCCCCATGCCTCCTCTAATATCCCCATAATCCCTCCAATCCCCCCCAGCAGGTCTGTTATGTATAAAAGCAAATCATCCACGTAAAGCGAAACCGTGTGCTCCACCCCCACCCCCCACCCCGTATTATCCCCTGCCAGACCTTCGACATTCTCAGTGCCATTGCCAACGGCTCTATAGTTAGCGAAAATAGTAGTGGGGAAAGTGGGCACCCCTGCTTCGTACCCCGGTGTAACCTAAAATAATCTGATCTCATCCGGTTCGTCTGTACACTCGCCACCAGTGCTTGATACAACAACTGGACCCAGTCCACAAATCCCTGCCCAAATCCCAGGACCTTCCATAGGTATTCCCACTCCACTTGATCAAAGACCTTCACCATCACCTCTATCCCTCTGGAGGGATCATGATCACGTTGAGTAACCTCCTGATGATGGTCGCTAGATGCCTCCCCTTCACAAACCCCGTCTTGTCCTCCCCTATTACCCCTGGCACACAGTCCTCAATCCTCAAGGCCAAGATCTTTGCCAATAGTTTGGCATCTACATTTAGCAGGGAAATAGGTCTATATGACCCACATTGTTCCGGATCCTTATTTCGCTTTAGAATGAGGGAGATTGACGCCTGCGACAATGTTGGGGGGAATGCTGGGAGAGCTCCTTTGCCTCATTGAAAGCCCTTCCCAATAGCAGTCCCGATGCCCCTGAGAACTTCTTGTAGAATTCCACTGGGTACCTGTCCAAACCCGAGGCCTTACCCGATTGCATTGCCTCCAGCCCCTCCACTACTTCTACCAGCCCAATTGGGGCCCCCAGGCCCTCCACCAACTCCTCATCCACCTTCGGGAACTCCAGCCTCTCCAAAAACCATCTCATGTCCTCCTTCCTAGCTGGGGGTTCCGACTCGTACAACTTACTATAGAAGTCCCAAACACCCTGTTTACCCCAGCCGGGCCCAAGACCGTATTCCCACTGTGTCCCTCACTTTCCTAATCTCCCTCGCCTCCTCCTGCTTCCTCAACTGGTGCGCTAGCATCCTGCTCACCTTCTCTCCTCACTCATACGCCGCTCCTCTCACCCTTCTCAACTGCCCCACTACCTTTTTCGTAGATAATAGCCCAAACTCCAACTGCAGCCTCTGCCGTTTCTTTAGCAGCCCCGCCTCCGGGACCTCCGCATAGCACCTATCCACCTGCAGGATTTCCTTCACAAGCCTCTCTATCTCTGCCCGCTCCGCTTTCTCTCCATGTGCTCGAATCGAAATAAACTCCCCCCTGACCACTGCTTCAGTGCCTCCCAAACTGTACCTGCTGAAACCTCCCCGTGCCAGTAATCTCCACATATCTCCGGATGGCCTTCCTCACCTGCTCACAGAGCTCTTCCTCCGCCAACAGTCCCACATCCAGCCTCCATTGTGGGTGCTGGGTCCCCCCTTTGCTCACTCGTAGGTCCACCATATGCGGGACATAGTCTGACACCACTATTGCCGAATACTCAATATCAACCATCCCCAACAACAACGCCTTGTCAAACACAAAAAAATCTACTCGGGAGTACACCTGTGCACATGAGAGTAGAATGAAAATTATTTCGCCCTCGCTCTCCCAAATCTCCACGGATCCAACGCCTTCTCCCCCCCCCCCCCCCCCTCCCCCCCCGCCACACCATGTGCTGCATGAACCCCCAGAGCTCCTTGGCTATTGCTGATATCCTCCCTGACCTCAAGCTCGATTGGTCCAGTCTCGGTTCCAGGACTGTATTGAAGTCCCCCCCCCATAATCAGCCGATGCGAGTCCAGTCAGGGATCCTCCCCAGCACCCGCCTCATAAATTCAACATCATCCCAGTTCGGGGCATAGGTATTCACTAACACCATCGGCATCCCCTCCAGTTTCCCGCTCACCATAACATACCTTCCCCCAAAGTCCTCCACTGTACTTCCCACTTCAAAAGCCACCCACTTATTGATCAAATTCGCCACCCCCTCCGTTTTCAAGTCCAATCCCGAATGAAATACTTGCCCAACCCATCCCTTCCTCAGTCTAGTCTGGTCCCCCACCTTCTGGTGGATCTCTTGTAGCATGGCCACATCCACGTTTAATCTTTTAAAATGTGCGAACACACGGGCTCTCTTGACTGGCCCATTCAACCTTCACACGTTCCAAGTGATCAGCCTCCAGCCACATCTCCACGCGGTCGTTCACCGCCTTAATCAAATCCATTGCCCGGGCCAGGTGCTCCGGATTCTCCTTGCATTGCTGGGTAAACTTCCCATTCAGGAAGCCCACCAGCTGCTCTGTTGACCACTGAGCTGGCAGGGCTGCTCCCTGCCCCTCCGCCATCTCCATTTGCGTCACAGGCACCGCACCACCTTTTGCAGTCTGTTCCCCTCTTTTGCGACCTCTTCTGGCCCTCAGCACCATGCACCAATCAGCCACTCTCTTCCACTAACTCTCCTGCACCTTTTTGCCTCTTCACATCCACCCGTTAATTGGGGAAAAGGCCCGAAAAAACCGCCACGAGCGGGAGCCACAACTCGTACTATGGCCGTCACCGGAAGTCCATTGGGCAGTATTTAAAGAGAAAGATGGAGAGAATGGGACTGACCTTGTCCAGGTCAAGAAGTCAGTTTTGCTCTCAAGGGCTGGAAGACTGAAATTTGAATGCTTCCTGTCTGGTCCACACCTTCCTACTCTCCTGAATACAGATTCTAAAGGCTATCCCCATGGTAGCAACAGAAAGCCAATTAAATTCTCATTTTTGACATTGCATTTGGTGTTATCATGTCCTGCACTTGCGCTTGAGCAACTTGCCTGTCCTCCCTAATTGCATGGCAGACATCTGCCAACAAATCAGCCCCTCGGACACACATCCAAAACACACAAAACACAGTGCCAGGACACAGAAATCATCCTGATTTTGAGTTCCAGATGCCCTGTGGAAAGATTCGGCCCAATATTTCAGATTTTTAAACTAAAAGATATTAAACTTTAAGTAGTGTTGTTATTAAAATGCTAATTAAGACAGCTAGTCTAAGAGGACATAGAGAAACAAAGAAAACATATGAGCAGGAGGAGGCCATTCGGCCCCTTCAATTATGCCGTTCATTATGACCATGGCTGACCATCCAACTCAATAGCCAAATCCCAGTTTCCCCCATATCCTTTGTTCCCTTTCGTCCTCACTGTTACATCTAACTGCTTATTGAAATGATACAATGTTTTGGACTCAACTACTTCCTGTGGTAACTAATTCCACAGGCTCACCACTCTCTGGGTGAAGAAATTTCTCGTCATCTCTGACCTAAATGGTCTACTCCATATCCTCAGTGTGTGATCCCTGTGACCTAACATGCAGAGAGATCTGGGCGTGCAGGTCCACAGTTACCTAAAAGTGGCAAGATAGCTGGCCATGGTGATTGAGAAGGTATATGGCATGCTAGCCTTCATCAGCCCGGGCATTGAGTACAAGAGTTGGGAAATCATGTTGCAGCTATATAATACTTTGGTTAGGCTGCAGTTGGAGTATTGCATGCAGATCTGGTCACCTCATTATCAGAAGGAAATGGAAGATTTGGAGAGAGTGTAAAGAAAGTTCACCAGGATGTTGCCTGGTCTTCAGGATGTTGGCTATGAGGAGAGGTTGAATAAATGAAGATTGTTTTAACAGGAGAGACCTGATAGAGATCTACAACATTATGAGAGACACAGACAGGGTGGATTGTCAGAGGCTTTTTGCCAGGTAGGAAGTGTCAATTACAAGGGGGCACAGGTTCAAGGTAAGAGGGGGAATATTTAAGAGAGATGTGCGGCTAAGTTTTTCACGCAGAGAGTGGTGAATGCCTGGAACGTGCTGCCAGAGGACGTGGTGGAACATTAGCAACATTTAAGAGGCATCTGGATGGGCACATGAATAGGGAGGAAATAGCGGGATGCAGACCGAGTCAGGACAGAAGTTTTTTTTAGTTAGGCATTATGATCAGCACAGGCTTGGAGGGCGAAAGGACCTATTCCTGTCCTGTACTTGTCTTTGTACTTTGACACACCCACCATTGGGAACATCCTTCCTGCATCTACCCTATCTAGTCCTGCTAGAATTTTATAGGTATGTATGAGATCCACCTCATTCTTCTGAACTTCTGAACCGATTCAATCTCTCCTTGTACGTCAGTGCCACCATCCCAGGAATCAGCCTGGTAAACCTGCACTCTCTCTATAGCAAGAACATCCTTCCTCAGAGAAGGAGACCAAAACTACACACAATACCCCAGGTGTTGACTGCAGCAAGAGAAGGATAACAACAAGGAGATACAGTGGGGTGGGGTTTCTTCATGTAGCAACAGAAATGTAATTATGGGAATGGATTTCACCCCCAATATTGTAAAGAAATAGGAGGAGCCATTAGATTAGCATTCCTTCCACTAACGTTGGGCCCGATCTAACGGAAAAGTTCCTGAGTGTTATTTGTGGCCTGAGATTTCCCACCAGCTCTGTCGGTCAGTTTCCCACTGCTATCTAACCACACAGTCACTTTTATGGGCCCTGGGGAGTTTCTTTCCGGGCTATCCCACAGTCAGAATTATTTTCATCACTGGCAGCTGAACTCACTGGCCAGATCGGCTCCTCAGAGTTCGGGCCAACATTTTTAAAGATGCCCTGATCTTGAAGTGGTCTTCAGGGTCCCTGATACCCCCCACCCACAGGCAATGTCATCCCTGTTGAGTCTCTTTGTCTCTGTACTGTTACAAGAGGTCAGTTATGTATCAAAGAAACATTCTACACTGTAGCTTATGATTCAACACAATTTTATTCACTAAACTTGAACCAAATGCACTATGTATTCAAATCTTTCTATACAACTGATCACAATTTGCCTCAATACTCACAGCTTTAGACATAAATAGATATTTGAAATTGCCAAGTTCTTCTCGGAGGTAGAATAGAATCCCTGATAGTGCAGACAGAGGCCATTAGGCCTATCGAGTCTGTACCGATCCATGTCCCTCCCTAACCCTGCAACCCCATAACCTAAACTTCACATCCCTGGACACTAAGGGGCAACTTAGCATGGCCAATCCACCTACCCTATACATCTTTGGACTGTGGGAGGAAACCAGAGCACCTGAAGGAAACCCACACAGACACACGGAGAACATACAATTTCCAAAAAGACAGTGACCCAAGGCCAGAATTGAACCCAGGTCCCTGACACTGTGAGGCAGCAGTGCTAACTGTTCTTCTACTTGCTGAGCTTCCTCTGTGTGAGGTAGGTCCCATGAGTCATCACTAAAGAAATGGTCTCACATCTCTGATTTTTATATTTTTCTCATATGAGTATTCCATAGAAAGGTCAGACCGTTGTGTTCTGCTCCGAGATGTTGACTGTCGCTTTTCTTCTAACCACAGGTCCATCCTTCAGACATCAGTCTTCCAGTATTATGATTGTAGGTGCATATTCCTACAGTTATATGTTCCTGTTTAAACTTTCGATTTGTGCATTGCAGACCCCTATTTTTGCACGTTTCAAACTTTCCTTCAATAGCTCAGGTCACAAAGTTCCAGAATATTGTCATTTGAAGTTGACCAAATCTCCCAATAGGCCTGTAGTAAGTAATGTTTGCATGAAGCTGGGCTTATTGCTACACACCTACACCCGTGGGCATTACCCCACACCTCCAAAGTAATGACACCCCACCGTGGGATCACTGAGGGGCTCCCTTTTCAAGGTTCCCACATCCCCTTTTGGGCCTCCTCCCGTCCAGGACAACCCCCACTCTTCACCAACCCCCAAACCTTCCGGAAGCCCCTACCTACCTGCTCTGCACCAGAGCGCACTTCATACACCCCTTCTACCGTCCATTCATCAGTATGCCCCCCTCAGGCCCTGACCCTTGGCTGTTCCACCCTGACAGTCCTTCTACCAGTGTGGCAGTTCTACCTGGTCACTTTGGCAGTGCCAAGGTGCCATTCTGGCAGTGCCAAGATTTCTGCATTCCAGGGTGAGGGCCAGGGGCCACCCTGCCTATCCCTAACCAGCCAGGAACCTCCAATGCCGGAGAGACCCCCCTGTGTCATTAAACATGGACCAGTACTGAATGGCATCCAGCTGGGGAGGCTGGTAGATGCCTGGAGTCCTGATCATGATGCTTGCGGGATCTGGTGCTATGGGCCAGGGCTTAGAAAAACCAAAGTGTATTATGAATTTCACCTGACCTGTAACCTTTATGTTGAATTTGGCTAGGATGAGTACAAGATCCTTCCCTTCAGGTCTGATTCCTAGGTGCTTTTATCAAAAAGGTTTATTATAAAAATGTAAGTAACATATATAAAACAAGAATTTGTTATCAATTACAAACATGAAACAACACACAACAGCTACAGTAATCTATGTATATAACTCTTAATGAATCCCCCTTAGCTGTTCCAATTCAATACAAAATAACATAAACCAAAACCCCTTTCAAGGGCGTGGCCCAGCACACTGTAATCTTACTTGAATGGTCATTTCCCTGAGATTATGGTCCAGTTACAACCAGCAGATTCAAAACTCCTTCCGGAAAGCAACTCTATCTTTAAAGTTCCCAAGGCAATTTGCCACACCCAATGTGCTTTCAGTTCCCTGAACAGCTTTAAAATGAAAACAAGGAAACAATGTTTTTTTCTTCTGCCGTCCAAAGCAACAAACCAAAACTGAAACCCAAACACTAAACCCCCTCTCATCTGATAGCCACAGCCCAGCTCCACCCACAAATGACATCACTGAAGCACTGCTACAAGTCATGTGGAAGACCAAACCATTCTTAAAGAGACACTCCCATGGCACTGGGTAGATCTCGTGAGGTGTACTGGCTGTCGGAAAGCCTGAGGAAAGCTTCTCCCGGCATCTGCCAGCCACGTTGAGACCCTGTTCGGGTGCAACACAGCTATTAGATTGCTCCCATTCACTCCGTCTACCGCTGGCGCAATTTATCATGGCCAATCTACCTAACCTGCACATCTTTGGACTGTATCTGAGCCATATCTGATTGCCTGGTAGAGGAAGCTTGATGGGCCAAATCTTAGTTATTTCAGCTATAATTGTATTGAATGGCTGGGAGAATCAAATTGTTCCTTTTCTTGACGTCATTTTATAATAGTGCTGCTTTAACCTCAAAGTCTGTTGTTTCTTTACATAGCATTTCAACAGGTACTACATGTAGATTTCTGGACTTTGAAACCTGGGTGGACGCAAACAGATTCCAGCTTGGTTTATCCTGAAGTGCGGATTTTAGAATGTTTTGGGGAAGAGATGAGTGACAGATGTATGATTCAGCTGCTGGGTACATGGTAGGTGTTACTGTTGAAATTCTAGAAATGATCAATTGAACTTGTGGTATTATCATAACTGTGAGTACTGCAAGGGTTAATGAAGTGTCGAGAGAAGCCACGAGAGGGAGTGAACAGTTACAACTATATAAGACAGTGATGCTAAGCCTTGTGGGAGAGCATGTGCAGGAGTTAGCTAGTGAGACTCAGAAGTACAGATAGTGTAGTGTAAGTGAGTGCAGATCATAGTTTAAACCAGTAGTGAGATTAGCTGTAGATTAGTGTAGTTTAGATGTTATTAGTCAACTGTGTATTATTTGGGAGTACGTGTCGAATCCAGGTTAGTAGTGTTAATACATTTATAGGTTTGTTTAAGTTCAAGCTATTTTGTGGTCTTTGTGAACACTACGCCAATCATCCTGAATTAAGCAACACAAAGAACACCACATGTTACCAGGAGTGGAACACTTTAAATAGTAAAGGCCCCACATGGTACCAGGAGTCTATTTCTATTAGTAAAAAACAGTTAGATTAGGAAAGAATAGCATTAGGAAATTGAAGATGCAATCCAGAAGCTACAGAACTCAGAAAATCTACAACGAAGACTAATCAGAAGATGGAAGATTTCAAGAAGCTTGAGAACACACAGTAAACTATGCCAGAACTGGGCTTTCTTTAAACAGCAGTTTGAAGTTTTCCTTTCTGCTTCCGCCCTTTGAAAGTGCCTCAGACCAAAGAAAAATAACACCTCTTTTAAATTTGGCTGGACTGCAAGCATGAGAACTTTATAATTCATTTGCATTCAGTGCTGATGAGGATAAAAATAAATACAACATAGTGCTACAAAAGTTCGATACACACTGTAAGAAACAGGTGAATGAGACCTCTGAATGTTACATGTTCAGAAAACGGTGGGCAGTTAAGAGGGGAGTCAGTAGATTTTTTCATAACAGATTTAAAGTTGTGCGTGCAGACCTATAACTTTTCATCAGCATCCGATTCTTTGTTGTGTGATCAAGTTGTGTTCGGAATAAATGATGAACGTCTGTGTGAGAAAATGCTAAGACAACCGGTTTTGCCGCTTGAAGATGCGATTAATGTGTGCAAGGCCAGTGAACAGGCATCGAGTGATTAGAACAAAGAACAATACAGCACAGGAACAGGCCCTTGGGCCCTCCAAGCCTGTACTGGTCATGATACCAACCTTTGCCAAAACCCTCAGCACTTTGTAGTGCCGATTCCCTCTATACCCATTTACGGTATATCTCCCCTCTATATTAGACCTACCAAAATGCATTACCTCACATTTGTCTGGATTAAATTCAATTTGCCATTTCTCTGCCCAAATCTCCAACCTATCTGTGTCATCCACGAACTTACTAATCAAGACTATGTAGTTCGTGGCAAAAGAAAAGAGTGCAAAATCGGGAAACGTGGCTGACGCCATTAATACTGTGTCGCAGCAAAGAAAACTGCGTACAACAGCCGGTGGCCATTTTGAGTGTGACGTCATGAGCGTGATGACATGCACACGCGTCATCACAGTAAAAAAAATTGTCCGGCAAAAGGCAAACAGTGTTCCAATTGTTGCAAGTTGAACCACTTTGCAGCACAGTGTCGTTTATCAGCAACTGCTCCAGTAACCAAATTTAACAAGTTCTATAGTGATTTCAGATGGATCCAAAGTGTGAAGACTGAAGAGAAAAAATCCAACATTGTAGCGGATAGTGAGGATTGCTCATCATATTGCTCACTCAATCTCCGTTGTTCCAGTGAGAACAGACCGAGTTTATCTAACCTCTCCTCATAGCTAATGCATCATAGCTAATACCAGGCATCATACTAGTAAACCACTTCTGTACCCTCTCCAAAGCATCCATATCCTTCTGGTGGTGTGGCAATCAGAATTGTACACAATATTCCAAATGAGGCCTAACTAAGGTCTTGTACAGCTGCAACATGACATGCCAATTTTTATATTCAGTGTCTCGACCAATGAAGGCCAGTATGCTGAATGCCTTCTTGACCACCTTATCCACATGCGTTGCCACTTTCAGTCATCAGCGGGCATGCACGCCCAGGATTCTCTGCCTGTCAATACTCACAAGAGTTCTACCATTTACAATGTAATTCCTACATGCATTGGACCTTCCAAAGTACATTACCTCACACTTGTCCGGATTAAACACCATCTGCAATTTCTCCGCCCAAGACCAGTTTATATCCTGCTGTATCCTCTGACAATCCTCTTCACTATCAGCAACTCCAACAATTTTTGTGTCGTCTGCAAACTTACTAATCAGACCAGCTACATTTTCTTCCAAATCATTTATAAACACTACGAACAACAACGGTCCTAGAACTGATCCCAATGGAACGCCAGTAGTCACAGCCTTGCATTCAGTAAAGCAGCCTTCCACTGCTACCCTCTGTCTTCTGTGCCCAAGCCAGTTCTGTCTCCAATTTGCCAGCTCGCCTCTGATCCCATGTGACTTCGACCTCCCCTTCACAAAAGCATGCTGTCCATTACTAATAAGATCATTTGTTTCCAAATGTGAGTAAATTCAGATTCTAAGAATATTTTCCAATAATTTCCCTACCAAAGACGCAAGGCTCACTGGCCTATATATTTCCTGGATTATCCCTGCTGCCCTTCTTAAACAATGGAACAACATTGGCTACTCTCCAGTCCTCTGGAACTTCACTTGTAGCCAATGAGGATACAAAAATTACTGTCAAGGCCCCAGCAATTTCCTCCCTTGCCTCCCTCAGTATTCTGGGGTAGATCCCACCAGGCCTTGGGGACTTATCTACTTTAATGCTTTTTAAGATGCCCAACACCTCTTTATTAATATCAACATGACTCAGAATATCTACACACTCTACCCTATACTCCTCATTCCCCAAGTCCTTCTCTTTGGTGAATACTGAGGAAAAGTATTCATTTCGTATCTCTCCCATTTCCTCTGGTTCTATACATAGATTCCCTCCAATATCCTTGAATGGATCAACCCTTTCTCTGGCTACCCTCTGCTTTTTACACATGTATAAAACACCTAATGATTTTCCTTAATCCTGTTGCCAACAATTACCCCTTTTAGCCTTCCTAACTCCTTCCTTTAGTTCCTTCCTACTTGCTTTATATTCTTCAAGGGCTTCATCTGTCCTAAGCCTTTTAGACCTTGCAAATGCTTCCTTTTTCTTTTTGACAAGGTTCAGAATATCCCTCATTAACCAGGGTTCCCTATACTTGCCACCCTTATCTTTCATCCTCACAGGTACATGCCGGTCCTGAATTCTAATCAACTGACATTTGAAAGCCTCCCACATGCCGGATGTTGATTTTCCCTCAAACAGCCTTGCCCAGTCAACGCTCTCCAGATCCGGCCGAAAGCTGTTGTAATTAGCCTTCCCCCAGTCTTCACCTGAGGATCACTCTTGTCCTTTTCCATAAGCAACTTAAAACTTACAGAATTATGATCACTGTTCCCGAAATGATCTCCTACTGAAACTTCGATCACCTGGCCGGGCTCATTTCCCAGCACCAGGTCTAATAGCCGAGTTGGGCTATTTACATATTGTTTCAAGAAACCCCCCTGGACGCTCCTTACAAATTCCGCTCCATCCATGCCTCTAGCAGTAAGTGTGTCCCAGTTAATATAGGGAAAGTTAAAATCACCCACCACAACAACCCTGTTGTTTCTGCATCTTTCCAAGATCTGTCTGCATACCTGATCCTCTATCTCCCGCTGGCTGTTAGGTCTGTAGTAAACCCCCAACATTGTGACAGTACCCTTCCTATTCCTGAGCTCTACCCATATTGCCTCATTGCCTGAACCCTCCAAGGTGTCCTCCCTCAGCACAGCTGTGATATTCTCCTTAACCAATAATGCAACTCCCCCATCCATTTTTCATCCCCCTCTATCCTGCCTGAAGCATCTAAATCCTGGAATGTTTAGTTGCCAATCCCGTCCCTCTTTCAACCAAGTTTCTATAATAGCAACATCATCATAATTCCACGTACAAATCCAAGCTCTAAGCTCATCTGTTTTACCTGAAATACTCCTTGCATTGAAACTAATGCTCTTCAGCCACCAGCCCCACTGCATTGACCAACCACTCCTTGCCTGCTCTTCCTCTTAATCTTAATCTACAGGTCATAGTGTAGCTCTCCCTCAGTTGTATATCCTGCTGACCTACTGCTCTAGTTGCCACCCCCAACCATCCGGACTTACTAATCAGTCCAATCTGTTTCTCTGCCTTCCACTTTTCTCACTAGCTTTTGTTACTATCCCCTCTTTACTAACCTCTGACATCTTGTGTTGGTTCCCAACCTCCTGCCATATTAGTTTAAACCCTCCCCAACAGCACTAGCAAACAACCCCCCTAGGACATTGGTTCCAGTCCTGCCCTGTTTATAATGGTTCCACCTCTCCCAGAACCGGTTCCAATGCCCCAAAAATCTGAATCTCTTCCCTCCTGCACCATCTCTCAAGCCACGCTGTCTATCCTGTCATTCCTACTCTGACTAGCACTTGGCCCTAGTAGTACATTGAACAAAGAACAAAGAAAAGTACAGCACAGGAACAAGCCCTTCGCCCCACCAAGCCTGCGCCGACCATGCTGCCCATCTAAACTAAAATCTTCTACACTTCCTGGGTCCGTATCCCTCTATCCCATCCTATTCATATATTTGTCAAGATGCCCCTTCAACGTCACTATCGTCCCTGCTTCCACCACCTCCTCCGGCAACGAGTTCCTGGCACCCACTACCCTCCGTGCA
The DNA here is from genome assembly GCF_902713615.1 of Scyliorhinus canicula. Classification (NCBI taxonomy): domain Eukaryota; kingdom Metazoa; phylum Chordata; class Chondrichthyes; order Carcharhiniformes; family Scyliorhinidae; genus Scyliorhinus; species Scyliorhinus canicula. The sequence goes on along the minus strand of NC_052160.1, from coordinate 76,720,302 downwards.
AAATACTTACCTCATACATCTCCTCTAAACCTTGCCCCTCGCACCTTAAACCTGTGCCCCTATCCTGAGATTTGAGGACCTATTTTTTAGTTTATCTCCTAACTCCCTAAATTCAGCATGAAGGACCTCATCCCATTTTGTACTGATATCATTGGTGCCTATATGCACCACGACAGCGGGCAGTTCACCCTAAAAGAAGGATGGCCTTTCAAGATATAAGAAATTATCAGTAGATGGTTTTCTGCTCAAGGGAGATAAGATTGTGATTCCAGCCAGTTCATTTTTTGGGAGTCTGCAGCAGATTCACAAGGATGATCAAGGCATAGAAAAGTGTCGGAGAGCCAGACAGTTGGTGTATTGGCCGGGAATAAATAGAGAGATCGATCAGTATGTTCAAGCATGCACAATCTGATGCATCAGCCAGCACAGAGCAAAGAAAGCATGAAAGAGATGGAAATTGTTACCAGTCCATGGAGCAAAGTGGGCATGGATTTATTCTATTTCCAGGGTTATGACAATCTAGTGGTCATGGGGCAGCACGGCAACACAAGTGGATAGCACTGTTGCTTCACAGCACCAGGTTCCAAGGTTCGATTCCCGGCTTGGGTCTCTGTCTGTGCGGAGTCTGCACGTTCTCCCCGTGTCTGCGTGGGTTTACTCCGGGTGCTCCGGTTTCCTCCCACAGCTCAAAGACATGCAGGTTAGGTGGATTGGCCATGCTAAATTGCCCGTAGTGTCCAAAACGGTTAGGAAGGTTTATTGGGTTACGGGGATAGGGTGGAAGTGAGCGCTTAAGTGGATCGGTGCAGACTTGATGGGCCGAATGGCCTCCTTCTGCACTGTATGTTCTATATATTATTACTCCAAATTTCCAGAGATGATGATGCTGAAAGGTTTGACTGCCAGATCGGTGGTAAAGGCAACAAAATCAATTTTTGCACGCCACGGGATACCTCTCAACGTAGTCTCTGACAATGGTCTGTGTTTCTTGAGTTGGGGGTGGACACAGTTTGTAGAGCAATACAATTTCCATCATATTACGTCTAGCCCATGTTATCCTCAACCAAATGGAAAAGCAGAGAAAGGAGTAGGGATAACAAAGAAGTTATTCCACAAAGCAATTGATGATGGTCAAGATATATCATTGCCGTTGTTAGTGCACAGAACGATACCACTGTCAACTGGATTATCACCTGCTCAGATGCTAATGGGTAGACGACTTCGCACCACATTACCTGAGATCACCATTCCAGATATGGATAATAGAGAGATACAGGAACGTATCACAGCAACAAAAAAAAAGCAAACAAAAGAACTATAATAAACGAACCAAACCTCTGTCTGAACTTCGAGAAGGTGACTTTGTACGAATTCAGAATCTAGAAGGAGGATGGCAACACGCTGCAAAAGATCTGAAACAAGTAGCATCAAGGTCAGACTTAGTCAAAACAGGGATCGCTGTCTAGGAGAAACAGACGAGCATTGCCACATATCAAACATAAAGCTCAACCTCAACTTCAACATGTTACAGCACCTGATAACGTATTCAAGGAAATTGCCTTCCCAAATCCTTACTTATCACAGACACAGCAAGAAGATGTGGCAGAGCAATCGAATACCTTGAACATTCTGTAACGAAGATCTACAAGAAGTAGACCGCCTGAGAGACTTAATTTGGAATGACTGTATAATGAAACATTTGCTCATCTAAGAGATGTAACAGTTATTTACGAATGAATGTACAGGATTATAGCGAGTTTATCATTTTTAACCAGCCGCTTCCAGAAAGCAATTATATATATATCCAAAGCCACAGTGATTTTTACTGGAACAGATATTTAAAATGAAAATAGAGAATGACAGGAAAAAAACACTGTTTTCTCCTTCTGAATCCACAACAGTCAAATCTAAAAATGAAACTAAAACAAACTTCAGAGCCATAGCTCAGCCCCACCCACAAAATGACATCACTGAAACCATATGATCAGACAAAATCCTGATTAAAGGGACACTCCCATGACAATAAATACTAGCTAATATGTAGTTACAGAGATACATAGAAGATAGGAGCAGGCGGAGGCCTTTTGGCCCTTCGAGCCTGCTCCGCCATTCATCACGATCATGGCTGACCATTCAACTCAATAGCCAAATCCTGCTTTCTCCCCACAGCCTTTGATCCCATTGTCCCCAAGTGCTATATCCAGCCGTCTCTTGGATATGTTCAAAGTTTTAGCATCAACTACTTCCTGTGGTAATAAATTCCACAGGCTCACCACTCTGTGTGAAGAAATGTCTCCTTATCTCTGTCCAAAATGGTTTACCTTGAATCGTCAGGCTGTGACCCCTGGTTCTGGACACACACATTATTGGTAACATCTTCCCTGCATCTACCCTGTCTAGTCCCGTTAAAATTATATAAGTCTCTAAGAGATCCCTCCACATTCTTCTGAACTCCAGCAAGAACAATCCCAACCTAGGCAATCTCTCCTCATATGACAGTCCCGCCATCCCTGGAATCAGTCCGGTAAACCTTCGCTGCACTCCCTCGAGAGCAAGAACATCCTTCTTCAGAGAAGGAGACCAAAACTGCACACAATACTCCCGGTGTGGCCTCACCAAGGCCCTGTATAATTGCAGCAACACATCCCGGATTCTATACTCGAAACCTCTCGCAATGAAGACCAACATACCTTCTTTACCACCTGCTGCACCTGCATGCTTACCTTCAGTGAATGGTGCACAAGGACACCCAGGTCCCTCTGCACACTCCCCTCTCCCAATTTACAACCATTCAGGTAGTAATCTGCCTTCCTGTTTTTGCTTCCAAAGTGAATAACCTCACACTTATCCAAATTATATTGCATCTGCCATTGATTTGCCCACCCGCCCAACCTGTCCAGATCTTGCTGTAGGATCCCTGCATCCATCACAATTCACCCTCCCACCTAACTTGGTATCAATTGCAAACTTTGAGATGTTATATTTTGTTCCCTCATCCAAATCATTAATATATATTGTGAATAGCTGGGGTCCCAGCACCGATGCCTGTGGTACCCCGCTAGTTACTGCCTGCCAGTTTGAAAATGATCCTTCAATCCCTTCTCTTTGTTTTCTCTCTGCCAACCAATTTTCTATCCACCTCAATACATTTCCCCCAATCCCATGCGCTTTAATTTTGCACAGTAATCTCTTAGGCGTGACTTTTTCAAATGCCTTCTGGAAGTCCAAATAAACCGCATCGACTGGCTCCCCCTTGTCAACTTTACTGGTTACATCTTCAAAGAATTCCAACAGATTTGTCAGAGGCACACATGAAATGTAATGGTTAAAGAATATAGAACATAGAACATAGAACAGTACAGCACAGAACAGGCCCTTCGGCCCTCGATGTTGTGCCGAGCAATGATCACCCTACTCAAACCCACGTATCCACCCTATACCCGTAACCCAACAACCCCCCCCCCCCAACCTTTACTTTTAAGGACACTATGGGCAATTTAGCATGGCCAATCCACCTAACCCGCACATCTTTGGACTGTGGGAGGAAGCCGGAGCACCCGGGGGAAACCCATGCACACACGGGGAGGACGTGCAGACTCCGCACAGACAGTGACCCAGCCGGGAACCGAACCTGGGACCCTGGAGCTGTGAAGCATTTATGCTAACCACTATGCTACTGTGCTGCCCAATATATCACAACCAATGTTATAATAATTTTCTTTTATAAAGTAAGGGTGATGTGGTATTATCATAACTGTCAGGACTGCAAGGGTTAATGAAGTGTCGAGAATAGCCACTAGAGGGAACTACAGTTACAACTATATAAGGCAGTGATGCTGATCCTCGTGGGAGAGGATGTTGCAGGAGTTAGCTAGAATCAGAATTACAGATAGTGTAAGTCAGTGCAGATCACAGTTTAAACTAGTAGTGAGATTATCTGCAGATGAGTGTAGTTTAGATATTATTAATCAACTGTGTATTCTTTTACTTTTTAATAAACATTTTATTGAGGTATTTTTGGCATAGTAACAACAAAATAACCAATATACATGAAACCATAAACATAGTGCAAAATCCGTTTATCTTTCGTACAGATCCCACCCTTATTACCCCCATTACTCTAACCTAAACTACTATGCCCTGCACCCCGCACCCCCCCCCCCCCCCCCCCACTTCCTCCCCGGACCAGTCCCCTCCAGCCCCTTGAGGCTCTCCGAGCAATTGCCAACAGCTCTATAGCCAGTGCAAACAACAGTGGGGAGAGGGGGCATCCCTGTCTCATCCCCCGGTGCAGTCTAAAATAGTCCGAAGTTGTCCTATTCATCCGTACCCTTGCCACAGGAGCCTGATACCTGACCCAGTCAATAAAGCCCCACCCGAATCCGAACTGTCCCAGGACCTAGAACATAGAACATAGAACAGTACAGCACAGAACAGGCCCTTCGGCCCTCGATGTTGTGCCGAGCCATGATCACCCTACTCAAACCCACGTATCCACCCTATACCCGTAACCCAACAACCCCCCCTTAACCTTACTTTTATTTGGACACTACGGGCAATTTAGCATGGCCAATCCACCTAACCCGCACATCTTTGGACTGTGGGAGGAAACCGGAGCACCCGGAGGAAACCCACGCACACAGGGGGAGGACGTGCAGACTCCACACAGACAGTGACCCACAGATAATCCCATTCTACCCGATCAAAAGCCTTTTCTGCATCCATTGCGATCACTACCTCCACCTCCCTACCTTCCGGGGGCATCATGATCACATTTTCAACTGTGTATTCTTTAGGAGTATGTTGAATCCAAGTTAGTAGTATTAGTAAATTCATAGCGTTGTTTCAGTTAAAGCTATTTTGTAGTCTTTGTGAACACTACGCCAAGGTTCCTGAAATAAGCAACACAAAGAACACCACAGAACTGATGTCTATAATAGACAAAACAAATCTTACTGTTCAACTCAAATAGCCCTTGAGAATGTTAAACTTTAAACAATTATTTTAACGTTAAATAAATATCTTTGAGGACATTTTAATTTTCTAGAGTCTACAAAATATGTAAAAAAAAATATTTTATTCCGCAGTGAATTTTGCCATCAGGGTTCAGGAGTTTGTTTTTATTTTTACTTGTCCCTAATTACCCTTGAACTGGGGAAAGTTAAGAGTAAACCAATTGCTGTGGGTCTGGAGTCACATATCGGCCAGGTTATGGTGACAGATTTCCTTACCTAAAAAAGATTAGTGACAATCAAGGATAGTTGATTCTGGTTACGAATGGGTTTAATCATGAAGATAAAGTAGAGATTTGATAGGACCAGAAACTAACATATATGGATAAATATAAGATAGATGGGTAAGCAGAAATTAGGTTAGAGTTAGGATCTGGGCAGCCAAGCTTTGGATGAGCTGAAGTTCGGAGAGGATTGGTTAATGAGAGATCAATGGGAGATCAATGCCAAAAGCATGATAATAGTCATTTGCAGACGGTAAACTCACATGATGTGAGTGTGGGAGTGGCTGCACTTCCGCAAGTTCTGGCTCGATTAGTGTTTAAATCCTGTGTGCAACCACTCACTCCATGCTGCTACCTGAAAGGCCGATCCTGTTTGTCGTCTTCGTTACCTTCTCCACCTGCTTTGCCACCTACAGTATTAGATCTTCCAAAATGCATTATCTCACAGTTGTCCGGATTAAACTCCATCTGCCATCTCTTCGCCCAAGTCTCCAACTGATCTATATCCTTCTGTATCCTCTGACACAGGTTCCAGGTCAAAAAAGAAACACAGAACAAAGGATTTTGGCAGGATCCTTACGATGCAAAGTAGTTGCACCCACTCCATGATAAGATAAAGGCAATAAAAAGCATTCCAGAACCAAGGAATACATTGTAATTGAAGTATTTTCTAAGGATGATCAGTTATTATGTGCTGAGGCCCATATGGTAGCGTTGAGGCCCGTACCCACATGTCCATACCTGCGTGCCAAGGCCCATAGACACGTGTGAAAATCAGTACGTGCATGCCAAGGTCTGTCCACCTGTTCAGAGGCCTGTACGTGTGTGCCGAGGCCCGTTTGCACATGTAGTAATCTGAATAGAAAACATTTGCAATCTTACTGCACATTGTCCACAGACGGAATGAAGCATCTTGAGAAATTAAAGCATTCACCATAAGTTCAGAAATAAAATATATTTAACTATAGAAGGGAAATGAGAGCATTGTTTTGGAGTAGTACTTTATTACCTCTAGGAAAAAGCCGGTTTGATTGGCACTGTAGCCACCATATTAAATATTGGATGGTTAGCTCAGTGGGCTAGACAGCTGGTATGTAATACAGAACAAGGCTAGCAGCGCGGGTTCAATTCCCGTACCAGCTAAAAATTCTGAATTCTCCCTCTGTGTATCTGAACAGGTGCTGGAATGTGGCGACTAGGGGCTTTTCACAGTAACTTCTTTGCAGTGTTAATGTGAGTCTACTAGTGACAATAAAAGATTATAAAATGCCTCCAGCCCAAACAATCCAATGTCTCCATTCAACTGACATTATATGCAAGATTTGCAATGGGTTATGCAAATTGACACTTGGGCCAATGTCACACAGGAGATGACATCAATCTAGATTGTAAACTGGCCGGTTCAGCTCAGTTGGCTGGACAGCTGGTTTGTGATGCAGAGTGATGCCAACAGAGCGGGTTCAATTCCCGTACCGGCTGAGGTATTCATGAAGGCCCCGCCTTCTCACTTTGCCTCTTGCCTGAAGTATACTGATCCTCAGGTTAGGCCACCACCAAGCAGCCGATGGTCATCTGGGACTATGGCGACTTTACCTTATCCAAGACTGTAAACTTGTCTTTTTTTAAATTGGTTCAGTAAGAAGTCTTACAATACCAGGTTAAAGTCCAACAGGTTTGTTTCAAACACGAGCTTTCGGAGCACTGCTCCTTCCTCACCTGAAACAAACCTGTTGGACTTTAACCTGGTGTTGTAAGACTTCTTACTGTGCTCACCCCAGTCCAACGCCGGATTCTCCACATCATTAAAATTAGTTAAACACTCCTCCATTGACGCGATGGGAGAATTTCTCATTCCAGTGTCTGTTTATTAAAGAAACATAAGGTGCTGACAAGCCTTTGATATTGTAAATACCCATCCTTTGAGGAAAAGATGATGCTTTGTAAATAGATTTGTAAGTAAAGCAAAAGAACATTCCTGAGTGTTGACTCCAGGGCAGGATTCGTGGACTTCCATGACAGCAAAATGGGCGCCGCTTGGGACCGATTCAGCGCCTATGGAGGGGCTAGCATTGGGGCCACGTGGAACACAATCAAATCCAATGTGAATAGATACGGGAGTTGCCAGGTCCGTGATTGACACTCAAGAGGCTGACAAGCTGCAGCCGCATTCACATTCACTCCCCACACACTCATCCCAGCCAACAAGGTGGCATTGGTTGCACTGCAGCGTGCCCATCCCGCTGATGGGTCGGCTGGGGCCAAAGAGAACAGAGGTGGTGGTCTGGTGGGGCACCCATATAACCTGTGGCCCTAAGTTCACAGTGGGCAGTCAGCAGCATGCACAGCTGCATGGCTGTCTTTCAAGCTGCGGCAATGACGTACTGTGCCCGTCCGCCCCGACCACACAGCCCACCTCCTGGCTGTCAGCAAACTATGGTGATGTTGGACACTTTCTGTACCCCCTCTCTCTTCCTCAGCAGACAGGTGCCTGTTTCACAATTTTTAAAAGCACAAGTGAATCTCGCCGTCGGGAATTTGCCGTGGGGATGGCGGAGAATTGCGGATAGAGATAGAGATAGATAGAGAAATACAGCACAGAACAGGCCCTTCGGCCCACGATGTTGTGCGAACTTTTAGCCTAGGTTAATCATAGAATTTTGGACACTAAGGGCAATTTATCATGGCCAATCCACCCAACCTGCACATCTTTGGACTGTGGCAGGAAACCGGAGTACCCGGAGGAAACCCCGCACACACGGGGAGGATGTGCAGACTCCACACAGACAGTGACCCAAGTCGAAATCGAACCTGGGACCCTGGAGCTGTGAAGCAATTGTGCTATCCACAATGCTACCGTGCTGTCCTTAAGAAGAAATTAATCTACACTCCATCATTCTACCCTAATCCGTGTACCTATCCAATAGCCGCTTGAAGGTCCCTAACGTTTCCGACTCAACTACTTCTACAGGCAATGCATTCCATGCCCCCATTACTCTCTGGGTAAAGAACCTACCTCTGACATCCCCCCTATATCTTCCACCATTTACCTTAAATTTATGTCCCCTTGTAATGGTTTGTTCCACCTGGGGAAAAAGTCTCTGACTGTCTACTCTATCTATTCCCCTAATCATCTTATAAACCTCTATCAAGTCACCCCTCATCCTTCTCTGTTCTAATGAGAAAAGGCCTAGCACCCTCAACCTTTCCTCATAAGACCTACTCTCCATTCCAGGCAACATCCTGGTAAATCTCCTTTGCATCTTTTCCAAAGCTTCCACATCCTTCCTAAAATGAGGTGACCAGAACTGCACACAGTACTCCACAGGGCAGCACAGTAGCATAGTGGTTAGCACAAATTCTTCACAGTTCCAGGGTCCCAGGTTCAAATCCCGGCTTGGGTCACTGTCTGTGTGGAGTCTGCACGTTCTCCCCGTGTGTGCGTGGGTTTCCTCCGGGTTCTCCGGTTTCCTCCCACAGTCCAAAGATGTGCGGGTTAGGTGGATTGGCCATGCTAAATTACCCTTAGGGTCCAAATTGCCCTTAGTGTTGGGTGGGGTTACTGGGTTATGGGGACAGGGTGAAGGTATGGGCTTGGGTAGGGTGCTCTTTCCAAGAGCCGGTACAGACTCGATGGGCTGAATGGCCTCCTTCTGCACTGTAAATTCTATGAAATCTATGAAATATGGCCTGACCAAGGTTTTGTACAGCTGCATCATCACCTCACGGTTCTTAAATTCAATCCTTCTGCTAATGAACGCTAACGCACCATAGGCCTTCTTCACAGCTCTATCCACTTGAGTGGCAACTTTCAAAGATCTATGAACATAGACCCCAAGATCTCTCTGCTCCTCTACATTGCCAAGAACCCTACTGTTAACCCTGTATTCCGCATTCATATTTGTCCTTCCAAAATGGACAACCTCACACTTGTCAGGGTTAAACTCCATCTGCCACTTCATCTCCATCTCCATCTCAGCCCAGCTCTGCATCCTATCTATGTCTCTTTGAAGCCGGCAACAGCCCTCCTCACTATCCACAACTCCACCAATCTTCGTATCATCTGCAAATTTACTGACCCACCCTTCAACTCCCTCATCCAAGTCGTTAATGAAAATCACAAACAGCAGAGGACCCAGAACTGATCCCTGTGGTACGCCACTGATAACTGGGCTCCAGGCTGAATATTTGCCATCCACCACCACTCTCTGTCTTCTATCGGTTAGCCAGTTCGTTATCCAACTGGCCATATTTCCACTATCCCATGCCTCCTTACTTTCTGCATAAGCCTTCCATGGGGAACCTTATCAAATGCCTTACTAAAATCCATGTACACTACATCCACTGCTTTACCTTCATCCACATGCTTAGTCACCTCCTCAAAGAAGTCAATAAGACTTGTAAGGCAAGACCTACCCCTCACAAATCCGTGCTGACTATCCCTAATCAAGCAGTGTCTTTCCAAATGCTCAGAAATCCTATCCCTCAGTACCCTTTCCATTACTTTGCCTACCACCGAAGTAAGACTAACTGGCCTGTAATTCCCAGGCTTGTCCCTATTCCATTTTTTGAACAGGGGCACGACATTCGCCACTCTCCAATCTTCCGGTACCACCCCTGTTGACAGCGAGGACGAAAAGATCATTGCCAACGGCTCTGCAATTTAATTTCCTGCTTCCCATAGAATCCTTGGATATATCCCGTCAGGCTCGGGGGACTTGTCTATCCTCAAGTTTTTCAAAATGCCCAACACATCTTCCTTCCTAACAAGTATCTCCTCGAGCTTACCAGTCTGTTTCACACTGTCCTCTCCAACAATATGGCCCCTCTCGTTTGTAAATACTGAAGAAAAATACTTGTTCAAGACCTCTCCTATCTCTTCAGACTCAATACACAATCTCCCGCTACTGTCCTTGATCGGACCTACCCTCGCTCTAGTCATTCTCACATATGTGTAAAAGTCGGTGCTATGTCTTTTCGTCCGACGTCATTTCGTCCAACGACACTTCGTCCACGTCTTTTGGTCCAACGTCTTTTTGTCCGCCCGTCTTTTGGTCCAACGTCACTTCGTCCAATTATCCAATTACAAATTAACTCCGTATAAAACCATTCAATTGATAAAATGCAAGTACAATACAGCAAGTGAATTTAGTTGCTAAAATGCAAGTAATTGATAAAATGCAAGTAAAATGCAAGTTGAAAAATGCAGTTTAAAAATCTAAAAATGCAGTTAAAAAATCTAAAAGTTTACTAATAATTTTTTTTGTCTAAGACTTTTTGTAACTTGACTTTTTGTAACTTGCAGCACTCCACTCCACTCCCCACATTAACTTTTTATGCAATAAAGGATTTTTATTACCGGTCTCTTTCCTTTAACGAGCCTCGTTAAAGGATAGTTATTATCGTTCTCTTTCCTTTAACGAGCCTCGTTAAAGGATAGATATTATCGTTCTCTTTCTTAATTCGCCCATCCCGAAATGGCAAAGTTCATTGTGTCAACGAAGAGTAAAAGGAAAGTAGCTGATGGAAATAACTATATCTACGATTTTCATTCGAGCAGTCCAAACCTAGGAAAAGAATACTGGAGATGTGAGAAAAGAAGGCTATGTTCAGTGCGGATTCACACGGTAACGGAAAACAATGAGCCGAAAATTATTTATTTCTCTAATGAGCACCTTCATCCAGCTGATGTGGCTTCGTTAAATGCTAGAAAAGCAGTTGCAGAAATAAAGCATGAAGCAGTGGAAAACATAGCAGCAAGTTCGCGTAGCATACTAGCGGCCAAGTTTACGCAGCTATCAACTCCCTAGGTTGCCCGTCGTCTCAAGAACTATTCAAAGGTGCCGACAAAAAAATTCTGGATTCCCCGCTAATCCAGCGGCTAGACACGGTTTTGAAATACCTGACAAATATTGTAGACTTGACAATGGCGAACAGTTTCTGAGATACGATTCGGGCGCCGAGGATCAACAGCGCTTACTAGTATTCGCATCAGAAAGTGCTCTTCAGGATTTAGCATCATATCGTCATTTGGCATGCGATGGGACTGTCTTAAAATTCGATGTTTTTCAGCATTAACTTTCCTCCCCGTTGAAGATGTCGAAGAGGCTTATGAAGATTTGATAGACGATGAAGAAATACCTGCTGAATTCATCGTTTACTTCGACTTGACTTACATAGGCATTGTGAGAGGACGTGGTGCCAGACGAAGGAGAGAACCACCTACATTCCCGACAGCTGTATGGAATGTTAATCAGCGTGTTCTACAAGATCTACCGAGAACAAATAATGCTGCTGAGGGGTTTCATTCTGCCATAAAGCGTTCGGCGGGTGGAGCTCATTTGAATATCTGGAGGTTAATCAAAACTCTGAAGGAAGAGGAAGGGTTCATAATAGGCAAAAAGGCTCAAATTCTTCGGGGAGATCAGTCGACTTCATGTACGCGATATAAGAAAATAACTGAACGCCTCAAAAGATTGGTCGTTGAATATGATTCTACAACAAAAATTGATTTCTTGAGGAATGTTGCTTACAATTTACATCAATTTTAAGTAATTTCGGGAATTTGAAGTAATTAGTAAACTTTTAGATTTTTTAACTGCATTTTTAGATTTTTTAACTGCATTTTTAGATTTTTAAACTGCATTTTTCAACTTGCATTTTACTTGCATTTTATCAATTACTTGCATTTTAGCAACTAAATTCACTTGCTGTATTGTACTTACATTTTATCAATTGAATGGTTTTATACGGAGTTAATTTGTAATTGGATAATTGGACGAAGTGACGTTGGACCAAAAGACGGGCGGACAAAAAGACGTTGGACCAAAAGACGTGGACGAAGTGTCGTTGGACGAAGTGACGTCGGACGAAAAGACGCGACACGGTAAAAGTCCTTGGGGTTTTCCTTGATCCTACCCGCCAAAGATTTTTCATGCCCTCTCTTAGCTCTCCTAATCCCTTTCTTCAGTTCCCTCCTGGCTATCTTGTATCCCTCCAGCGCCCTGTCGGATCTTTGTTTCCTCAGCCTTACATAAGTCTCCTTCTTCCTCTTAACAAGACATTCAACCTCTCTTGTCAACCATGGTTCCCTCACTCGACCATCTCTTCCCTGCCTGACAGGGACATATATATCAAAAACACGCAGTACCTGTTCCTTGAACAAGTTCCACATTTCACTTGTGTCCTTCCCTGACAGCCTATGTTTCCAACTTATGCACTTCAATTCTTGTCTGACAGCATTGTATTTACCCTTCCCCCAATTGTAAACCTTGCCCTGTTGCACACCCTATCCCTCTCCATTACGAAATTGAAAGTCACAGAATTGTGGTCACTATCTCCAAAATGCTCCCCCACTAACAAATCTATCACCTGTCCTGGTTCATTACCAAGTACCAAATCCAATATGGCCTCCCCTCTGGTCGGACAACCTACATACTGTGTTAGAAAAGCTTCCTGGACACACTGCACAAACACTACCTCATCCAAACTATTTGATCTGAAGAGTTTCCACTCAATGTTTGGGAAGTTGAAGTCACCCATGACTACTACCCTGTGACTTCTGCACCTTTCCAAAATCTGTTTCCCAATCTGTTCCTTCACATCTCTGCTGCTATTGGGGGGCCTATAGAAAACTCCCAACAAGGTGACTGCTCGTTTCCTATTCCTGACTTCAACCCATATTACCTCAGTAGGCAGATCCCCCTCGAACTGCCTTTCTGCAGCTGTTATAATTAATCTCTAATTAACATTCCCACCCCCCCCCCCCCCCACCTCTTTTACCATCCTCCCGAATCTTGTTGAAACATCTATAACCAGGGACCTCCAACAACCATTTCTGCCCCTCTTCTATCCAAGTTTCCGTGATGGCCACCACACCGTAGTCCCAAGTACCGATCCATGCCTTAAGTTCACCCACCTTATTCCTGATGCTTCTTGCATTGAAGTATACACACTTCAACCCATCTCCTTGCCTGCAAGTACTCTCCTTTGTCAGTGTTGCCTTCCCCACTGCATCACTACGTGCTTTGGCGTCCTGAATATCGGCTTCCTTAGTTGCTGGACTACAAATCCGGTTCCCATTCCCCTTCCAAATTTGTTTAAACCCTCCCGAAGAGTACTAGAAAACCTCCCGCCCAGGATATTGGTGCCCCTCTGGTTCAGATGCAACCTGTCCTGCTTGTACAGGTCCCACCTTCCCCAGAATGCCCCGGAGAATATCGGGTCAGGCACGCTAATGATATGTCAATGGCGTTTACTGTACGTGTGTTTCTGAATGCACTGACGCCGCTGTCTAGGCACTGGAGAATTGCGATTGGGCATGAAACTGCCACCCGCCATGATTTTGGAGTCAAAACCGATTCTCCGCCCAATCGCATTTCCCGATTCCGGTCTCAGCCGACAGAGAGTCCCGCCCACGATATTTAAATGTATTAGATGAAAGTACCCAGTAATTTGGGTAGCAGAGAATAATTTGGCAGCAGGGTAGCATGGTGGTTAGCATAAATGCTTCACAGCTCCAGGGTCTCAGGTTCGATTCCCGGCTGGGTCACTGTCTGTGTGGAGTCTGCACGTCCTCCCCCTGTGTGCGTGGGTTTCCTCCGGGTGCTCCGGTTTCCTCCCACAGTCCAAAGATGTGCGCATTAGGTGGATTGGCCATGCTAAATTGCCCGTAGTGTCCTAATAAAAGTAAGGTTAAGGGGGGGTTGTTGGGTTACGGGTATAGGGTGGATACGTGGGTTTGAGTAGGGTGATCATGGCTCGGCACAACATTGAGGGCCGAAGGGCCTGTTCTGTGCTGTACTGTTCTATGTTCTATGTTCTAATTATTACCTACATAGAGAGATGAGGGAAACATCTCATGATCCTTGAGGGCTAAGCTGGTAAATAATGTTATCAAAGGTGTCTAATACCAGCTGCCTGTACAATGCTGAGCCCCCAATTCAGAGGTAATCAAAGGTAAGTTTGCAGTTTTGGGCTGCACATCGACCTGAGATACTGGGACAGGTTGGAAGTAAGCAAGCGTGGAGGAAACAGTCGACATGGAGCTGCTGTGGAAAGTTCTAAGAAGTGCCTTTCACCCAAAGTATGCGAGCCTGAATGCACAGAGTTGGGGGAAGCTGTACAACAATGTCTTGGCTGGCAAACAGCAGTTTAAAAAACAAACACTTTTTTAATGCATCAGATGATTGGTTTACTATTTCCTACAAGTTGATGGTGTTTTCGTAATCCATTGAAAATAAATGTTTCTTCATTCTTTTAAAAAAAGGGAGGATAATGGAGTTTCTTGCCAGAAAACGGAAACATGCAGTAGACTGATGATGGCTTTGAATTGTCCAGATTACTCTCTATCACACCAGCTGCTGTATATGATTATTATTGAACATGTAAGCAAAATTATTTATTGGTTAACAGCTACTGTTTAAAAACTGTTTTTGTCTGTTATTAAGTTGTAACTCTGATATCTGCATTCTTGGGCAATGGTTATGACTATTATTTCCAAAGACCTGCATCAGCATTCTCAAAGCTAATATTTTCACCAGTAATATTTATTTTCCCCAAACATTACATTTGTGTAATGAGATGACCAACTTTGTATTTTTCACTTTGAATATACTTTTCTTGAAACTGTTCGGTAAATAGATGAAGAAATTCACATATTCCAAGAATGAGTATCTGATCCCCTTTTAACAGTTAATAAGCATAAAAACAATCTCTTCCCTGTAACACTGCCACAAAGCAAATGAATTATCCTTCATCCTGCCCAGAATAGAGAACTGTGGAAAATGTGTTACTTCAAATGCAGAGTCCATTGGCTCGACTTAGCAAGTAGACCCACTCGTAAAAGTCTAATGATGACCATGAAACCATTGCTGATTGTCGTAAAACCCCAGCTGCTTCACTAATGTCCTTTTGGGAATGAAATCTGCCACCCTGACCTGGTCTGGCCTGGATGTAACTCCAGACCCATGACAATATGGGTGACTCTTAACGCACTTGGAATATTGCGCACAATTCTGGTCACCACATTACCAGAAGGCTGTGGAGGCTTTGGAGAGGGTGCAGAGGAAGTTTACCAGGATGTTGCCTAGTCTGGAGGGTGTTAGCTATGTGGAGAGGGTGAATAGAGTCGGACTGTTTTCATTGGAAAGATGGAGATCGGGGGTGACCTGTGTCATGAGAGAGTCCCTTTAAGAAATGTTTTTGGCTTATCACATGGCTTCAGTTATGTGGGTGGAGCTAGGCTGTGGTTACAAGATTATGAGGGGCATAGATAGAGTGGATTGGCAGGCACTCATTCCCAGGGTGGAGTGGTCAGTCACCAGGGGTTAAAGGTCGTGCGAGGCAGGCTTTTTACGCAGAGGGTGGTGAGTGCCTGGAATGCGTTGCCAGGGAAGGCTGTGTAAGCAGATACATTAACGGCATTCAAAAGGCTTATTGAAAAATACATGGATAGGATGTATAGAGGGAGACGGTACTTCGCTGAGGGTTTTGGCCAAGGGTGGTATCATGACTTGCACAGCCTTGGAGGGCCGAAGGTCCTGTTCCTGTGCTGCATTGTTCATTGTTCTTTATTCTTTATTAAATGCCCCTCAAAGAGCAATTAGGGATAGGCAATAAATGCTGTCCCAGCCAGCGATGCCCAGATGATATGAGCAAATTTTTTAAAAAGTCAGAACGGTGCAAACCATGACTGGCTTCAGAAGGCATGCACCGGGAACTGCACCTCCGAATAGAGCTCGGAGGCGAGTGTACCTCCGAATAGAGATCAGAGGCATGTGCACTTCTGAATAGAGCTCAGAAGCGAGTGTACCTCTGAATAGAGCTCAGAGGCGAGTGCATCTCTGAATAGAGCTAGGACAAGGAAGCTTGCGCTTTTCAAGGAGACACATCCGGAGTGAGGCACATCCAGAGTGGGAATTGCAACTTGGTAATTTGGTGCAGTGAGGTAATCAGGAAAGGTAAGTGGAAAATCTAATTCTGCTGTTTTTCAGTTAAAAGTGCAGTGTGTAGCTTAGTGTCGATTGGTTGAAGCTGCCCCCACCCTAATTGTTGAGAGGCAGTTGTCTGTCAGTCGCCTGAGGCCTGTTTAGGGGCACAAAGGGCACATTGTATTCTTCTCTTTGAAGTTTAGGTATTTTTTGAGTCATCGATTAGCTGAGTTCTGCATAAAAGACAGACAGAAAGCGCACTCAGTAAGCTTGTGCTTTTCAAGGAGACACATCCGGAGTGAGGCTCATCCAGAGTGGAAATTGCAACTTGGTAATTTGGTGCAGTGAGGTAATTCGGTGCAGAGTGAGAGAAGGTGCTTTTTCGGAGGTGCTTTCGAACCCTGGTAAGTGACTGGTAAGTAGTTTTTCTTTTCATTGTCTAATTTATTTATTTTTATTTTGAAATTGTAGTTGTATAAGTTTACCTAAGGTTTAAGACATGGCAGGAGATCCCAGACCCGTGTCATGCTCCTCGTGTGCGATGTGGGAGCTCAGGGACACGTCCACTGTCCCTGGCTCCTTCACGTGCAAAAAGTGTGTTCAGTTGCAGCTCCTGTTAGACCTCTTGGCGGCTCTGGAGCTGCGGATGGACTCACTTTGGAGCATCCGCGATGCTGAGGAGGTCGTGGATAGCATGTTTAGCGAGTTGGTCACACCGCAGGTGAAGGTTACTGAGGGAGATAGGAAATGGGTGTCCCTGCGGTCATCTCCCTGCAAAACAGATATACCGCTTTGGATACTGTTGGGGGAGATGGCTCACCAGGGGAAGGCAGCAGCAAGGTTCATGGCACCGTGGCTGGCTCTGCTACACAGCAGGGCAGGAATAAAAATGGCAGGGCTATAGTGATAGGGGACTCGATCGTAAGGGAGATAGACAGGCGGTTCTGTGGACGCAATCGAGACTCCAGTTGCCTCCCTGGTGCAAGGGTCAAAGATGTCTCAGAGCGGCTGCAGGACATTCTGGGGGGGGGGGGTGGTGAACAGCCAGCTGTCGTGGTGCACATAGGCACCAACGATAGAACAGTACAGCACAGAACAGGCCCTTCGGCCCTCAATGTTGTGCCGAGCCATGATCACCCTACTCAAACCCACATATCCACACTATACCCATAACCCAACAACCCCCCCCCCCCTTAACCTTACTTTTATTAGGACACTACGGGCAATTTAGCATGGCCAATCCACCTAACCCGCACATCTTTGGACTGTGGGAGGAAACCGGAGCACCCGGAGGAAACCCACGCACACAGGGGGAGGACGTGCAGACTCCACACAGACAGTGACCCAAGCCGGAATCGAACCTGGGACCCTGGAGCTGTGAAGCATTTATGCTAACCACCATGCTACCCTGCTGCCCAAAAGGTAGCATATAGGTAAAAAACGGGATGAGGTCCTACAAGCGGAATTCAGGGAGTCAGGAGTTAAACTAAAAAGTAGGACCTCAAAGGTAGTAATCTCAGGTTTGCTGCCAGTGCCACGAGCTAGTCAGAGTAGGAATGTCAGGATAGATAGGATGAATGCGTGGCTCGAGAGATGGTGCAAGAGGGAGGGATTCAAATTCCTGGGGCATTGGGACCGGTTCTGGGGGAGGAGGGACCAGTACAAACCAGACGGTAAACTAATGTGGCAGGGGGATGGGAACCGATGCAGGAAGTTGGATGGTAAAACAGGGACAGAAGCAAAAGGAAGTAAGGGGAAAAGTGCAAGGCAGAGAAGACATAGTCAAAAATCAAAAAGGGCGACAGTACAAGGTACAGTGACTGAGGGGAGCTCAGTGAATAGGCCCAGTAATACTAAAAGGAATAAAACTGGAGATGTTAAGATTCAAAACAGAGGTAAAAAACCAACATAAGTATACTTTACCTGAATGCTCGTAGTATTCGGAATAAAGTAAATGAGTTGATGGCACAAATCATCGTAAATGACTATGATTTAGTGGCCATTACTGAAACAAGGTTAAAGGATGGTCACAACTGGGAGTTAAATATCCGAGGGTATCAAACTATTCAGAAGGACAGAGTGGATGGTAAGGGAGGTGGTGTTGCGCTGTTATTTAAGGATGACATCTGGGCAATAGTAAGGGATGGCATCGGTGCTATGGAGGATAAGGTTGAATCCATTTGGGTGGAAATCAGAAATAGTAAGGCGAAAAAGTCACTGATAGGAGTAGTCTATCGGCCACCAAATAGGAACGTTATGGTGGGGCAGGCAATAAACAAAGAAATAACTGATGCATGTAGAAATGGTACAGCAGTTATCATGGGCGATTTTAATCTACATGTCGATTGGTTTAACCAGGTCGGCCAAGGCAACCTTGAGGAGGAGTTTATAGAATGTATCCGCGATAGTTTCCTAGAACAGTATGTAATGGAACCTATGAGGGAACAAGGGGTCCTAGATCTTGTCCTGTGTAATGAGACAGGATTGATTCATGATCTCATAGTTAGGGATCCTCTGGGAAGGAGCGATCACAATATGGTGGAATTTAAAATACAGATGGAGGGTGAGAAAGTAAAATCAAATACTAGTGTTTTGTGTTTAAACGAAGGAGATTACAATGGGGTGAGAGAAGAACTAGCTAAGGTAGACTGGGAGCAAAGACTTTATGATGGAACAGTTGAGGAACAGTGGAGAACCGTCCAAGCGATTTTTCACAGTGCTCAGCAAAGGTTTATACCAACAAAAAGGAAGGACGGTAGAAAGAGGGAAAATCGACAGTGGATATAGAACATATAGAACAGTACAGCACAGAACAGGCCCTTCGGCCCTCAATGTTGTGCCGAGCCATGATCACCCCACTTAAACCCACGTAACCCCGTAACCCAACAATCCCCCCATTAACCTTACACTACGGGCAATTTAGCATGGCCAATCCACCTAACCCGCACATCTTTGGACTGTGGGAGGAAACCGGAGCACCCGGAGGAAACCCACGCACACACGGGGAGGACGTGCAGACTCCACACAGACAGTGACCCAGCCGGGAATCGAACCTGGGACCCTGGAGCTGTGAAGCATTGATGCTAACCACCATGCTACCGTGAGGCCCCCTATCTAAGGAAATAAGGGAGAGTATCAAATTGAAGGAAAAAGCATATAAAGTGGCAAAGATTAGTGGGAGACTAGCGGACTGGGAAATCTTTAGGGGGCAACAGAAAGCTACTAAAAAAAGTTATAAAGAAGAGTAAGATAGAGTATGAGAGTAAACTTGCTCAGAATATAAAAACAGACAGTAAAAGTTTAAAAAAATATATAAAACAAAAAAGAGTGGCTAAGGTAAATATTGGTCCTTTAGAGGATGAGAAGGGAGTTTTAATAATGGGAAATGAGGAAATGGCTGAGGAACTGAACAGGTTTTTTGGGTCGGTCTTCACAGTGGAAGTCACAAATAACATGCCAGCGACTGATAGAAATGAGGCTATGACAGGTGAGGATCTTGAGAGGATTGTTATCACTAAGGAGGTAGTGATGGGCAAGCTAATGGGGCTAAAGGTAGACAAGTCTCCTGGCCCTGATGGAATGCATCCCATAGTGCTAAAAGAGATGGCTAGGGAAATTGCAGATGCACTACTGATGATTTACCAAATTCACTAGACTCTGGGGTGGTCCCGGTGGATTGGAAATTAGCAAACGTGACACCACTGTTTAAAAAAGGAGGTAGGCAGAGAGCAGGAAATTATAGGCCATTGAGCTTAACTTCGGTAGTAGTGAAGATGCTGGAATCTATCATCAAGGAAGAAATAGCGAGGCATCTGGATAGAAATTGTCCCATTGGGCAGACGCAGCATGGGTTCATGAAGGGCAGGTCGTGCCTGACAAATTTAGTGGAATTTTTTGAGGACATTACCAGTGCAGTAGATAACGGGGAGCCAATGGATGTGGTATATCTGGATTTCCAGAAGGCCTTTGACAAGGTGCCACACAAAAGGTTGCTGCATCAGATAAAGATGCATGGCATTAAGGGTAAAGTAGTAGCATGGATAGAGGATTGGTTAATTAATAGGAAGCAAAGAGTGGGGATTAATGGGTGTTTCTCTGGTTGGTAAGCAGTGGCTAGTGGTGTCCCTCAGGGATCCATGTTGGGCTCACAATTTACATAGATGATTTGGAGTTGGGGACCAAGGGCAATGTGTCCAAGTTTGCAGATGACACTAAGATGAGTGGTAAAGCGAAAAGTGCAGAAGATACTGAAAGTCTGCAGAGGGATTTGGATAGGTTAAGTGAATGGGATAGGTTCTGGCAGATGGAATACAATGTTGACAAATGTGAGGTTATCCATTTGGTAGGAATAACAGCAAATGGGATTATTATTTAAACGATAAAATATTAAAGCATGCCGCTGTGCAGAGAGACCTGGGTGTGCTAGTGCATGAGTCACAGAAAGTTGGTTTACAGGTGCAATGGGTGATTAAGAAGGCAAATGGAATTTTGTCCTTCGTTGCTAAAGGGATGGAGTTTAAGACTAGGGAGGTTATGTTGCAATTGTATAAGGTGTTAGTGAGGCCACACCTGGAGTATTGTGTTCAGTTTTGGTCTCCTTACTTGAGAAAGGACATACTGGCACTGGAGGGTGTGCAGAGGAGATTCACTAGGTTAATCCCAGAGCTGAAGGGGTTGGATTATGAGGAGAGGTTGAGTAGACTGGGACTGTACTCGTTGGAATTTAGAAGGATGAGGGGGGATCTTATAGAAACATTTAAAATTATGAAGGGAATAGATAGGATAGATGCGGGCAGGTTGTTTCCACTGGAGGGTGAAAGCAGAACTAGGGGACATAGCCTCAAAATAAGGGGAAGTAGATTTAGGACTGAGTTTAGGAGGAACTTCTTCACCCAAAGGGTTGTGAATCTATGGAATTCCTTGCCCAGTGAAGCAGTTGAGGCTCCTTCATTAAATGTTTTTAAGGTAAAGATAGATAGTTTTTTGAAGAATAAAGGGATTAAGGGTTATGGTGTTCGGGCCGGAAAGTGGAGCTGAGTCCATAAAAGATCAGCCATGATCTCATTGAATGGCGGAGCAGGTTCGAGGGGCCAGATGGCCTACTCCTGCTCCTAGTTTTTATGTTCTTATGACACGAGTGTACCTCTGAAGAGAGCTCAGAGGCTAATGCATCTCTGAATAGAGCTCGGAGGCGAGTGTACCTCCAAAAAGAGCTCGGAGGCAAGTGTACCTCTGAATAGAGCTTAAAGGCGAGTGTACCTCACAATAGAGATCAGAGGCGAGTCTACTCTGAATAGAGTTCAAAGGCAAGAGTACCTCACAATAGAGCTCAGACGCGTGTGTACCTCTGAAAACGCTCAGAGGCGAGAGGACCTCTGATTAAAGCTCGGAGGCGAGTGTACCTTCAAATAGAGCTCGGAGGAGAGGCTGCCTCTGAATAGAGCTCAGAGGTGAGTGCAACTCTGAATAGAGCTCAGAGGTGAGTGCAACTCTGAATAGAGCTCAGAGGTGAGTGCAACTCTGAATAGGGCTCAGAGGTGAGTGCAACTCTGAATAGAGCTCAGAGGCATTGAGCACCTCTGTGGAGAGCTCAGAGGCGAGTGTACCTCCCAATAGAGCTCGGGCGCGAGTGTATCTCAGAATACAGCTCTTAGGCAAGTGTACCTCTGAATAGAGCTCAGAAGAGCGTGTAGCTCTGAATAGAGATCAGAGGCGAGTGTACCTCCGAATGGAGCTCAGAGGTGGTGTAGCTCTGAATGGAGCTCGAACGCGAGTGTACCTCTGAATGGAGCTCAGAGGTGGTGTAGCTCTGAATGGAGCTCGAACACGAGGGTACCTCTGAATAGGGCTCAGAAGCGAGTGTGCCTCCAAATAGAGCTCAGAGGTGTGTAGCTCTGAATGGAGCTCGGAGGCAAGTGTACCTCAGAATAGAGCTTGGAGGCGAGGTTGCCTTTGAATAGAGCTCAGAGGTGAGTGGAACTCTGAATAGAGCTCAGAGGCGTGAGTACCTCCAAATAGAGCTTGGAGACGAGTGTACTTAAGAATAGCCCTCAAGACGAGCGTGCCTCCGAACAGGGCTCAGAGGCGAGAGTACCTCTGAATAGAGCTCGGAGGCGAGGTGTTGCTAATTGTGTTCTCTCTTAATTGGCTCTGTTTATGGCGGTTAATATGGTCGCCTTCCTTAATTCTAATTACATTTGTTGAAGAGTCGCCAGGTATCTTTCGATACCGCAACAAGGTTCAAAACCGAATACTGATCGAAGACTCGATACACCAGTTAGTAAGTTCGCAATCAATGCTTATTTATACACACAGTCAAATATACTCATGCTCAAAACTCTACCAACTAAACTATCACTACTACTAAAGCCTATACTTAGCTTCGGGAGCCCACTCAGTCAGAGGAACAATGGCCGTTGTCCGGTTCTGAGGCTGCTGGGGTTGAGCTGGTACGGAATAGTAGCTAGGAGCGTCTGTCTTGTAGCGTGCGTTGACTTTGGACTTACTTCTTCTGGTGCAGATGCTAGGCACGTCTCTCCTCACTGAGAGCCAAGGCCATGAGAGCGATTCTCTCTCGGGGGCTTCTTCTTATACCCAAAGGGGCTTCACGCGCTTTTGGGCGGGCCTTGAACTTGGCCCCAATTAATTGGACCGCATAGAACATAGAACATAGAACACTACAGCGCAGTACGGGCCCTTCGGCCCTCGATGTTGCGCCGACCTGTGAAACCATCTGAAGCCTATCTGACCTACACTATTCCATTTTCATCCATCTGTCTATCCAGTGACCACTTAAATGCCCTTAAAGTTGGCGAGTCTACTACTATTGCAGGCAGGGCGTTCCACACCCCTACTACTCTCTGAGTAAAGAAACTGCCTCTGACATCTGTCCTATATCTATCACCCCTCAATTTAAAGCTATGTCCCCTCGTGTTGGTCATCACCATCCGAGGAAAAAGACTCTCACTGTCCACCCTATCTAACCCTCTGACTATCTTATATGTCTCTATTAAGTCACCTCTCAGCCTTCTCCTCTCTAACGAAAACAACCTCAATTCCCTGAGCCTTTCCTCGTAAGACCTTCCCTCCATACCAGGCAACATCCTAGTAAATCTCCTCTGAACCCTTTCCAAAGCATCCACATCCTTCCTATAATGTGGTGACCAGAACTGCACGCAGTACTCCAGGTGTGGCCGCACCAGAGTTATGTACAGCTGCAGCATGACCTTGTGGTTCCGAAACTCAATCCCCCTGCTTATAAAGGCTAGCACACCATATGCCTTCTTAACAGCCCTATTAACCTGTGTGGCAACTTTCAGGGATTTATGTACCTGGATGCCGAGATCTCTCTGTTCATCTACACTACCAAGAATCTTGCCATTAGCCCAGTACTCTGCATTCCTGTTACTCCTTCCAAAGTGAACCACCTCACACTTTTCCGCATTAAACTCCATCTGCCACCTCTCAGCCCAGCTCTGCAGCTTATCTATGTCCCTCTGTATCCTATAACATCCTTCAGCACTATCCACAACTCCACCGACCTTCGTGTCATCTGCAAATTTACTAACCCATCCTTCTACACCCTCTTCCAGGTCATTTATAAAAATGACAAACAGCAGTGGCCCCAAAACAGATCCTTGCGGTACACCACTAGTAACTGAACTCCAGGATGAACATTTGCCATCAACCACCACCCTCTGTCTTCTTTCAGCTAGCCAATTACTGATCCAAACCGCTAAATCACCTTCAATTCCATACTTCCTTATTTTCTGCAATAGCCTACCGTGGGGAACCTTATCAAACGCCTTACTGAAATCCATAAACACCACATCAACAGCTTTACCCTGATCCACCTGTTTAGTTACCTTCTCAAAAAACTCAATAAGGTTTGTGAGACATGACCTACCCTTCACAAAACCGTGTTGAGTATCGCTAATCAACTTGTTCTTTTCAAGATGATTATAAACCCTATCTCTTATAACCTTTTCCAACATTTTACCCACAACCGAAGTAAGGCTCACAGGTCTATAATTACCAGGGTTGTCTCTACTCCCCTTCTTGAACAAGGGGACAACATTTGCTATCCTCCAGTCTTCCGGCACTATTCCTGTCGACAAAGACGACATAAAGATCAAGGACAAAGGCTCTGCAATCTCCTCCCTGGCTTCCCAGAGAATCCTAGGATAAATCCCATCTGGCCCAGGGGACTTATCTATTTTGACATTTTCTAAAATTGCCCATAAGCACCCATAAGCATCTTGATCATTCCTATCTATTTCCTCCAATAAAGGGGTGGGTGCCCTGATTGCTGGGCGGGTCCTAGGTGGCCATTGGCCTGCTTTGTTCTAGTCTCCTTTGGCGCCAGGGTGTCTGCCTTGGTATCGTTTACTTAAATGTTACCCTTTTGTCCCTGGAGTTGGCTCATTAGTATGGTAATGGCTTTGCAGTATCGGTCTTGACTGGGAGCTACAGCTCCAATCAACAAACCTTGCACCT
This sequence comes from Scyliorhinus canicula, assembly GCF_902713615.1. Lineage (NCBI taxonomy): Eukaryota > Metazoa > Chordata > Chondrichthyes > Carcharhiniformes > Scyliorhinidae > Scyliorhinus > Scyliorhinus canicula. The sequence continues at coordinate 76,695,642 of NC_052160.1, read as the reverse complement.
GCTTGCTTTCTCAGTATTGTCCATTTTCCCTGCATTCTTTGCAAAGTGTCCATTTTGTAATTGGGACGTGGCCAGCCCAGGTGGCTACACTCCCTCCTTGTGATCCTCAACACGAAGCATGAAGGATCACATTACCACGTCGTCTTCGTTCTCGGACCAAGCAGGGCACCCATAAGCAGGCTCTACACTGCCCTTTCCTATGAAAAACAATTTTACCTTAACTCATTATAAATACATACATTATTATAAAACTCTACGGGGCGCTATGACATTCAAGCATGCATTACAAAATAAGAAAAACTGGCCTCTAACTATCCTCAATAAACTATCCAAAAATAATCTATAACATCTTAAACTGTACAAATAGCAGCACGCAAATTTCTCTGGCTTGGCAGTGAAGCACAGAAGTTTACATTTCTTTATTGAACAAAACACACAAAGAAAAACGGATGCACTTTAATTTATGTCAAGGGGTTCAGGGGTTTGGTGAAGTCCGATAGTAGGGGACCTAAATGTGTATACCGGGGTGCGAGAGCTGTAGGCTCTCCTTCGCCATTTCCTGATTCTAAGTGTCTGCACAACACTGCAAAGTATGGCCAGTACTAAAAGGGCTTCTACTACATCTGATAATGAATACCAGGTGATAAACTTATCACACCAGGTCGGGGTATTGTTAACTGTAACTGGGCTAACTATCTCGGGGTTCTGTGTATTGCAGGGGTGGGAATCGTTCACGGCTTGTGTGGTAGGGGTCAGAGGGGTAGCGTCCGCGCGCAATTGAAGGGATCCCGCTAAGGTGCAGGTGAAGAAGATGGAGGTCATCTTCATCTTTCCTGTTGTTGGTCTTCTTCTGCCTCTTCCTCTGGGGTTCCTGAGTTTCGGGAGTTCTGTGAGCACAAGCATAATATCTGTTATTATCTTGCTTAAGATCTCTTATGTCTATCTGTCTGTCCTTTATCGGCAATTACCCTTTATAATTGATCATCATTTGTGACTCCCTCATTTAAGAAAAAACGAATATCTTTTCTAGACATCCGAGAAAAATACTGACACAGTGCGAGCCGTCTCGCAGCCTGTGTGATTTACCATCCCAGTATTTGAGGATGTAAATAGCACATGGGAGCAACCTAAGGGTCGCCATAAACAAACAAAACATTTTTCAAACTAAAAGTGCCAAAATGGGGTGCGTATGGGCGGCGGGTAAGAAATGGGTGGAATCCCCTGGTAGGGCGGGGATCAGTGCCGTTTCTCCACTGCCTGAGGAACCGGCAAGAACGGGTAAGAATGTGGTCATCGTGGTTGCAGTTATGTATCTCCTGCCTCGAAGCAGAAGAGCAGTTATGAACTGTTGTCTACGGAAAAAAAATTGTTCCTTTGACTGCCAGTGGGCGTTAAAGGAGTGGTGGCGTGGGGCCGTGAAAAACGTGCAAATTTACAACCATCACTTAACATTAACACTAACGAACAAACATACAACAAACATGGTGCAGGTTCCATCAGAAAGGACACCGTATCTCTCCATTGGTTCCTTTTTACCATTATCTGGACACCTCGGGTGGAATTCTCCGTCCCCCCCCCCCCCCCGCAGGGTCGGAGAATCGTCCGGGTCCCGCGTAAATCCCGCCCCCGCCATGGCCGGAATTCTCCGCCACCCGGGAATTGGCGGGAGCGGGAATCACGCCGCGCCGATCGGCGTGCCCCGTGCGGCGATTCTCCGGCCCGCGATGGGCCGAAGTCCCGCCACTGACAGGCCAGTCCCGCCGACGTGGTTTAAACCACCTCTGGTGGCGGCAGGATTGGCGGTGTTAGCGGGCCCCCGGGGTCCTGGGGGGGGGCGCGGGGCGATCGGACCCCGGGGGGTGCCCCCACGGTGGCCTGGCTCGCGATCGGAGCCCACCGATCGGCGGGTGGGCCAGTGCCGTGGGGCACTCTTTGTCTTCCGTTGCCGCCATGGCCTCCACCATGGCGGAGGAGGAAGAGACCCCCCTACTGCACATGCGCCGGTGGTGATGTCAGCGTCCGTTGACACACCGGCATATGCGCGGACTGCCGAAGGCCTTTCGGCCAGCCCCGACGGCGGTTGGCGTGGCGAAAACCACTCCGGCGCGGGTCTAGCACCTAAAGGTGCGGAAGACACCGGAGTGGTTGGCGCCACTCCGCTACGCCGGGACCCCCCGCCCCGCCGGGTAGGGGAGAAGCCCGGCCCTCATTGCTCAACAGCGAACAGAGTCGCAAAGGGATTTGTTTGGTGGGAGTCAGACTCTATGTCATCTTCTTCTCCCGGCCGCCATACTCTTGACTGGAGAAATTTTGCTAAAGCTGCTTAGGGCAAATTGGGGTCCATCTCATCATTCCGGATGAGCCTGAACGAATTGTCTCGGTGCCAGAATTGTGTGTCAAGTTTGGAGCTACTAGGGTTTAATCTGTATTCGTCGGGCGGTGGGTCTGGGTCAGGGGCTTTGATGTACGTTATTTCAAAGGGGTCACCAGAATCATGCTCGGATTCGCTGGGAGTTGGGCCTGGTACATGGGGATAATCATAACATGGTGTGCTGTGGCTGTCGTCATTCTTATCGCTATCACTGTCGCTGTCGCTGCTGCTTGAAGGAAGGGAGAGGCGGAGTCGTGCCTCTGGGGATGGAGTTGAAGTTGTGTCTGAGGACGGGCTGGACTGGCTGGGGGAGGGTAGGAATGCGTCATCTGTGGGCGGGGCGTGCTCCTCTGCTGCTGCGAGCAAGGTGTGTTGTGTATGGTTATTCTGCAAGCCATAAGCCTTGAGCTGGTTTATGTGAAACCACGCAGACTTGCCATTGGGATATGTAACCTTGTATACCGAGGGGCTGACTTTGTCTGAAATGGAGTACGGTCCGGAAAATTTAGGGGAAAGGAATGAACTGGGGTTGAATGATCTGGGGAAAGCATCACCTGCTCCCTACAGCAAACTCAGTGGCGTGTACTGTTTTGTTGGAACAAGCCTTGCTCTGTTTCTTCCGTGTCCCAAGTCTCACAACTGCTGCGAGTTGGGCTGCCTTTATATTCTCAATTAGCTGCTGTACAGCGTTTTCATGTGTTAGGGCTGTGACTGCGGGGCTGGCCAAATGCAGTCCGAATAAATACTCTGTCCCTTTCATGGGGCGTCCGGTCATGAGAGTGTGGGGGGTGTATCCTGTGGACGTGGATACCGTGTTCTGTAAAAACATTAAATAAATGGGAGAACTGAATCCCAGGTGCTGCTATTCTGCTGCACTATTTTCCTGAGGGTGGCTTTTAATGTCCTGTTCATCAGGGGCTTTGATGTCCGTAATTTCGAAGGGATCACCGGAATCATGCTCGGATTCGCTGGGACAGGGGATAATCATAACGTGGTGTGCTGTGGCTGTCGTCATTGTTATCGCTCGCAATACCACTTGACTGGGGCTGGTACGCTACGCTATAGAACGATACAGCGCAGTACAGGCCCTTCGGCCCTCGATGTTGCACCGACATGGAAAAAAAAATCTAAAGGCCATCTAACCTACACTATGCCCTTATCATCCATATGCTTATCCAATAAATTTTTAAATGCCCTCAATGTTGGCGAGTTCACTACTGTTGCAGGTAGGGCATTCCACGGCCTCACCACTCTTTGCGTAAAAAACCCACCTCTGACCTCTGTCCTATATCTATTACCCCTCAATTTAAGGCTATGTCCCCTCGTGCTAGCCACCTCCATCCGCGGGAGAAGGCTCTCGCTGTCCACCCTATCTAACCCTCTGATCATTTTGTATGCCTCTATTAAGTCACCTCTTAACCTTCTTCTCTCTAACGAAAACAACCTCAAGTCCATCAGCCTTTCCTCATAAGATTTTCCCTCCATACCAGGCAACATCCTGGTAAATCTCCTCTGCACCCGTTCCAAAGCTTCCACGTCCTTCCTATAATGAGGCGACCAGAACTGTACGCAATACTCCAAATGCGGCCGTACTAGAGTTTTGTACAACTGCAACATGACCTCATGGCTCCGGAACTCAATCCCTCTACCAATAAAGGCCAACACACCATAGGCCTTCTTCACAACCCTATCAACCTGGGTGGCAACTTTCAGGGATCTATGTACATGGACACCGAGATCCCTCTGCTCATCCACACTGCCAAGAATTTTACCATTAGCCAAATATTCCACATTTCTGTTATTCTTTCCAAAGTGAATCACCTCACACTTCTCCACATTAAACTCCATTTGCCACCTCTCAGCCCAGCTCTGCAGCTTATCTATGTCCCTCTGTAACCTGCAACATCCTTCCGCACTGTCTACAACTCCACCGACTTTAGTGTCGTCTGCAAATTTACTCACCCATCCTTCTGCGCCCTCCTCTAGGTCATTTATAAAAATGACAAACAGCAACGGCCCCAGAACAGATCCTTGTGGTACGCCACTCGTAACTGAACTCCATTCTGAACATTTCCCATCAACTACCACTCTCTGTCTTCTTTCAACTAGCCAATTTCTGATCCACATCTCTAAATCACCCTCAATCCCCAGCCTTCGTATTTTCTGCAATAGCCGACCGTGGGGAACCTTATCAAACGCTTTACTGAAATCCATATACACCACATCAACTGCTCTACCCTCGTCTACCTGTTCAGTCACCTTCTCAAAGAACTCGATAAGGTTTGTGAGGCATGACCTACCCTTCACAAAACCATGCTGACTGTCCCTAATCATATTATTCCTATCTAGATGATTATAAATCGTATCTTTTATAATCCTCTCCAAGACTTTACCCACCACAGACGTTAGGCTCACCGGCCTATAGTTACCGGGGTTATCTCTACTCCCCTTCTTGAACAAAGGGACCACATTTGCTATCCTCCAGTCCTCTGGCACTATTCCTGTAGCCAATGATGACCTAAAAATCAAAGCCAAAGGCTCAGCAATCTCTTCCCTGGCTTCCCAGAGAATCCTAGGATAAATCCCATCCGGCCCTGGGGACTTATCTATTTTCACCTTGTCCAGAATTGCCAACACTTCTTCCCTACGCACCTCAATGCCATCTATTCTAATAGCCTGGGTCTCAGCATTCTCCTCCACAATATTATCTTTTTCTTGAGTGAATACTGACGAAAAGTATTCATTTAGTATCTCGCTTGTCTCCTCAGCCTCCACACACAACTTCCCACCACTGTCCTTGACTGGCCCTACTCTTACCCTAGTCATTATTTTATTCCTGACATACCTATAGAAAGCTTTTGGGTTTTCCTTGATCCTACCTGCCAAAGACTTCTCATGTCCCCTCCTTGCTCGTCTCAGCTCTCTCTTTAGATCCTTCCTCGCTTCCTTGTAACTATCAAGCGCCCCAACTGAAACTTCATGCCTCATCTTCACATAGGCCTCCTTCTTCCTCTTAACAAGAGATTCCACTTCTTTGGTAAACCACGGTTCCCTCGCTCGACCCCTTCCTCCCTGCCTGACTGGTACGTACTTATCAAGAACATGCAATAGCTGTTCCTTGAACAAGCTCCACATATCCAGTGTGCCCAACCCTTGCAGCCTACTTCTCCAACCAACACATCCTAAGTCATGTCTAATGGCATCATAATTGCCCTTCCCCCAGCTATAACTCTTGCCCTGCGGGGTATACTTATCCCTTTCCATCACTAACGTAAAGGTCACCGAATTGTGGTCACTGTTTCCAAAGTGCTCACCTACCTCCAGATCTAACACCTGGCCTGGTTCATTACCCAAAACCAAATCCAATGTGGCCTCGCCTCTTGTTGGCCTGTCAACATATTGTGTCAGGAAACCCTCCTGCACACATTGTACAAAGAATGACCCGTCTAATGTACTCGAACTATATCTTTTCCAGTCAATATTTGGAAAGTTAAAGTCTCCCATAACAACTACCCTGTTACTTTCGCTCTTTTCCAGAATCATCTTCGCCATCCTTTCCTCTACATCCCTAGAACTATTAGGTGGCCTATAGAAAACTCCCAACAGGGTGACCTCTCCTTTCCTGTTTCTAACCTCAGCCCATACTACCTCGGAAGAAGAGTCCCCATCTAGCATCCTTTCCGCCACCGTAATACTGTCCTTGACTAGCAGCGCCACACCTCCCCCTCTTTTGCCCCCTTCTCTGAGCTTACTAAAACACCTAAACCCCGGAACCTGCAACAACCATTCCTGTCCCTGCTCTATCCATGTCTCTGAAATGGCCACAACATCGAAGTCCCAGGTACCAACCCATGCTGCCAGTTCCCCAACCTTATTTCGTATACTCCTGGCATTGAAGTAGACACACTTCAAACCACCTACCTGAACACTGGCACCCTCCTGCGAAGTCAAATCTGTGCTCCTGACCTCTATACTCTCAATCTCCCGTACCCCAAAACTACAATCCAGGTTCCCATGCCCCTGCTGAATTAGTTTAAACCCCCCCAAAGAGCACTAACAAATCTCCCCCCCAGGATATTGGTGCCCCTCAGGTTCAGATGTAGACCATCCTGTCTATAGAGGTCCCACCTTCCCCAGAAAGAGCCCCAGTTATCCAGAAATCTGAATCCCTCCCGCCTGCACCATCCCTGTAGCCACGTGTTTAATTGCTCTCTCTCCCTATTCCTCATCTCACTATCACGTGGCACGGGCAACAACCCAGAGATAACAACTCTGTTTGTTCTCGCTCTGAGCTTCCATCCTAGCTCCCTAAAGGCCTGCCTGACATCCTTGTCCCCTTTCCTACCTATGTCGTTAGTGCCAATGTGGACTACGACTTGGGGCTGCTCCCCCTCCCCCTTAAGGACCCGGAAAACACGATCCGAGACATCACGTACCCTTGCACCTGGGAGGCAACATACCAAACGTGAGTCTCTCTCGCTCCCACAAAATCTCCTATCTGTGCCCCTGACTATATGAAACTTTTGTCGAATGCCGAAAATTGTGAGGACGCTTTTCATTCCGCGTCCTGGAAAATGGGAGCTTTGATCAGACTATACTGCGGGGGAGTCCCCATCTTATGAAGATGTGCTGTGTTAGGATTGTGGATGTTGTTCTCGCCGTATTCGTTCTTGATGGAAAAGCTTCCACCCATTTTGTGAAGCTGTCGATGCCCACCAACACATACTTATAACCATTTCTGCAAGGATGTAGGGGTCCTATGTAATCTATCTGCAGATTCTTCCAGGGGCCATTAACGGGGCGGGTGTGACTAAGTTGAGCCTTTTTTGCATATCTGTCCGGATTGTTCAGGGCACAGCTCAAGCAATTCTCAATGTAGTGGGTTACATTGGCTTTTAAATCAGGCCACCAGCAGAGCGGTCTGAGGTGGGCTAAGGTGGGTTCAATGCCTTGGTGTCCATGATTGTCATGGAACTGACAAAATGATCTGGTTCCTGTCCTGCCTGGGAACTACATAAATGCCGTCTTTCAAAATCACACCGTCATGTGTGGTTATTGCATTTTTAAACTTATCATATGGGGCTGGGAAGGTTCCCTTTAAAGCTTCCCTGAGTTTCTCATCTTCTTTCTGTGCTTTCGCTAGATCCTGAATGTTGGTCTGTGAGACCTGAACTGCGTGTACTGGGGTGCTTTCGGGGGGGTTCCAAAAATAACCATGCCTGGAACCTGCCTTCGCTAGGGCGTCTGCTTTCACGTTACCGGGGGGGAAGAACGGTGATGACTGTGAACCTTAATGATACCATATTTTCTGTCTTTCACTGTCTCGAAGATATGACGGAGTAATGGGGCTGAGGGTGGGGGTTTTGGTCTGCGGATATAAATCCTCTCGTTTCCCACCGGGGTAGGAATTCTGTTAAACTATTACAGACATATAAGCTGTCCGAATAGATGTCTGCTGGGGTCGGGAACGAGTCGGGGTGGTCTACAATATAAGCGATTGCTGCCAGTTCTGCTGTCCTGGCAACTTTAGTGAAATCTCATCCAGGGCGCGTCCCTGCACGTCCTCTACATAAATGCTGCAACCGCTAATTCTCTTTCCATTTAAAACTGTGGAGGAGCCATCCACATAAATTTTCAGGGGTGCTGTGGGCTGGGGTCTCTGGGGTGTACTACCTGCTTTCCTGGGAGGTGTCTTAGGTATAAATGGGCCTGTGTTGTGTTTTGTGGTGATGATCTCACACTCATGAGGGGTGCCTGCATACTGCAAATTATCGGCATTGGGTCTTGGTTCTTTTTACTGTAATGTCCCGTCCCTGTAAAAGGAGGGTCCAACGGGCTGCGCGGATTTGGCTGACTGCCATCTTTAAGTCGGCTGTCTAACAATAGCTGTGTTGGGGTGTGTTCAGTGAGAATGGTGATGGGGTTGAGTCCTGTAATGTAGGCAAAGTACTGTACTGCCCAAAAAACTGTGAGCAGATGCCTTTCACAGGCAGAAAATCATTGCTTGACAGGATCTAAAATGCGTGAGGTGTATGCTAATTGGTCATGGCGTTCCTGGAGGAGCACGGCCGAAAAGGTTCGGTCGGTGCTTGCTACTTCGATAGCGTACGGGGAAAGTGGGTCTGGGACCTGTAGTGCGGGGGCTGTGCTGAGTGCTCTTTTTAAAGCATTCAACATAGAACATAGAACATAGAACGATACAGCGCAGTACAGGCCCTTCGGCCCTCAATGTTGCACCGACATGGAAAAAAAACGAAAGGCCATCTTAGCTACACTATGCCCTTATCATCCATATGCTTATCCAATAAACTTTTAAATGCCCTCAATGTTGGCGAGTTCACTACTGTTGCAGGTAGGGCATTCCACGGCCTCACCACTCTTTGCGTAAAAAACCCACCTCTGACCTCTGTCCTATATCTATTACCCCTCAGTTTAAGGCTATGTCCCCTCGTGCTAGCCACCTCCATCCGCGGGAGAAGGCTCTCGCTGTCCACCCTATCTAACCCTCTGATCATTTTGTATGCCTCTATTAGGTCACCTCTTAACCTTCTTCTCTCTAACGAAAACAACCTCAAGTCCATCAGCCTTTCCTCATAAGATTTTCCCTCCATACCAGGCAACATCCTGGTAAATCTCCTCTGTACCCGTTCCAAAGCATCCACGTCCTTCCTATAATGAGGCGACCAGAACTGTACGCAATACTCCAAATGCGGCCGTACTAGAGTTTTGTACAACTGCAACATGACCTCATGGCTCCGGAACTCAATCCCTCTACCAATAAGGCCATCACACCATAGGCCTTCTTCACAACCCTATCAACCTGGGTGGCAACTTTCAGGGATCTATGTACATGGACACCGAGATCCCTCTGCTCATCCACTCTACCAAGAATTTTACCATTAGCCAAATATTCCGCATTCCTGTTATTCTTTCCAAAGCGAATCACCTCACACTTCTCCACATTAAACTCCATTTGCCACCTCTCAGCCCAGCTTTGCAGCTTATCTATGTCCCTCTGTAACCTGCAACATCCTTCCGCACTGTCTACAACTCCACCGACTTTAGTGTCGTCTGCAAATTTACTTACCCATCCTTCTGCGCCCTCCTCTAGGTCATTTATAAAAATGACAAACAGCAACGGCCCCAGAACAGATCCTTGTGGTACGCCACTCGAAACTGAACTCCATTCTGAACATTTCCCATCAACCACCACTCTCTGTCTTCTTTCAACTAGCCAATTTCTGATCCACATCTCTAAATCACCCTCAATCCCCAGCCTCCGTATTTTCTGCAATAGCCGACCGTGGGGAACCTTATCAAACGCTTTACTGAAATCCATATACACCACATCAACTGCTTTACCCTCGTCCACCTGTTCAGTCACCTTCTCAAAGAACTCGATAAGGTTTGTGAGGCATGACCTACACTTCACAAAACCATGCTGACTATCCCTAATCATATTATTCCTATCTAGATGATTATAAATCGTATCTTTTATAATCCTCTCCAAGACTTTACCCACCACAGACGTTAGGCTCACCGGCCTATAGTTACCGGGGTTATCTCTACTCCCCTTCTTGAACAAAGGGACCACATTTGCTATCCTCCAGTCCTCTGGCACTATTCCTGTAGCCAATGATGACCTAAAAATCAAAGCCAAAGGCTCAGCAATCTCTTCCCTGGCTTCCCAGAGAATCCTAGGATAAATCCCATCAGGCCCCGGGGACTTATCTATTTTCACCTTGTCCAGAATTGCCAACACTTCTTCCCTACGCACCTCAATGCCATCTATTCTAATAGCCTGGGTCTCAGCATTCTCCTCCACAATATTATCTTTTTCCTGAGTGAATACTGACAAAAAGTATTCATTTAGTATCTTGCTTATCTCCTCAGCCTCCACACACAACTTCCCACCACTGTCCTTGACTGGCCCTACTCTTACCCTAGTCATTCTTTTATTCCTGACATACCTATAGAAAGCTTTTGGGTTTTCCTTGATCCTACCTGCCAAAGACTTCTCGTGTCCCCTCCTTGCTCGTCTTAGCTCTCTCTTTAGATCCTTCCTCGCTTCCCTGTAACTATTAAGCGCCCCAACTGAAACTTCACGCCTCATCTTCACATAGGCCTCCTTTTTCCTCTTAACAAGAGATTCCACTTCTTTGGTAAACCACGGTTCCCTCGCTCTACCCTTTCATCCCTGTCTGACTGGTACGTACTGATCAAGAACACGCAATAGCTGTTCCTTGAACAAGTTCCACATATCCAGTGTGCCCAACCCTTGCAGCCTACTTCTCCAACCTACACATCCTAATTCATGTCTAATGGCATCATAATTGCCCTTCCCCCAGCTATAACTCTTGCCCTGCGGGGTATACTTATCCCTTTCCATCACTAATGTAAAGGTCACCGAATTGTGGTCACTGTCTCCAAAGTGTTCACCTACCTCCAGATCTAACACCTGGCCTGGTTCATTACCCAATACCAAATCCAAAGTGGCCTCACCTCTTGTTGGCCTGTCAACATATTGTGTCAGAAAACCCTCCTGCACACATTGTACAAAGAACGACCCATCCAATGTACTCGAACTATATCTTTTCCAGTCAATATTAGGAAAGTTAAAGTCTCCCATAACAACTACCCTGTTACTTTCGCTCTTTTCCAGAATCATCTTCGCCATCCTTTCCTCTACATCTCTAGAACTATTAGGTGGCCTATAGAAAACTCCCAGCAGGGTGACCTCTCCTTTCCTGTTTCTAACCTCAGCCCATACTACCTCGGAAGAAGAGTCCCCATCTTGCATCCTTTCTGCCACCGTAATACTGTCCTTGACTAGCAGCGCCACACCTCCCCCTCTTTTGCCCCCTTCTCTGACTTTACTAAAACACCTAAACCCCGGAACCTGCAACAACCATTCCTGTCCCTGCTCTATCCATGTCTCTGAAATGGCCACAACATCGAAGTCCCAGGTACCAACCCATGCTGCCAATTCCCCTACCTTATTTCGTATACTCCTGGCATTGAAATAGACACACTTCAAACCACTGACCTGAACACTGGCACCCTCCTGCGAAGTCAAATCTGTGCTCCTGACCTCTCTACTCTCAATCTCTCGCACCCCAAAACTACAATCCAGGTTCCCATGCCCCTGCTGAATTAGTTTAAACCCCCCCAAAGAGTACTAACAAATCTCCCCCCCAGGATATTGGTGCCCCTTAGGTTCAGATGTAGACCATCGTGTCTATAGAGGTCCCACCTTCCCCAGAAAGAGCCCCAGTTATCCAGAAATCTGAATCCCTCCCGCCTGCACCATCCCTGTAGCCACGTGTTTAATTGCTCTCTCTCCCTATTCCTTGTCTCACTATCACGTGGCACGGGCAACAACCCAGAGATAACAACTCTGTTTGTTCTCGCTCTGAGCTTCCATCCTAGCTCCCTAAAGGCCTGCCTGACATCCTTGTCCCCTTTCCTACCTATGTCGTTAGTGCCAATGTGGACTACGACTTGGGGCTGCTCCCCCTCCCCCTTAAGGACCCGAAAAACACGATCCGAGACATCACTTACCCGTGCACCTGGGAGGCAACATACCAAACGTGAGTCTCTCTCGCTCTCACAAAATCTCCTATCTGTGCCCCTGACTATTGAGTCCCCAATTACTAATGCTCTGCTCCTCTCCCCCCTTCCCTTCTGAGCAACAGGGACAGACTCCGTGCTAGAGACCTGCACCCCATGGCTTACCCCTGGTAAGTCGTCCCCCCCACAAGTATCCAAAACGGTATACTTGTTACTCAGGGGAACGACCGCAGGGGGTCCCTGCACTGACTGCTTCTTCCCAGTCCCTCTTACAGTTACCCATCTATCTCCAGTCTTTGGTGTAACTACTTCCCTGAAGCTCCTATCTATGACCACCTCTGCCTCCCGAATGATCCGAAGTTCATCCAACTCCAGCTCCAGTACCATAACTCGGTCTTGTAGGAGCTGGAGCTGGCTGCACTTCCTGCAGGTAAAATCAGCAGGGACACTAACGGCATCCCTCACCTCAAACATCCTGCAGGAGGAACATTGCACTACCTTCCCTGCCATACCACTTAAATTCAACCAAGTTCTGGTAAACAAATATAAAACAAATAAAAAATAAAAAAATAATAATATAATATAGCACTTACCTGCTCACACCAATGGGTCCTATTATTAGGTTAGAGGAGGAGGGCGGGTGGGAGACACTACACGTGTAGTGTCTCGGGTATCCTCTCCACCAGAATTTATTGGCTAGGAGAAAATCCTTCCCAGAAGTCCGCGGGTCGTACTTCCGGTTCCCGCCTTATATTATCTTTGCTCCCACTGGCACCCCGCCGCTCTTATCTTTTCAATGTCCCAGCTGTCTTACCTCTCGCGCTCTTTTCAATGTCCCTGCTGTCTCTCCTCTCGCGCTCTTTTCAATGTCCCAGCTGTCTTACCTCTCGCGCTCTTTTCAATGTCCCTGCTGTCTCTCCTCTCGCGCTCTTTTCAATGTCCCAGCTGTCTTACCTCTCGCGCTCTTTTCAATGTCCCTGCTGTCTCTCCTCTCGCGCTCTTTTCAATGTCCCGGCATTCATATGCTGTGGATATGCTCAGATCCTGCCAATACACGGCATTCATATGCTGTGGAAGCCATTCCCAAGGTGCCTGCTTCTTCAGAAGTTCAGATAGGGGCGCTGCTTTAGTGGCAAAACTGTCAATTGGGTTTCGGCAGTAGCCAACCAGTCCTGGAAATGACCGGAGGGCTGAGACATTGTGGGGAAGGGGCAATTTGACGATCGAGTCAATTCTCTTTTGCTCGATCTCGCGTTTACCATGAGTGATTACTGTACCCAAGTAAATCACTTTTTCTTTCAAAATCTGGGCCTTCTTGGGGTTGACTTTACATCCAATTTCTTTTAGGAGTCCTAGGAGTTCGGGGAGAAGCGGAATGTGCTCTCCCTTTGTGTCCGTTTGTAGTAGCAAGTCATCTACATGCTGGACCAGACAATCGGGGCGGGAAAATTTTGCTGATCCATTTGCCAGCTGTCGGTGGAAAATGGAGGGGGAGTTGTGGAAACCTTGTGGAAGGCACGTCCACGTATATTGTTGTCGTCCCTGGAATGTAAAGACGATTTGTACTGGCACGCTGTATCCAATGTAATGGACCAAAAGCCGTTGCTAATGTCCAAAACTGAAAAAATCTTTGACTGGAGTCCCTGTTTGAGCATGGTCTTGGGACTCGTGGCTACATGGGCTGGGGGCTGCTGCTGAGGTTACTTTTTTCAGATCCTGCTAATCAATTGTCAGTCGCCATGATGCATCCAATTTCCTGATGGGCCAAATGGGTGCATTGTTTGTGGAGGCTACTGATCTGAGTACATCTTGGTCAAGTAAACTCTCTATTACCTTTGAGATTTCTCCCTCTGCTTCCTGGGGAATTCCGTACTGCTTCTGGGGTCGGGACCTGTAATATGCACAAAGCCAGCCATTCTGCCACAGTCATGCTTGTGCTGTGCAAATGCTGCTTTGTGTTCCTGCAGGACTGCCCTAACCTGTTTGACTAGACTAATGGCTCGAGGGTCGAACCAGATGTCTCCTGCTGAGCCAATCCTGTTCTTATGCTCTCCAACTGTGAGCGTGGTGGGGGCTCATGCTGCCATTTTCCAAACACACTTGTTTATCGGATCAAAAGAAAGGTTGTGGGAGCTCATAAAATCGATGATGTTCAGCTGTCTGGGGCAGATCAACCAAAACTATGGGGTGCTTAGTTGTAATGTTACCTATTTGTATCGCTACAGGGGCTGTGATGTGTCCCTTTTACAAATGACCTGTAAAACCACTGAGTGTGATGGTGTGTGTTGTGGGCCACGTGTCTCTTTGAAACATTGTGGAGGAATTGAGTGTGGTGTGGGACCCTCCTGTGTTCCAAAGAAATTCTACGGGGTGTCCCCGGACTTTGCCTGCTACTACCGGTCTACCAGACTTGTCCCAAAGGGTGTCGCAGACCCAAGTTGGGGAGCCCAAACACTGTCAGTCGGTGCCGTTCATGTCTGCATTCTCTGAACAGATGCTAACGCTATGGACCGGCTGTGCCCCATGCCTATTTAGGGTGCCTGTCTGTTGTTTTCTCTGCTGCCTTTGGGGCGCGTTGCATTCTCGTGCAAAGTGTCCTAACTGTCCACAATTGTAACACTTGGAATTTTGGCTGGGGTGGCCTGTTCCTGCCCTCATTTACCCATACGGGGTTCTGGTGCGCTTTAACTGGATTCATAGCTGCCTGCTCTTCATCTGGTTTTATAAATGCGGTTTTGCCTTGGACTGATTGCTCCCAAGCGCAGGACAACCATTCCAAAACCCATTTTTCATTGTGGGCCTCGTCTGAGGGGTCATAATTTGCACAAGCTCTCTGTCCTGCGTCTGTCGCGTGAGAGAAAATGATTCGAGTCCATTTGGCCATATTATCTGCGGACAAATGGGTGCGGGCTAACTCTCCGAAAACTGCTGTGAAGTGTATCCACAAACGTCCAGCAAACGCTGTGGGGTGCTCTGTTTTCTTTTGCCTACACTTGTTTAGGCCTTCTACCGGGTCTCCTCTGTAATAGCCGATCACATCAAGGCTTGCTCTGTGCATCTCTTTGAGGGTGCCTCCTCCTACATTCTGTGGGTTGGGAAGGGCTGCCACGACTGAAGGGTCGAGGCTTAAAACCATGAGGTTCACTTGCTCCTTCTCGTCCAGGCCGTACATGGTGGCCTGCTGTTCAACTCTAACGAAAAACTGGTGGGGGTCTGATGTGGGAAGGAACGGTGTCATTTTTCCACACGTGTCCCGTAATTGGGTTACGGTTAACGGGGTTGTATAAAGGAAATCTGCGTCTCCTTCTGCTGCGGCCCTGCGGTGTGTGGTTATTGGGTTCATGGGGGTATGTTCTGCCTGTTCAGTCGGGGGTTGGGGTGCTTTCCTTTTCTGGGGTTTTTCCTGCGTACATGTTCCATGTACGTATCTATGAGCAGTTTCATTCAATTCCTACCAATCGGGGCCGTTTTCCTGATCTAACTGGGGTCCAAATGTACTTTGAAACCCATTCTGAACGGAAAGCAGAGATTGCAATTCTGCAATTTGCTTTCGGCAGTTTGCGTCGACTACGGAGCTCTGCCTTTGTTCCGTTGTGGAAATGTGGAGTGCTCGTAGGGCTGCTTTTAAATCATTGCACTGTTTCTGCAATTTCTCAACTTGTTGCTTGGTCTCCTGTCTTACCAAGACCGCACGTTGCGTGTCCTGTTCGGCCTTATCATATTGGGTTTGGAAACTACTCAAATGCACGAGACAAGACTGGTGTGCCCTCTCTGTCCCTCGCTGCTAATTGCTCTCTTAAATCCTTATTCTCCTTCTCAACTTCGCTCACATCTACCTCACTATTTCTGTTTCTCTCCTCAATCTCTCTACGGAGCGTCCTAACGACCTCCTCTGTGCCTCGCAATTGTGCCAAGCAGGACACGATTGCCATCGGCTTGCGAGCTTTCCCTAACCTCTTCTTGTGGATCTCTGACGGGTTCTCCCACCAAGTATGTCCTATACTCCCGGGACCTGTTTCATCATTGGCGCAGAATTCACTCCAAAGGGGCCATCCTTTCCCTTTGAGATATTTTCTGATCTCATCTTCCCATATGGGACACTGTCCTACTCTACTGGTTGCTGCGACCTCAAATTCCTGGGGGTTCATAAGGCGTTCCATTGCCTTCATTGCCATCTTCTCTATCTAGATTCTCTACTGAATTTGGAACGGGGTGATAAAGTGGTGATGTAAATACGGGTACGGCTTACACTATTTTCTGGCCCTCAAAACTCCCGACAGTTTGACGCAACAAAATCTCTCAGGTTTCCCTTACATCCCTGTTAGTACGCATGCATTAACACACTTCCGAATCGCGGAGGCTTGATCAGTATTGTTCTTACGCTTGTGGTTTTTTCTGTTTCTAATTGGATTCTCAATTCAAATTTGGGTTCACTCGGAGTGGTTCGGCCACTTCTAAATTGCGTCCCGGCGGAGTCGCCAGTAAATGTTGCTCGTTGTGTTCTCTCTTTAATTGGCTCTGTTTATGGTGGTTAATATGGGTGCCTTCCTTAATTCTAATTACATTTGCTCAAGAGTCGCCAGGTATCTTTCGATACCGCCACAAGGTTCAAACCCGAATACTGATCAAAGACTCGATACACCAGTTAGTAAGTTTGAAATCAATGCTCATTTATTTACACACACAGTCAAATATACTCATGCTCAAAACTATCATGACTACTAAAGCCTATACTTAGCTTCAGGTGCCCACTCAGTCAGAGGAACAATGGCCGTTGTCCGGTTCTGAGGCTGCTGGGGTTGAGCTGGTACGGAATAGCAGATAAGAGCGTCTGTCTCATACCGTGCGTTGACTTTGGACTTACTTGTTCTGGTGCAGCTGCTAGTCAGGTCTCTCCTCGCTGAGAGCCAAGGCCATGAGAGCGATTCTCTGTTGGGGGATCCTTCTTATACCCAAAATGGGCTTTGCGTGCTTTTGGGCAGGCCTTGAACTTGTCTCCAATTAATTGGGCCATTTCTTGATCATTCCTATTGATTTCCTCCAATAAAGGGGTGGGTGCCCTGATTGCTGGGCGGGTCCTAGGTGGCCGTTGGTCTGCTTTGTTCTAGACTCCTCTGGCGCCGGGGTGTCTGCCTTGGTATCGTTTACTTAA
Organism: Scyliorhinus canicula; assembly: GCF_902713615.1. Taxonomy (NCBI): domain Eukaryota; kingdom Metazoa; phylum Chordata; class Chondrichthyes; order Carcharhiniformes; family Scyliorhinidae; genus Scyliorhinus; species Scyliorhinus canicula. Next base: position 76,678,549 of record NC_052160.1, on the reverse strand, counting down.
ATGTTACCCTTTTGTCCCCGGAGATGGCTCATTAGTATGGTAATGGCTTTGCAGTATTGGTCTGGTCTGGGAGCTACGGCTCCAATCAACAGACAAACCTTGCACCTGCTTGCTTTCTCAGTATTGTCCATTTTCCCTGCATTCTTTGCAAAGTGCCCATTTTGTAATCGGGACGTGGCCATCCCAGATGGCTACAGAGGCTACCTCCGAATAGAGCTCAGAAGCGAGTGTACCTCCGTATAGAGCTCGGAGGTGAGGGAAGCCCCGCATTGGGCTCAGAGGCGAGTGTCCCTCCGAATAGGGCTCAGAGATGAGAGTACCTCTAAAGAGAGCTCAGAGGCGAGTGTCCCTCCGAATGGAGCCCTGAGGCGAGTCTACCCCGAATAGAGCTCAGAGGTGAGTGTCCCTCTGAATAGAGCTCGGAGGCGAGGGAAGCTCCGAATAGAGCTCAGAGGTAAGTGTACCCCTGAACAGAGTTCGGGGGTGAGTGTACCATTGACTGGAGCTCGGAGACGAGTGTACCTCAGAATAGAGGCCAGAAGCGAGTCTACCTCCGAATAGAGCTCGGAGGCGAGTGTACCTCCGAAAAGAGATCAGAGGCGAGTGTTCCTCCGAATAAAGGTCAGAGGCATGAGTACCTCTGAATAGAGTTCGGAGATGAGTGTACCTCAGAATAGAGCTTGGCGGCGACGCTGCTTCCGAATAGAGCTCAGAGGCAAGTGCACCTCCGAATAGAGTTCGGACACGACTGTACCTCCGAATAGTGCTCAGTGGCAAGTGTACCTCTGAATAGACCTCGGAGGCGAGGGCAGCTCCGAATAGAGCTCAGAGGTGAGTGTACCTCTGAATAGACCTCGGAGGCGAGTGTACCTCCAATCAGAGATCAGGGGCGAGTGTACCTCCAAATCGAGTTCAGAGGCAAGTGTACCTCTGAATAGAGCTCGGAGACAAGTGTGATGCACGATCAATAACTCTTGAAGCGAGTTTGGAGTACAATTGAAGGCTTTATTGGACTAGATGTTTCCCCCAGCAGCGCAGGTACAGAACGCAGCAGCTGGGGAGACACAGACTCTTATACTCTGCCTTACTGGGCGGAACCAGCAGGCAGGCTTCACCAATGATCTTACTGTCTCAGGTACCTCCCACATCAATGATCTTACAGCATCAACCTCGGTACCGTAATACCTCTAATACCGACTACCACAAAGTGTACCTCTGTGTAGAGCTCGGGGCGAGTGTACCACTGAATAGAGCTCGGGGGCGAGTGACCCTCCGAATAGAGCTCGGAGGCGAGTGTACCTCTGAATAGAGCTCAGAGGCGAGTGTACCTCTGAATAGAGCTCGGGGGCGAGTGACCCTCCGAATAAAGGGCAGGTCGTGCCTAACTAATTTAGTGGAATTTTTTGAGGACATTACCAGTGCAGTAGATAATGGGGAGCCAATGGATGTGGTATATCTGGATTTCCAGAAAGCCTTTCACAAGGTGCCACACAAAAGGTTGCTGCATAAGATAAAGATGCATGGCATTAAAGGTAAAGTAGTAGCATGGAAAGGGGATTGGTTAATTAATAGAAAGCAAACAATTGGATTAATGGGTGTTTCTCTGTTGGCAATCAGTAGCTAGTGGTGTCCCTCAGGGATCAGTGTTGGGCCCACAATTGTTCACAATTTACACAGATGATTTGGAGTTGGGGACCAAGTGCAATGTGTCCAAGTTTACAGACGACACTAAGATGAGTGGTTAAAGCAGAGTGCAGAGGATACTGGAAGTCTGCAGAGGGATTTGGATAGGTAAAGTGAATGGGCTAGGGTCTGGCAGATGGAATCCAATGTTGACAAATGTGAGGTTATCCATTTTGGTAGGAATAACAGCAAAAGGAATTATTATTTAAATGATAAAATATTAAAACATGCTGCTGTGCAGAGACCAGGGTGTGCTAGTGCATGAGTCACAAAAAGTTGTTTACAGGTGCAACAGGTGAATAAGAAGGCAAATGGAATTTTATCCTTCATTGCTAGAGGGATGGAGTTTAAGCCTAGGGAGGTTATGATGCAATTGTTTTTGGTGTTAGTGAGGCCACACCTGGAGTATTGTGTTCAGTTTTGGTCTCCTTAGAAAGGAGACTGAGAAAGGATGTACTGGCACTGGAGGATGTGCAGAGGAGATTCACTAGGTTAATCCCAGAGCTGAAGGGGTTGGATTAGGAGGAGAGGTTGAGTAGACTGGGACTGTACTCATTGGAATTTAGAAGGATGAAAGGGGATCTTATAGAAACATATAAAATTATGAAGGGAATAGATTGGATAGATGCGGGCAGGTTGTTTCCACTGGCGGGTGAAAGCAGAAGCAGGGGGCATAGCCTCAAAATAAGTGCAAGTAGATTTAGGACTGAATTTAGGAGGAACTTCTTCACCCAAAGGATTGTGAATCTATGGAATTTCTTGCTCAGTGAAGCAGTTGAGGCTCCTTCGTTAAACGTTTTTAAGATAGAGATAGATAGTTTTCTGAAGAATAAAGGAATATAGGGTTATGGTGTACGGGCAGGAAGGTGGAGCTGAGTCCACAAAAGATCAGCCATGATCTCATTGAATGGCGGAGCAGGCCTGAGGGGCCAGATGACCTACTCCTGCTCCTAGTTCTTATGTATGCCCCACCATCCGTTCCTTCAGACCCCTCCGGGAGCCCGATAATTCTTAGGTTCTGCTGGCAGGACCTATTTTCTAGTTCGTCCACCTTCCCCAGGAGCTTCTTCTGCTGGTCCCTCAGCATCCCCACCTCCAGCTCCACCGCAGTCTGATGTTCCTCCTGCTCAGCCAGCACCTTCTCCACCTTCTGGATTGCCCGATCCTGGGCGTCCAATCTGAGCTCCAACCGCTCAATCAGCATTTTTATCGGGTCCAAGCGGTCCCGTTTCTGCGTAGCAAAGCTCTCCTTCTGGAGGACTTGCAGCAGCTGCTCCTTCCGCCATGCTGTCTCCTGTTGCAACTACAGCCCAAGTCTTCTCTGTCTTTTTGTTTCTGCCCTTACGAACACATCTAGTCCTTTTCTCCATGCACCAAAGTGGGAATTCATTGGAGAATTGCCACTAACATCCGTTTTACAATTCATGTCTGTTAAAAAATCGGGGGAAAGGTCCAAAAGTCCTACCACAGCCGGGAGCCAGCAAATGTGCGACTTACTCCTTCATAGCCGCCATCGGAAGTCTTGTCTGTCTATTTCAATATCAATCCCATGTATTACTTTTTTTCTTTTGGCCTCTTTGATCAGTTCTCCTATTTGCTTTGCCTTAGCGCTATGTCTGACGGCCAATGTTAAATAGGGTTCTGAAGTTAAGCCCATCATAAAAAGGTCCCTCTGACTATGGGTCAGAGGGACCCATGTACTAACATTCCTAATCCCACAACCCCGAAAAAGAAAAAGGGGTGACATGCAATGATGTCTCCTTTCCTAAGTGACATTGCGCTTGTAAATTGTATGCGTGCTCATCCTCATGAGCATACCAAGCCATGCAATGGGTCACTATATTCTCTCGGCTGAACTCTATCAGGTGTTTTAATAGCTGTGCCTAAGGGTCATTAACATTTTGTAAGACTTCCTGCAGTTTTTTTTTAACATTGGTACTGTAAGGGTTAACCTTAAGCTGCCATTGTCCTCTGCCTCTACCTCCTCCATTATAACCTCCTCTCCCTCTGCTTGTCTGCTGACTACGACCCTTCCCCCTCTTTCCTTGGTAGAACTGCCCTGTGACTTTAGGCTTTTGATTTTTGGGGGTCACAAACAGTCCTTCTCAGTTCATGTTTACCAAGGAGTGTCCAAGGCAATGTTTGCCACGTGAGATTAATCAATTTGTAACTTTGTGCATACTCTGGCAGCATGCAATTCAGCAATGCCTGAACAGCCAAAGGTCCATTTTCCTCCAATGAAACACCAGCTTGTTTGTCCCAACAATTTAAAAATCTGGCCACAAATTTGTCACTTCCCCTATGTCACTATGCTTCTTGTCCCCTTGCATGATAGCCTCTTTCCCTCTATTTGCTAACCAGTGTTCGAGGGACTCATTTCCTTCATTCAAATGATTATCATTATTGGGAACCCAGCCCCCATTTATGCCGGGTGGGACTGCAATCCCATCCTTCAAAGCTGGCCAAGATGCACCATAAGAGTATTTAGAAGCAGCAAAACAACCCCTGGGAGGGGGCTATAAATACCACACATTTAAGTCAATTTCCAATGATTGATTATATACGCATTAGCTATTCTTAGAGACGCATATTTTTCCTTGTCAATTCAGAAAAGGTCAACTGTCTGCTGAAATGGTTAAATTTTCTACAGAACCTAAGGGGGCGGGGAGTGAGCGGAGAACTTGGAATGATGCCATTTGCGTCTCTTCACGTGATCTAAAAACTTATTTTGTTCAATTACTTTTGTACGTAAAGGCATTTTCTTTCTTTTAAACTGATTTTAATTTCCGATGTTTCAGTGCTTCACAGAAATCTCAACATAAATCACTTAAATTATAATCTCAAACGCACACTATCAGACAACAACAAAAATACAACCCACTTAGTACTTCATGTTTTGACTGAAATTAATTGGGGAAAGGTCTTTCAAATATCCACATAAAACAAACAAAACACACAGATTCTTACAGCTCACAAATATCACAGTTAACCGTTAGCCTTATCTCACGGCTGCAGACAAATCTGAATTCCCTTTTAGACAGGACCCATCTGTAAAGCTTTTACCTTAATCTTCTATTTACTTTTACTCCCCTGCTTTTTTTTTGAGAGGGGGGGTCATTCCTTTTAATTCCTATGCGGGACATATAGGTTTTCCTACCTCATTCCATTGCTTTACGATTGTTTCTTTTCATTTTCTTACTCGTATTGACTTCCTTGCCCGTCTTCTTTAAGGAGTTCACCTTCTTTCTCGCTCCGGATGTCTTTACCAAGGCTTCAGGATGACCTGTGAGGGGGAGTTAGGTTTATTGCTCATTCATCCTTCTGCAAAATACTTTAGAACATATATATATAATAATAACAATGGCCGTGGAAATCATTTACAACTACTACAGGGAGCGCACACTGGTGTTTATCCTTTCACGAACCTCAAAGTCTTTTTTTTTTAATTTAGTCTCTAAGGCACCTTTTTTCATCCCATGCAGCTATCGTTAGTTTATTAATTAAGATAACTCATCCTAGCATGAGTCACCGGCCAGTAATTAAGGCTGCCGAGCACTGCACCCCCCCCCCCCCCCATTTCAGCTGGGGTCGCACTATGGCTCTCTTCCCTTCAGCTGAGAGAGTCCCATTTTGAGGGTCCGTCCGTGGTTCATGTCCCGTTAAATTAGGGAACCTGCGAAGATTACGCCAATTTGTCGTGGAAATTATAATGAAGAAAAATTCTTTGCGGCTTCAATTCAGGAAATGTATTTATACAAAGATTTGCGGAGAGGCCCCTAGTCCGGCTAAGTGTCCATTCCACAGTACTCTGAATTATACAAAGAACAAAGAAAATTACAGGACAGGAAAAGGCCTTTCGGCCTGTGCCGATCCAGATCCTTTATCTAAACCTGTCGCCTATTTTCCAAGGATCTACTTCCCTCTGTTCCCTGCCCGTTCATATATCTGTCGAGATGCATCTTAAATTATGCTATCGTGCCCGCCTCTACCACCTCCGCTGGCAAAGCGTTCCAGGCACTCACCACCCTCTGCGTAAAAAACTTTCCACGCACATCTCCCTTAAACTTTCTCCCTCCCACCTTGAAATCGTGACCCCCTGTAATCTTGGAAAAAGCTTGTTGCTATCCACCCTGTCCATACCTCTCATAATTTTGTAGACCTCAATCAGGTCCCCCCTCAACCTCCGTCTTTCCAACGAAAATAATCCTAATCTACTCAACCTTTCTTCATAGCTAGCACCCTCCATACCAGGCAATATCCTGGTGAACCTTCTCTGCACCCTCTCTAAAGCATCCACATTTTTCTGGTAATGTGGCAACCAGAACTGCACACAGCATTCCAAATGTGGCCTAACCTAAGTCATATACAACTGTAACATGACCTGCCGATTCTTGTACTCAATACCCTGTCCAATGAAGGCAAGCATGCTGTATGCCTTCTTGACCACTCTATCAACCTGCGTTGCCACCTTCAGGGTACAATGGACCTGAACTCCCAGATATCTCTGTATCTCTCTGCTTGGGGCAGCAGGGTAGCATGGTGGTTAGCATAAATGCTTCACAGCTCCAGGGTCCCAGGTTCGATTCCCGGCTGGGTCACTGTCTGTGTGGAGTCTGCACGTCCTCCCCCTGTGTGCGTGGGTTTCCTCCGGGTGCTCCGGTTTCCTCCCACAGTCCAAAGATGTGCGGGTTAGGTGGATTGGCCATGTTGGGTTACGGGTATAGGATGGATATGTGGGTTGAGTAGGGTGATCATGGCTCGGCACAACATTGAGGGCCGAAGGGCCTGTTCTGTGCTGTACTGTTCTATGTTCTATATCAATTTTTGTCAGGACTCTTCCATTGACCGTATAGTCCGCTCTTGAATTAGATCTTCCAAAATGCATCACCTCGCATTTGCCTGAATTGAACTCCATCTGCCATTTCTCTGCCCAACTCTCCAATCTATCTATATTTTGCTGTATTCTCTAACAGTCCTCCTCGCTACCTGCAACTCCACCAATCTTAGTATCATCTGAAAACTTGCTAATCAGATCACCTATACCTTCCTCCAGATTATTTATGTATATCACAAACAACAGTGGTCCGAGCACGGATCCCTGTGGAACAACACTAGTCACCTTTCTTCATTTTGAGACAGTACCTCCCACCACTACTCTCTGTCTCCTGTTGCCCAGCCAGTTATTTATCCATCTAGCTAGTACACCCTGAACCCCATACAACTTCACTTTTACCATCAGCCTGCCATGGGAAACTTTATCAAATGCCTTACTGAAGTCCATGGATATGACATCTACAGCCCTTCCCTCATCAATTAACTTTGTCACTTCCTCAAAGAATTCTATTAGGTTTGTAAGACATGACCTTGCCTGCACAAAACCATGCTGCCTATCACTGATAAGTCTATTTTCTTCCAAATGTGAATAGATCCTATCCCTCAGTATCTTCTCCAACAGTTTGCCTACCAGTGACGTCAAGCTCACAGGTCTATAATTCCCTGGATTATCCCTGCTACCCTTCTTAAACAAAGGGACAACATTAGCAATTCTCCAGTCCTCCGGGACCTCACCCGTGCTCAAGGATGCTGCAAAGATACTGCATCCGGACCTGGGGACTTGTCCACCTTAATGCCTTTTAGCATACCCAAAACTTCCCCCTTCCTTATGCCGACTTGACCTAGAGTATTTAAACATCCATCCACAGCCTCAACATCCGTCTTGTCCCTCTCCTTGGTGAATACCGATGCAAAGTACTCATTAAGAATCTCACCCATTTCCTCTGACTCCACGCATAAACTCTCTCTTTTGTCTTTGAGTGGGCCAATCCTTTCTCTAGTTACCCTCTTGCTCCTTATATACAAATAAAAGGCTTTGGGATTTTCCTTAACCCTGTTAGCCAAAGATATTTCATGACCCCTTTTAGCCCTCTTTATTGCGCGTTTGAGATTTGTCCTACTTTCCCGGTATTCCTCCAAAGCTTCATAAGTTTTAAGTCGCCGAGATCTTATGTATGCTTCCTTTTTCATCTTAGCTAGTCTCACAATTCCACCCGTCATCCATGGTTCCCAAATCTTGCCATTTCTATCCCTCATTTTCACAGGGACATGTCTGTCCTGCACTCTAAAACAGTTAAAAACCATTACATTTATAGTGTGAAATAAACAACTTTGAAGAGATAAAACCTTGGAACATACACAAGAGGAAATACAAATGTTTTGCACTTGGTTTCAAAACAACTCCAGTACGCATTTTGTTGTCCTTCAGAAGAACAACTTATTATCATAATAAGGCCGAGTCCAAAATAATAAGCAGTATTTTGTTTACTTGACCTACTTATTTTCGTTCAAAAGCAGTGTTTAAATATAGACAATATTCCCAGCATGCTGAGAACATAGAACAGTACAGCACAGAACAGGCCCTTCGGCCCTCGATGTTGTGCCGAGCAATGATCACCCTACTCAAACCCACGTATCCACCCTATACCCGTAACCCAACAACCCCCCCCCCTCACCCCCTCCCCCCTCCCCCTCCCCACCCCTCCCCCCCTCCTCCCCCCCTCCCCCCCTCCCCCCTCCCCCCCTCCCCCCCTCCCCCCTCCCCCTCCCCCCTCCCCTCCCCCCTCCCCCCTCCCCCCTCCCCCTCCCCCCTCCCCCTCCCTCCCCCTCCCCCTCCCCCTCCCTCCCCCTCCCCCTACCCCCTCCCCCTCCCCCCTACCCCTCCCTCCCCCCCTCCCCCTCCCCCTCCCCCTCCCCCCCTCCCCCCTCCCCTCCCCCCTCCCCCCCCTCCCCTCCCCCCCTCCCCTCCCCCCCTCTCTCCCCCCCCCCTGCCCCCCCCTCCCCCTCTCCCTCCCCCCCCCCTCCCCCCTCTCCCTCCCCCCTTCCCCCTTCCCCCTTCCCCCCTTCCCCTTCCCCTCCCCCTCTCCCCCTTCCCCTTTCCTCTCCCTCTCCCCCTTCCCCTTTCCCTCTCCCCCTTCCCCTTCCCCCCTTCCCCTTCCCCCCTCCCCCCATAACCTTACTTTTTAGGACACTACGGGCAATTTAGCATGGCCAATCCACCTAACCCGCACATCTTTGGACTGTGGGAGGAAACCGGAGCACCCGGAGGAAACCCACGCACACACGGGGAGGACCTGCAGACTCCACACAGACAGTGACCCAACCGGGAACCGAACCAGGGACCCTGGAGCTGTGAAGCATTTATGCTAACCACCATGCTACCGTGCTGCCCTTATAAGTCTCTGCTTCTAAGTGGACAACTCATTAATTTGTTAGTAGAGTGTAGACTACTAGACTATTGTTTACTGTAGAAATAAGTGGTTGAGCTTTAATATGTAGTGTAAATAAATGTTAGCTTTGAGAATGAACTTAGCTTCTATGGTCTTTGTGAACACCACAACATCCATCCTGAGAACAGAATCACAAAGAACACCACAACCTCAGTCACTTGCCCTGCCCTATTTCCCAAGATTAGGTCAAATTGTGCCCTTTCCTGAACACACTTAACAAATTAATTTCCCTTCCACAGTAGGTAAGGAGTGGGGAGGTGACTCACGTGGCATGGGGAGCCACAACTCTGCGGGGGTCTCACATCGTCGCCAGATGCCATCCTCCACCCTGCTGACTGCCCTTTCTTCGTTCCCATCGACCACGTCCAGTGTCCTCTGCTGTGCTACAGTGAGGGAATGTAGGTCTGGCGGCCTCCCTCCAGTCTTGTCCCGCTTCTGCCGGTTGTGTGCAGCCTTCTTCTGGGGGGAGGGGGGTAGGGAGGGAACAGAATACACACAATGTGAGACAGTCCAATGTATGCAGCCGAGCGGGTGGGTAGCTGGTGGCTTCAGTAGCCAGGGCACCGAGTCATGTGTCGCCATGTGGTGCGGAATGGGGGTTCGGTTGCCTATTCACCCTGGCCCCCTGAGGAGTTTGTGCAGTGTTTTCCAGCACTGGATGTTGTTGCCGATAGTGCCGACCACCTTTGCCACCTGCGCCCAGGCCCTGCGAATGGCAGCTGCTGGCAACCTCTTTCCCACTTTGAGGTACAGGGTCACCCTCCATGGCGTCCAGCAGTGTCTCCATTTCCATGTGGATGAATCTCGGGGCAGCGTGTCTTGCTGCCAGCTTGTTGGCTGGGATGGCGTGTGTGGGGAGTGAAGTGTGTATATGTGGGTGCAGCTTGTCAGCCTCCTGAGTGTCAATCCGGAACCTGGTGAATCCGGTACCATTTCCCATTGGAATTTATTGCGTTCCACATGGTGCCGAAGCTAGGCCCTTAATGGTCGTTGAATCAGTCAGGTGCGGCTCCCGTTTTGCTGTTGTGGAAGTTCATCAACATTTAATTTCAGGAATGGAGAATCCGGCCGCTGTGCTAGAAATTGAATGGATAAAATCAAAGTTTAAATGAGACAAATGAACTTCCTTTGGTCATAATAAAGCGATAGAGTCGCTAAATTTCTTGAATGATTTGCGTTTCTATTTAATTCTAGAAAGGGTGCTCAAATATATTTGGAGCACAGCACATGGATTCCAAATCTTTCCATATTATTGAGGACTATAAGAAGATTTTCTGTTCCAATATGATGCAAAGAAATCTGGAAATTGAAAACAATGACTTTCCCTATTTTCAACAGGATTTATTTCTGGAAAACGGTAAGCTAACTTTCATTTAAAGACAAGTTGACAAGATGAAATTGACCCAAAGGGTCATTATGTGCTTGTCACTCCGTTATATTTAGGCCGGAATTCTCCGGCCATTGGGAATCGCTTTTGCCATCGACAGCGCACCTCCATCCATGGAATTCCCGGCAGCATGGGGTGTCTTCAATGACAAATGCCATTGACAGTGGCGGGAGTAGAGAACCTGCTGCTAGTGAGTGGCGTGCCGCTGGAGGACAGGAGTATCAGGCCCAGCATCTTTGTTGTAACTGTGGCTTAAAATTCACCCATTAGTTCCTTTTAAAAGAACCTTTAAACTGGCTCTTCTTCAGCTAAACCATTGAACAATAATATTGAGGGATGAGGAAAGTGTTAATGTGTAATAAACTCATATATTTGATCTATAGGCATTGAGAAGATCGAAAAGAACAAGGAAACCTGCTAATATACTGAATTTGTAAAAACACTCGACTAACTCTGAAAAAATGAAATTATAAAATGTAAAATGACTTTAAAGCATGAAATGTATGACAGCCTTCTCAAACATGGATGTAGAAAATAAAGTTAGAAAGGATTTCAACTTTTTTTCTCAAAGAAAGGGGGATGTGACATTATGGGAATGTTCAGAATACAAAGACATAATGTCATATTATAATTAACTACTAGATGGATCTAAATGCAGAACAAAAAAAGGACTGACTCGCAGGCTTCTGGGAGAGAGCTGGAGGAGAGCGAGGGAGAACACTGATAGGGAGGATAGTACAGTTATAGATAGAGTGTAGAGATGAGTGTTAGTAGAGTGTAGCTTACTAGACTATTGTTTACTATAGGAATAAGTGGTTGAGTTTTAATAAGTAGTGTAAATAAATGTTAGCTCTGAGAATGAACTTAGCTTCTATGGTCTTTGTGAACACCACAACATCCATCCTGAGAACAGAATCACAAAGAACACCACAACCTCAGTCACTTGCCCATTATTGCTCAGTCACTATTTCCCAAGAGTAGGTCAAGTTGTGCCCTTTCCTGAACACTCTTAACAAATTCTACCTCAACTAAGCCTCAACACTATGTTAGGAAAATTAAAATCCCGAACTATGACAATTCTGTTGCTCCTGTAAGTCTCCCCAATCTCCCTGCATATTTGTTCTTCTAATTCCCGTTGACTATTTGGGTTCCCTTCGTTATTTCATCTCTACCTACTGCCGTGGTGCTCCCCTTAATCAAAAATGCAACTTGCCCTCCTCTCTTTCCTCCACCTCTGTCCTGCCTAAAGCACCTGTACCCTTGAACATTAAGCTGCCAGTCCTTTCCCTCACCTAGCCATGTATCAGTTATGGCTATAATATCCCAGTCCCACGTATCTATCCATGCCCTATGTTCAGCAGCAATACCTGTCAGCCCTCTTGCATTGAAATAGATGCAATTTAATCCACCAGGATTTCTCCGCTCCCTGCTGTGCTCCTGCCTCCCATGCCTATTCAGCTTGCCATTGCTGAGTACTGCATCTCCTTTCAGCCCCTCATTTGCTCTAACCAATGCTGGTCATGATGATGGCTGCAACCTTGCGAGATACCCTGTGGCTGCATTGAGCTGGGGTCGCTCAGAGAGGAGGGGGAAGCTGCAGCAACGCAGCGGGCAGCAGAGGGAAATGTGGCGGCCGCACAGGCAGGAGGGCCGGCTGCCCAACAGGCCGAGGAGGAAGAGGAGGTGCCAAGGAGGCACGCATGTCATTTGAGGACCTGCCGGACCGGGCATGCAGATGGAGACTGTGGATGAGCAGAGGGACTGTGAGACACATCTGCCAAATTATGACACATCTACACCGTGGGGTATGGGGGAGGACACCCGCTCCCGGTGACCGTCACCCTGGATGTTTATGCGATGGGGACCAGTCTGTGATCTCGCAGGCCTCGGCGCACAGGTGCATCCGTGCCATCACGGACACCCTAGATGCACACGCGGACCAGTACATACAGTTCCATGTGGACCGCGCCCACCAGGATGCCCGGACAGTGGGGTTCGCTGCCGTCGCCGGGATGCCCTGAGTCCAGAGGGTGATCGACAGGATGCATGTCGCCCAAGGGAACCAGCGGATAACAGACCGCTGTACACAAGCAGAAAGGGCTACCTCTCGATTAATGTCCAGCTGGTCTGCGATCAACAGATGTGCATCATACGTCTGCGCCCGATACCCGGGCAGCATGCATGACTCATTCATCTTGGTACACGCGGCAATGCCTGACGTGTTCGAGGGGCACCCCTAGCTGTGGGGTTGGCTTCTGGGCAACAGGTGTTAGCTGCTGCGATCGTGGCTGATGATGCCTATCCGGAGACCACAGACCAACGTGAAGACCCTATACAACAATGCCCACACAGCGACCAGGGGTGTGATCGAGCAGTGCTTCAGCATCCTGAATATGCGGTTCATGTGGCTGGACCGCTTTGGAGGGGCCCTCCAGTCCGAGGCTGGGAGGATCGCCTGCATCGTGGTGGCTTGCTGCATCCTCCATAATATAGCTCAGCAGAGGGGCGATGTGCTGGAGGAGGAAGATGAGGAGGAAGTGCAGGCCTCGTCAGACAAGGAGGATGTGGGAGAGTGGGACATGGGCCCTGATAGGCATGGGAGGCAGCACAACGCTATTGCCAGGGCCAGCACGCACGGGGCGCCCTCATTGCGACACGGTTCACCGACTAAAAGGGGGGAGGGGGTTGCTGGCCAGCGGCACGGACACCACCATCCCAGACCTACACCCCCTCACCTCCCACACCATCATACCACCTGCATGCACACCCCTCCATTATAAATACCTCTGGCGCTACGAGCTGAGGGCACTGGGTTGGCAGTGACAGCGGGTCTGGTCCATGGGATGGAGGATGATGACAGCCCACTCTGCAATGAGCTCCGGTGCTCCACATCGTATGTGAATGTCTGACTCATACCCACAGTTGCACCTTCCAGCTGGGTGATCACTGCATATGAGCTGGCCAGCCCATAACTCTGTCCCGTCGAATATCTAGGGCGGGGGTGCTTGGGATGGTCGGGGGGAGGTATGTAGGATGAGGAGGACGGTCCATTCATGGGGCCTGCACTCATCCCCCACTCCCCCCAGCCAGCACCAACCGGCACACCCCCTCACCCATCAGACAGAGCACTGAGGCAGGTTTCAACTGTGTCTCCTGGGGTGACCCGGCCTGGATAGGCCCGGCCGTTGCTTGGGTGTGCCAGGTGGCAATTTGCTGCTCTTTTTCTGCCCACTGCCCACCTGATGTACCAGGGACAGGGGGGGGGGGGGTTGGTGGAGGGGGGTGAGGGGGTGGGGGCGGGGGGGGGGGTGGGGGGGTGGGGGGGGGTTGGTGGAGGGGGGTGAGGGGGTGGGGGCGGGGGGGGTGGGGGGGTGGGGGGGGGTTGGTGGAGGGGGGTGAGGGGGTGGGGGGGTGGGGGGGTGGGGGTGGGGGGGGGGGTTGGTGGAGGGGGGGGGTGGGGGGGACCCCTGCGGGATCATCGGCACTGACCGCAGCACCTCCTCGTCTCTCGGGGTGCCCGATGGACAGGGGTGAGAGTGGAGCCATTCCCGGAGGCCCTGAGGCTCCCCCGCCACATGGCGCTGCCCGTCCAGGAGGCCTGCTCTGGTCTCGACCAGGGTCTGCACGTCGCGGTCGTGGAGCACAGGGAGTGGGCCATCTCTGTCTCGGACTGCACCACATCACAAAGTGACTGTGCCACCACCCTGAAGGTCGGTGCCACATCATCCAGTGACTGGGGCACTTCCCTCTGGGACTGGGACACCTCCCTCTGGGACTGGGCCACCTCCCTCTGGGACTGGGTCGTCTCCCTCTGGGATTGGGCCTCCTCCCTCTGGGACTGGGGCACTTCCCTCTGGGACTGGGACACCTCCCTCTGGGACTGGGCCTCCTCCCTCTGGGACTGGGGCACTTCCCTCTGGGACTGGGACACCTCCCTCTGGGACTGGGGCACTTCCCGCTGGGACTGGGCCACCTCCCTCTGGGACTGGGACACCTCCCTCTGGGACTGGGCCACCTCCCTCTGGGACTGGGCCACCTCCCTCTGGGACTGGGCCACCTCCCTCTGGGACTGGGCCACCTCCCTCTGGGACTGGGTCGTCTCCCTCTGGGACTGGGACACCTCCCTCTGGGACTGGGCCACCTCCCTCTGGTACTGGGCCACCTCCCTCTGGGACTGGGGCACCTCCCTCTGGGACTGGGGCACCTCCCTCTGGGACTGGGCCACCTCCCTCTGGGACAGGGCCACCTCTTTCTGGGACTGGGCGACCTCCCTCTACGACTGGGCCACCTCCCTCTGGGCTTGGGCCACCTCCCTCTGGGACTGGGGCACATCCCCCTGGGTTTCGGCCACCTCCCTCTGGGACTGGGCCACCTCCCTCTGGGACTGGGCCACCTCCCTCTGGGACTGGGCCACCTCCCTCTGGGACTGGGCCACCTCCCTCTGGGACTGGGCCACCTCCCTCTGGGACTGGGCCACCTCCCTCTGGGACTGGGGCACCTCCCTCTGGGTCTGGGCCACCTCCCTCTGGGACTGGGCCACCTCCCTCTGGGACTGGGCCACCTCCCTCTGGGACTGGGCCGCATCCCTCTGGGACTGGGCCACCTCCCTCTGGGACAAGGGAACCTCTGGGACTGGGGCACCTCCCTCTGGGACTGGGCCACCTCCCTCTGGGACTGGGCCACCTCCCTCTGGGACTGGGCCACCTCCCTCTGGGACTGGGCCACCCCCCTCTGGGACTGGGCCACCTCCCTCTGGGACTGGGCCACCTCCCTCTGGGACTGGGGAACCTCCCTCTGGGACTGTGACACCTCCCTCCGAGACTGGGGCACCTCCCTCTGTGTCTGGGCCACCCCGCCCAGTGTCTGCACTACGCCGGCCAGCACCTGGACAATGCCGCTGGCATTCTCAGCCATGGCCTGCTATGAGTGGGCCATGCTGAGGAGCGCCACTGCAATATCCAGGGGGCTCTGGCATATGGCTGCCTGTGAGAGGGCAGTCCTGTCCTGGGCCTCGAACCCCGCCCGCAAAGAATGCCCCAGGCCTTGGATACTCTGACCCATAGCCGACACCGTTGCCCCCAATGCCTCCACTGAGGACACCACCTGTGCGCTGTTGGCCTGGGTGGCATGCATGACCGGCACCACTCCCTACTCCTGCACATGGATGGTCTACTCCACCTGGGCCTGCAGGTGTTGGTGCCCTCCTGTCATCTCCTCTTGTGGTCCCTGGGTCTCTAACTGTATCTCCACTGTGGCTTGGACTGGATGTTCCAGGAGCCCAGAACCCGTTTGCTCCGGGGTGTCCTGAGTCTCGGGCGGACGGCTGGTGTTCGAGCTGCTCTCCCCATCAGTGCTCGGCTGTCTGGGGGGCAGCAGCTCTGGCACTGGCCCCCTCTGACACGGGGTGAGAGTGTGGTGAGGGAGTGTGGTGAGGGAGTGTGGTGAGGGAGTGTGGTGAGAGAGTGTGGCGAGAGAGTGTGGCGCGAGAGTGTGGCGCGAGAGTGTGGCGCGAGAGTGTGGCGCGAGAGTGTGGCGAGGGAGTGTGGCGAGGGAGTGTGGCGAGGGAGTGTGGCGAGGGAGTGTGGCGAGGGAGTGTGGCGAGGGAGTGTGGCGAGGGAGTGTGGCGAGGGAGTGTGGCGAGGGAGTGTGGCGAGGCAGTGTGGCGAGGCAGTGTGGCGAGGGAGTGTGGCGAGGGAGTGTGGCGAGGGAGTGTGGCGAGGGAGTGTGGCGAGGGAGTGTGGCGAGGGAGTGTGGCGAGGGAGTGTGGCGAGGGAGTGTGGCGAGGGAGTGTGGCGAGGGAGTGTGGCGAGGGGGTGTGGCGAGGGAGTGTGGTGAGAGCTTGTGGTGAGGGAGTGTGGTGAGGGAGTGTGGTGAGAGCGTGTGGTGAGGGAGTGTGGTGAGGGAGTGTGGCGAGGGAGTGTGGCGAGGGAGTGTGGCGAGGGAGTGTGGCGAGGGAGTGTGGCGAGGGAGTGTGGCGAGGGAGTGTGGCGAGGGAGTGTGGCGAGGGAGTGTGGCGAGGGAGTGTGGCGAGGGAGTGTGGCGAGGGAGTGTGGCGAGGGAGTGTGGCGAGGGAGCGTGGCGAGGGAGCGTGGCGAGGGAGCGTGGTGAGAGCTTGTGGTGAGTGAGTGTAGTGAGGGGGTGTGGTGAGGGAGTGTGGTGAGAGTGTGGTGAGAGTGTGGTGTGAGTGTGGTGAGAGAATGTGTTTACAGTGTGGTGAGAGTGTGTGGTGAGAGATTGTGGTGACAGTGTGGTGAGAGAGTATGGTGTTGGAGTGTGGTGAGGGGGTGTGTTGAGGGAGTGTGGTGTGGGAGTGTGGTGAGGGTGTGGTGTGAGTGTGGTGAGAGATTGTGGTGTGAGTGTGGTGAGAGAACGTGTTTACAGTGTGGTGAGAGTGTGTGCTGAGAGATTGTGGTGACAGTGTGGTGAGAGAGTGTGGTGAGGGAGTGTGGTGAGGGAGTGTGGTGAGGGAGTGTGGTGAGGGAGTGTGGTGAGGGAGTGTGGTGAGGGAGTGTGGTGAGGGAGTGTGGTGAGGGAGTGTGGTGAGAGAGTGTGGTGAGGGAGTGTGGTGAGGGAGTGTGGTGAGAGTGTGGTGTGAGTGTGGTGAGGGTAGGTTCAGTCGAGGCTTTCTGAGGCAATGAGACTATGTGTAAAGCAAGAATGTACAGGTTTACAGGGATATTGTGTGTGAATGGCATTTGATTCGGAGAGCTAGTGCAAACATGATGGGCCAAAAGGCCTCATTCTGCACTGTAACAATTTGATGATTGAGGCTGATTGTGCCTCAGGTGCAGCATATTCTGCAGTTTGGCTGTCTGATTGTGGGTTGTTATTTGGTGTGTTGGTGATCCTCGAGTCTGCATGAAGGGTTACAAGGCAGATTGAGAAGTACATTTTAAATATTAGATGCATTCTTCCTTTCACTGTTTGAAATCACAGCCAATGAGAAAATATCTTACTTTTGCAGTGATGCTTTGTGGGCATGTTGGATTTTCTGACTTTTACAAGGCGCGATGGCTTGAATACATTCTGGTCTGGCAGCAATCAACGGGTTGCTTTGGAAAGCCTGGTGAGTGATTCATTTTAACCAGTGAATATTCATCAATATTTCAGATGATGTACATCCTTCCTATAATCCTTACTAATGGTGTGCCACAAGGATCTGTTTTGGGGCCGTTGCTGTTTGTCATTTTTATAAATGACCTGGAGGAGGGCGTAGAAGGATGGGTGAGTAAATTTGCAGATGACACTAAAGTCGGTGGAGTTGTGGACAGTGCAGAAGGATGTTACAAGTTACAGAGGGACATAGATAAGCTGCAGAGCTGGGCTGACAGGTGGAAAATGGAGTTTAATGCAGAAAGGTGTGAGGTGGTTCACTTTGGAAGGAATAACAGGAAGGCAGAGTACTGGGCTAATGGTAAGATTCTTGGTAGTGTGGACGAGCAGAGAGATCACAGTGTCCATGTCCATAGATCCCTGAAAGTTGCCACCCAGGTTGAGAGGGTTGTTAAGAAGGCGTACGGTGTGTTAGCTTTTATTGGTAGAGGAATTGAGTTTCGGAGCCATGAGGTCATGCTGCAGTTGTACAAAACTCTAGTGCGGCCGCATTTGGAGTATTGTGTGCAGTTATGGTCGCCACATTATAGGAAGGATGTGGAAGCATTGGAAAGGGTACAGAGGAGATTTACAAAGATGTTGCCTGGTATGGAGGGAAGATCATATGAGGAAAGGCTGAAGGACTTGAGGCTGTTTTCGTTAGAGAGAAGAAGGTTAAGAGGGGACTTAATTGAGGCATACAAGATGATCAGAGGATTAGATAGGGTGGACATCGAGAGCCTTTTTCCTCGGATGGTGATGTCCAGCGCGAGGGGACATAACTTTAAATTGAGGGGAGATAGATGTAGGACAGATGTCAGAGGTATGTTCTTTACTCAGAGAGTAGTAAGGGCATGGAATGACCTGCCTGCAACAGTAGTGGACTCGCCAACACTAAACGCATTCAAATGGTCATTAGATAGACATATGGACGATAAGGGAATAGTGTAGATGGACTTTAGAGGGGTTTCACAGGACGGTGCAACATCGTGGGCCGAAGGGCCTGTACTGCGCTGTAATGTTCTATGTTCTATGTTCTATGCTTGCACTGAGGCTGCATGTCTTGGAGGTTCTCACTTTTCTCTGGTTCCCTCATCTTGCCTTATGGCCAGGTGCGATCCTGCTCCTTACCAGCAATTCAAGGTCTCTCTCCTGACAGGCAATAGACTTCTAGCTCGGGCATGACCCGTGAAGGCTGCTCCCGCTCACACTGGTCGTGCTCGAGTTTTTCCTGCAATGGAATAGATACCTCCCCAGTCAGATGTGTGTGAAGTTGGCACACGTGGTACGTGCGTGAGAGTGGGGATGTAAAGAGCAGATTATCTGCTGAGGGACCATGGGAAGTGCAGGGATGTCGAGGGGGGGGGGGGGGGGGGGGGGGCAGCGTGACAAGTATTGGGACCTGTGAGTTGGGTGGAAGCGAGATCACTGTGGAGGTGTGAAAGGTGCACGCAGTATACATCTGGAGCGGACTTACATGGCCGGACAAAGAAGGTCATTCATCTTCTCTTGGCACTGTTGCCCTGTCCTCATAGATGCAACGTAGATGGAACATTGGGAACCAATGATGGATGTGTCCAGAACCAGGGATCACAGTCTGCGGATACAGGATGGACCATTTAGGACAGAGATTAAGAGAAATGTCTTCACCCAGAGAGTGGAAGCCTGTGGAATTTGTTACCATGGGAAGGAGGTGAGGCCAAAACATAAGAAGTAGTTAGATATGACACTTAGGATGAAGTGGATCAATGGGTATGGGGGAAAGCGGGATTAGGCTATTGAGTCGCATGATCAGTGTCATGGGAATGCCACTTTAAGAAATGTTTGTCTGCTCAATTGGCTGCAGTGATGTCAGAGTGTGGGTGGAGCTGAGCTCTGGCTCTGCTTTTTAGTTTTGCTTTGAGGAAAAGCTTGGGTGTGTCTGCGTTTTTTGGTTTTGTTTTAGTGTTGGAGCTGAAGTCAGTCAAAGATGGTGTAATTTCAATCTCTTTGCCATCTAAAGACTATCTCTAGATCATTTGGTGAATTCAGAGTGTTAACTGCTCTCAGTAGAGAATTTAAACCTGATGTGCTTCTGTCAAAAGGTTTTTGTCTATGGATGTTAAAAGGAAAGTTTAAGGATTACTTAGAGTGCTGTATTCTTTGGGGGTGTATTTTAATTGATGGTTCACTGTATGTTTTAAAAAGGTTAACTGAGTTCATAGAATAAACATTGTTTTGCTTTAAAAAATATTTTAAAATTTCTGCTGCACCACACTGTAGAGTGGGCCGTGTTCTCCCCATACCACAATCTAGTAAAAGTCGTGGGTCAGGTGAACTCCATGATACACTTTGGGGTTCTCTAAATCCTGGCCCATAACATTATTATGAATAGTGGAGCAGGCCCGAAGGGCTGAAGGGCCTCCTCCTGCTCCTGTTTGTTTCTATGTGGAGTGAGCTGGCACTCATTATCGTGGCCACAGCCTCCCATGCTGAATCCCTTCCTACACTGAGAGCAGGTGAATGGTCTCTCCCCAGTGTGGACTCGCTGATGTGTCTGCAGGCTGGATAACCGAGTGAATCCTTTCCCACACTGAGAGCAGGTGAATGGCCTCTCCCTAGTGTGACTGCATCGGTGACCCTTGCCTGATGGATGTCTGCGTGATTGCTGGTAAAGGATGTCACACCTCTGCTCCAACCATCCAGGAGTTTGGTGAGGGGTCCCTCTGTGAAATTTGGTTCTGTCTCCCATGATGATCTTATTTCACATGTCCTGAAACAGTTCCAGTGCGGTGAGACTTCATAGTATCTCGCAGGTTAATCTGGCTCATCCTGGCTATCCGCCATTTGCAATGCATTCCTGGGTTAGTACAGATCCAGAACTGGTTTGAAGGTTCACTTCCCCTTTTGTCCAGAGAGAGCTGTGAAATTTTGGCAATAGTTGACTTCATTGAAACAGCTGAGAAGCACGAGCTCCTATTGAAACTTCACAAATGACAGCTATTTCATAAAGAATGGGGACATTTTAAAGTGGAAGATAATTTTCTTTTCTGTAAGTAACAACTCATTTCACCTAGATTTTCTTTCAAAAAAATGTTAATTATTCTTCAGGTGTTAAGATATAAATATTATAATTAGAATATTAAAAAAAAGAAGTTAATCAAATGTACTCTATTACAATTAGATGAGCCCAGATATTCACCAAGAGAAGAACAATATGTGTTCACAAAGCACAAACGAGTAAAGAGAAGAGTGAAACATTTGAAAGGTAAAATATTGAGTTCATTTTAATGTTTATTGCATTTGCTATTAATGAGATATTCTGTTACAAACCGACTGATAGACAAGTAGAACATGGTCTAAACGTCAAGACATGTAAATATATGATGATAATTCTCAATAGCATCAACTCGTGCATTATCATGTCTGAATGGAAGACAGTAAATTCCAAAAACTGAGGAGAGTTTGGATAAACTTGGTTTGTTTCCATTGGAACAACGGAGGTTGAGGGGCGACCTGATAGAAGTCTACAAAATTATGAGGGGCATGGACAGAGTGGATAGTCAGAAGCTTTTTCCCAGGGTGGAAGAGTCAATTACTAGAGGGTACAGGTTTAAGGTGTGAGGGGCAAAGTTTAGAGGAGATGTGCGAGCTAGGATTTTTTTACACAAAGGGTTGTGAGTGCCTCAAACTCACTGCCAGAGGAGGTGGTGGAAGCAGGTACGTTAGCAACGTGTAAGGAGCATCTTGACAAATACATGAATAGGATGGGAATAGTGGGATATGGACTCCAGAGTGTAGAAGGCTTTAGGTTTAGGTATCATGGTCGGCACAGGCTTGGAGGGCCGAAGGGCCTGTTCCTGTGCTGTACTTTTCTTTGATCTTGTTGTTTGTTCAACCAATTCAAAGTTTCTCAATGTGTTCCAAAGAACTTGGAGTTCGAATTTCCAGAATTGACAGAAATGTTATTACAAGCATACAAAATAGAAGATGGTCATTTGGCCTCCTAGAGCCTGCTCCGTCTTTCGATAAGATCATTGCTGATCTCCATATGTTGAATTCCACATTCCAATCTGTCATGATATGCAGGCACACACACATACACATAATGATATACAGACAAGCATCTAATGGACACAGAGAACAGGACATGACCAATAAGCAGGCAGGACACTCAGGGGTGGGATCTGACTATAAAACACACGAGGCAATCACACTCCGCCTCTTTCCATTGATGAACATCTAGAGAGTCAGTCAAGGGCGTTGTTACAATCTCACACCTCCACCACTTGGCTAAGAGCTAGTCTGGTTCAGTCAGACAGAGTAACCACACTTAAGTTAGCAGAGAGTTGAACTCACAGAGAACTGTGTTAACTATGCTATTAGTTCAATAAACCTGATTGAACTAACTTCAAGGTGAGGCACCCTCAATTACGACGCGAGAGCGAGGTCGGTAATCAAAAGGCTTTAATCTACAGAGAACTGAAGAGCATCCGAGAGAAGTGTGCTCACCACATGGAGGCTCATCCTATATACCGTTTCCTGGGAACTTAGCCAGAGGCGGAGTCCCCCAGGGTTCCAAGCCTCTTAAAGGGGCAAGGTATTAAAGGTCAGGTACCGTTTACGGCAGTTATTAATACTGTTCATCACACAAGGTCTGGAGTATCTTTCTGATCTAAGCTGCATCCAGTTGCAGCCAGTATTAGACCAGTATACCTAACACGACACAATCAACCCCCGATAACCTTTGATTCTCTTACACAAGAATCTCAATCTTAAAAATATTCAGTGACTCCGCCTCCACCACTTTCCGAGGCAAAAAGTTTAAAATACACATAACCTTCTGAGAGAAAAGAATTCTCTTCATCTCTGTCTCAAAGGGTGACACCTAATTTTAAAACATTGCCCCCTGGTTTGGGACTCACCCACAAGAACAAAGAACAAAGAACTAAGAAAATTACAGCACAGGAACAGGCCCTTCGGCCCTCCCAACCTGCGCAGATCCAGATCCTTTATCTAAACCTGCTGCCTATTTTCCAAGGTCTACTTTTCTCTGTTCCCGCCCGTTCATATACCTGTCTAGATGATTCTTAAATGATGCTATCGTGCCCGTCTCTACCACCTCCGCTGGTAAAGCGTTCCAGGCACCCACCACCCTCTGCGTAAAAAACTTTCCACGCACATCTCCCTTAAACTTTCCCCCTCTCACCTTGAAATCGTGCCCCCTTGTAACTGACACCCCCACTCTTGGGAAAAGCTTGTTGCTGTCCACCCTGTCCATACCTCTCATAATTTTGTAGACCTGAATCAGGTCCCCCCTCAACCTCCGTCTTTCCAACGAAAACAATCCTAATCTACTCAACCTTTCTTCATAGCTAGCACCCTCCATACCAGGCAACATCCTGGTGAACCTCCTCTGCACCCTCTCCAAAGCATCCACATCCTTCTGGTAATGTGGCGACCAGAACTACACGCAGTATTCCAAATGTGGCCGAACCAAAGTCCTATACAACTGTAACATGACCTGCCAACTCTTGTACTCAATACCCCGTCCGATGAAGGCAAGCATGCTGTATGCCTTCTTGACCACTCTATCAACCTGCGTTGCCACCTTCAGGGTACAATGGACCTGAACTCCCAGATCTCTCTGCACATCAATTTGCCCCAAGACACTTCCATTCACCATATAGTCCGCTCTTGAATTTGATCTTCCAAAATGCATCACCTCGCATTTGCCTGGATTGAACTCCATCTGCCATTTCTCTGCCCAACTCTCCAATCTATCTACGTTTTGTTGTATTCTCTGACAGTCCTCCTCGCTATCTGCAACTCCACCAATCTTAGTATCATCTGCAAACTTGCTAATCAGACCACCTATACCTTCCTCCAGATCATTTATTTATATCACAAACAACAGTGGTCCGAGCACGGATCCCTGTGGAACACCACTAGTCACCCTTCTCCATTTTGAGACACTCCCTTCCATCACTACTCTCTGTCTCCTGTTGCCCAGCCAGTTCTTTATCCATCTAGCTAGTACACCCTGAACCCCATACAACTTCACTTTTTCCATCAACCTGCCATGGGAAACTTTATCAAACGCCTTACTGAAGTCCATGTATATGATATCTACAGCCCTTCCCTCATCAATTAACTTTGTCACTTCCTCAAAGAATTCTATAAGGTTTGTAAGACATGACCTTCCCTGCACAAAACCATGCTGCCTATCACTGATAAGTCTATTTTCTTCCAGATGTGAATAGATCCTATCCCTCAGTATCTTCTCCAACAGTTTGCCTACCACTGACGTCAAGCTCACAGGTCTATAATTCCCTGGATTATCCCTGCTACCCTTCTTAAACAAAGGGACAACATTAGCAATTCTCCAGTCCTCCGAGACCTCACCCGTGCTCAAGGATGCTGCAAAGATATCTGTTAAGGCCAGCTATTTCGACCCTCGCTTCCCTCAGTAACCTGGGGTAGACTTTCAAAAAAGCGCGAGAGGGAGAGCCAGCCGGGACTTTAAAAAGGGCGCGAGAGGTGAGTCAGCCGGGACTTTAAAAAGGGCGCGAGAGGTGAGCCAGCCGGGACTTACAAAGGAGCGCGAGAGGGAGAGCCAGCCGGGACTTTCAAAAGGGCGCGAGAGGGAGATCCAGCCGGGTCTTTCAAACGAGCGCGAGAGGGAGAGCTAGCCGGGACTTTCAAACGAGCGCGAGAGGGAGATCCAGCCGGGACTTTCAAACGAGTGCGAGAGGGAGAGCCAGCAGGTACCGATCCTGTTTTTCTTTTAATATAAGGCGGGAACCGGAAGTACGACCCGCGGACTTCTGGGAAGGTTTTTTTTCCCCCCCTAGCCAATAAATTCTGGTGGAGAGGAAACCCGAGACACTACACGTATAGTGTCTCCCACCCTCCCTCCTCCTCTAACCTAATAATAAGACCCATTGGTGTGAGCAGGTAAGTGCTATATTATATTATTATTTTTTATTTATTTTATATTTGTTAACCAGAGCTTGGTTGGAACTTAGAGGGATGGCAGGGAAGGCAGTGCAATGTTCCTCCTGCAGGATGTTTGAGGTGAGGGTTAGGGTTAGTGTCAGTTAGTGTCCCTGCTGATTTTACCTGCAGGAAGTGCAGCCATCTCCAGCTCCTCCAAGACCGAGTTAGGGAACTGGAGCTGGAGTTGGATGAACTTCGGATCATTCGGGAGGCAGAGGGGGTCATAGATAGGAGCTTCAGGGGAGTAGTTACACCAAAGACTGGAGATAGATGGGTAACTGTAAGAGCGACTGGGAAGAAGCAGTCAGTGCAGGGACCCCCTGCGGTCGTTCCCCTGAGTAACAAGTATACCGTTTTGGATACTTGTGGGGGGGGGGGGGGGACTTACCAGGGGTAGGCCATGGGGTACGGGCCTCTGGCACAGAATCTGTCCCTGTTGCTCAGAAGGGAAGGGGGGAGAGGAGCAGAGCATTAGTAATTGGGGACTCAATAGTCAGGGGCACAGATAGGAGATTTTGTGGGAGCGAGAGAGACTCACGTTTGGTATGTTGCCTCCCAGGTGCAAGGGTGCGAGATGTCTCGGATGGTGTTTTCCGGGTCCTTAAGGGGGAGGGGGAGCAGCCCCAAGTCGTAGTCCACATTGGCACTAACGACATAGGTAGGAAAGGGGACAAGGATGTCAGGCAGGCCTTTAGGGAGCTAGGATGGAAGCTCAGAGCGAGAACAAACAGAGTTGTTATCTCTGGGTTATTGCCCGTGCCACGTGATAGTGAGATGAGGAATAGGGAGAGAGAGCAATTAAACACGTTGCTACAGGGTGGTACAGGTGGGAGGAATTCAGATTTCTGGATAACTGGGGCTCTTTCTGGGGAAGGTGGGACCTCTATAGACAGGATGGTCTACATCTGAACCTGAGGGGCATCAATATCCTCGGGGGGGGGGGGGGGGGGGGGAGATTTGTTAGTGCTCTTTGGGGGGGTTTAAACTAATTCAGCAGGGGCATGGGAACCTGGATTGTAGTTTTGGGGTACGGGAGATTGAGAGTATAGAGGTCAGGAGCACAGATTTGTGCTCAGGTAGGTGGTTTGAAGTGTGTCTACTTCAATGCCAGGAGTATACGAAATAAGGTAGGGGAACTGGCAGCATGGGTTGGTACCTGGGACTTCGATGTTGTGGCCATTTCAGACACATGGATAGAGCAGGGACAGGAATGGTTGTTGCAGGTTCCGGGGTTTAGGTGTTTTAGTAAGCTCAGAGAAGGGGGCAAAAGAGGGGGAGGTGTGGCGCTGCTAGTCAAGGACAGTATTACGGTGGCGGAAAGGATGCTAGATGGTGACTCTTCTCCCGCGGTAGTATGGGCTGAGGTTAGAAACAGGAAAGGAGAGGTCACCCTGTTGGGAGTTTTCTATAGGCCACCTAATAGTTCTAGGGATGTAGAGGAAAGGATGGCGAAGATGATTCTGGAAAAGAGCGAAAGTAACAGGGTAGTTGTTGTGGGAGACTTTAACTTTCCAAATATTGACTGGAAAAGATATAGTACATTAGATGGGTCGTTCTTTGTACAATATGTGCAGGAGGGTTTCCTGACACAATATGTTGACAGGTAACGAACCAGGCCAGGTGTTAGATCTGGAGGTAGGTGAGCACTTTGGAGACAGTGACCACAATTCGGTGACCTTTACGTTCGTGATGGAAAGGGATAAGTATACCCCGCAGGGTAAGAGTTATAGCTGGGGGAAAGGCAATTATGATGCCATTAGACATGACTTAGGATGTGTAGGTTGGAGAAGTAGGCTGCAAGGGTTGGGCACACTGGATTTGTGGAGCTTGTTCAAGGAACAGCTGTTGCGTGTTCTTGATCAGTACGTACCAGTCAGGCAGGGAGGAAGGGGTAGAGTGAGGGAACCGTGGTTTACCAAAGAAGTGGAATCTCTTGTTGAGAGGAAGAAGGAGGCCTATGTGAAGTTTCAGTTGGGGCGCTTGATAGTTACAAGGAAGCGAGGAAGGATCTAAAGAGAGAGCTAAGACGAGCAAGGAGGGGACATGAGAAGTCTTTGGCAGGTAGGATCAAGGAAAACCCAAAAGCTTTCTATAGGTATGTCAGGAATAAAAGAATGACTAGGGTAAGAGTAGGGCCAGTCAAGGACAGTGGTGGGAAGTTGTGTGTGGAGGCTGAGGAGATAAGCGAGATACTAAATGAATACTTTTCGTCAGTATTCACTCAGGAAAAAGATAATGTTGTGGAGGAGAATGCTGAGACCCAGGCTATTAGAATAGATGGCATTGAGGGAAGAAGTGTTGGCAATTCTGGACAAGGTGAAAATAGATAAGTCCCCGGGGCCTGATGGGATTTATCCTAGGATTCTCTGGGAAGCCAGGGAAGAGATTGCTGAGCCTTTGGCTTTGATTTTTATGTCATCATTGGCTACAGGAATAGTGCCAGAGGACTGGAGGATAGCAAATGTGGTCCCTTTGTTCAAGAAGGGGAGTAGAGATAACCCTGGTAACTATAGGCCGGTAAGCCTGTTGCGCGTTTTACTTGAGTGTTACGCGTTTTATTGGAGTGTATTAACACGTCGCCGTTTAAAGGCCGTGTGCTTAACACTACTACGGCTCTGTGTATGTAATTCTGCTCAGGAGTCGCCAGGTGCCGTATTTAGACACCTCACAAGTACATCAAGGTCAGGTTCAAAGTAATAAATCTGTACACCGATTAGTAAGTTCAAACGATTGATATTTATTATAACAAATATAATAAATACTCATGCATACGCTAAAGAGACTAAGTTACTTCTAAACTAAACGACTAAAATACTTATCTAGACAGGAACAGGCAAGGTCAGGGAGCGAGGCCTTCGTCCCGTTCTTGGTCTGCAACTCTCAGGGTCTTAAAATCGTCAGGGTCTAGCAAAGTCTGGATCACGTAGCGATCGTTGTGGTGACACTTACAGTTCGATGGCTGGTGGCTCAACAGCTGGTGATGGAACTGGAGTCAGGATGCGATGTATCAGCAAAGCGATGAAAACAGCAGAGAGCCGGAGTCAAAAACAGACCGAACCATGTGCGGGGTCTACTTTTATAGGTCCCCCAAAGTCCGTGCCTCTTCGGGGCGGTTCTCTACCTGCCGTGTATCGATTGGGCCTTCTCCCAATCGATATTTTCCAAACCCCCCAATCTGAGGGTCGCTTCTCGATGGGTGGGGCGGTCTCTATGGTTCTTTGTGATGGATACTATGGTGCCGTTCCGTCTGGGCGTCTACTCAAAAGTATCCATTCATACCTAAATGTTTCTATTGTGTGGGCCTGGATCTGGATCACCTCATTACTATGTAGATCGTTGTTGCCATTTACACCTTTAGCTGAGATTCTGCACCTGGCCACAAACTGGTTTCTGTACATGCAGAATGCTAATTAGCCTTCTGCAAACTGCTTGTCCTTGCGAAGACTGTTTTCTCCCTACAGCCTTAGCAGTTCTCCATTTTGTAGCCCAGTGTCCATCTTAGGTGGCTACATTCCCTCCTTGTGATCCTCACAATAAAATTGTGAAGGATCACCTATGCACGTTTCCTCGAGTGCTTCTGGGTGCCCTCTTTGTGTTCCCTGACCTCAGCAAGTTCCTGGGCATCTACTCTGTCTTTAACTATGGAAAGAAAATTTTTTATCTGACATTTCTACTTGGCGCTATGTCAAAGGGGACATGCATTACCAATAACCGGGAACCTCTACCTATCACAAGTACTATCCTTATCTTACTTTAAGCATTTTATTACAGTCTAAAAACCTTATCCATTCACACCACATTACATATCACTTTCTGACTCGGCAGTCGAGTTCAGAACAATATAATACATGGGTATCCTTTATTAACATAGTGCTTTATTCATTGAGGGGCTGGGGGGATTGGTGGAAACCGAAAATAGGGGATTGAACTCCGTAGATGGTTGAGGGACAGGAACGGGAGGCTCTCCTACTCCATTTCCTCAACCTGAGGGTCTGTACAATTACGCAGAGAATTGCAATCACTAGCAGTGATTCAATCACGTACGACATTGAATACCATGTCATAAATTTTGTGCACCAGGTCTGAACTTCGCTGATCAGAGCTGAGCACGGGGAAGTTGGTGTGAGGGAAACATTGACGGCGGGGGTTGTGGGGGAAACATCACTCGCTTCCACATATACAAATACAACATTTAACAGTAATAGGTAGGCTTCCATCATGGTCTTCTCTTCGTTCTCTTTCTCTTCCTCCTGTGTATGGCCGATCCCTGCCGTGAACCTTCTTTTGACTCTTCGAAAGCTATGGGATCAAGCACAGTATCTGTCAATACACAGTTTAATATCCGTACTTGTTAGTGTATCTGTCCTCTAATTCCAATTGACCCATTAAAATGACTGTCCAAGTCACACCATGTGACTCCCCTCATTTTTTTTTTCAAAAGCGAATTTTAGGAACAGAATACACCTAACAACTTTCCTCCTGCGAGCCGTCTCGCAGGCTTTGCAAATTTACCATCCGAATGTTCCTGGATGTAAATAGCATGTGGGATGGCGGCCTAAGGGCTACCTAACGAAAAATGAAAACAAATTTTGAAACAAAAGGTTGAATGGGTTGTGTATGGGCCGCTACGGATAAGATTTGGATGGAATCCCCGGGTAAGGCGTGCTGTGCCGTACCCGAGCTTGGCTGACCAAAGTGGGTTCTCAGACAGGGCGGGTCCTTAGTGCCGTTTGTCCACTGCCTGAGTAACCTGGAATGAACGGGCAAGAATGTGTTTACCGTGGGTTTGCAGCCTCTATTCACCGAATAGAGGGGCACCTAAAAAACAAGGGAGGAGCCAAGATGCTCCAACATCTAAAAACAGGGAACAAGTCGTGAACCGTGTCGGTTCACCAGAGGATACAACTGAAGTTCTCAAAGGTTTCGGCGGACAAGCTAAAGTGCGTGCGAGGTGGTCACAATCTTTTCAGCTGAAAAGAAGGGGTCCAACCTCCAACTGAACCATTAATAGTAAAGACAAACAAACATAAACTAACGAACAAAACATACGTGCAGGTTCCATCAGAAAGGTTATCGCTTCCCTCAAGCGGTTCCTATTTTACATCATCTGGACACCTCACTTTTCCTCTGCCTCTGTGAACAGGGTCACAAAGGGGTTGCCGTGTCGGGATTCAGACACCGTGTCGTCCTGCTCTCCCGGATCCCACACCCTTGTGTGGATCAGGCATGCAATTTTGTAATTATGTGACCGGGGGTCACTTTCGTCATTACGGACAAGTCTGTACGAATTGTCCCTGTGCCATAATGTTGGGTCTAAACTTGAATGGGCATTGTCGGGGTAGTCGGGGTTGGGTGGTGGGTCTGGATATTTGATATAGGTGACTTCCAT
Organism: Scyliorhinus canicula; assembly: GCF_902713615.1. Taxonomy (NCBI): domain Eukaryota; kingdom Metazoa; phylum Chordata; class Chondrichthyes; order Carcharhiniformes; family Scyliorhinidae; genus Scyliorhinus; species Scyliorhinus canicula. Next base: position 76,648,737 of record NC_052160.1, on the reverse strand, counting down.
GGGGTCACTGGAGTCGGGGTCATAGTCGCTGCAGTGTGGGCTGTAGGGTTGTGTGCTGTGGCTGTCCTCAAAGTCAGTGTCAGTATCACTGTCTCTGCTGTGGCAGCTTGTGGGCGTTTCGGGGCGTGGTCTGTTGTGATCAGTGGGCGGAGTCGTGGGCGAGTCCGACGATGAACTGGTCTGTGAGGGGGATGGTGGAAACGTGTCTCTAGCGGGCGGGGCGAGGTGTTCTGCTGCGTCTAGCAGGACATGGTGTGCATGGTTAGACTGTTCCATATGCCTTTAGCTGGTTAATATGGAACCACGCAGTCTTTCCATTGGGGTATTTTATCCTGTAAACTGAGGGGCTAATTTTGTCCGAAATTGAATACGGGCCTGAAAATTTTGGTGCCAAAAAACTGCTGGGGTTATACACAGATAGCATTACCTGTTGCCCAACCTGGAATTCTGTGTGGTGTACGGTCTTGTTAAAGCAGGCTGTGCTTTGTCTGCTCCGTTTCCCTAGTTGAACTGCGGCTGCGATCTGTGCAGACCTCACAGTCTCAACTAGTCTTTAACAGCTTTCTCATGGGTGAGGGCCGTCACTTCGGGGTTAGTCATGTCCAGTCCTAAAAGGAATTCTGTACCTTTCATAGGGCGTCCGGTCATGAGTGTGTGTGGGGTGAAACCTGTAGATGTGGAAACCGTATTTCGGATAAACATTAGTGCAAATGGGAGTACTGAATCCCATGTAGAATTGTTCTCTTGAACCATTTTCCTAAGGGTCGATTTTAGTGTCCGATTCATGCGCTCTACGATCCCGCTGGACTGTGGGTGATACGCAATATGAAAATTTTGTTTGATGCCGAATATGGTCAGGACGTTCTTCATGACACGTCCTGTGAAGTGAGATCCCTGGTCCGAATCTATACTTCTAGGTAAACCCCATCTCGTGAAGATGTGGTGGGTCAGGATCTTTGCAGCTGTCTTAGCTGTATTTGTTCTTGAGGGGAATGCCTCTACCCATTTGGTAAAGGTATCAATTACCACCAGCATGTATTTATAGCCATTCCTACAAGGGGGCAATGGTCCTATAAAGTCGATCTGGAGGTTTGTCCAGGGGCCATTAACTGGTCGAGTATGCCGAAGCTGTGCCTTCTTGGAATACCTCTCCGGGTTATTCTGGGCGCAAATAAGGCAATTCTCGATGTAATGGGTTACATCGGTCCTTAGGTTAGGCCACCAACAGAGCTGCCTGAGGTGCCTCGTGGTCGTGTCGATTCCTTGATGTCCGTGTCCGTCATGGAACAAGACAATCATTTGGTTTATGTCCTGCTGCGGGACCACATAAAGCTGGTCCTTGATGATCACACCCTCATGTGTGGTCAGAGCGTGTCTAAACTTATCATACTGAGGCACAAAGTTGCCTTTAAAAATCTCCCTGAGATCCTCATCCTGTTTCTGTGCTTCTGCTAAATCCTTAATGTCAGTCTGTGAGACTTGAACTGTGCTCACAGGGGCGCTAGCTGGTGCGCTAGCTGGGGGTGTCCACAAGTGTCCTCGCCTGGAACCTGCCTTAGCCAGTGCGTCGGCTTTTACATTCCCAGGGGGGGATGACCTATGGTGGTTTCTAACTTTTATAATGCCAAAGGTCCTATCCTTCGCTTTGTCTAGGATGTGGCGGAGTAAAGGGGCTGATGGAAGGGATTTCCACTCTGCGGAGACAAAACCTCGTGTCCTCCACAGGGGTAGAAAATCTGTCAAACTGTTGCAGACATATAGACTGTCTGAATATATGTCCGCCGGGCTGGGGAAAGAATCGGGGTGGTCCACTATGTACGCTATGGCCGCGAGCTCTGCTGCCTGCGCGCCTAAGTGACCTGGCAATTTTAATGCTATTTCTTCGAGAGCGCGACCCTGCGCGTCCTCGACATAGATGCCGCATCCAGTGATACGTTCACCATCTAAAACCGTGGATGAACCGTCCACGTATATCTTTAGTGGGCCACACGTGTCTGTGTGTTGGGGGCTTTGTCTTGGGTTTCCTATCTTCCTGGGGGGTGTCTTCGCTATGAAGGGTCCTGTGTTGTGTAGGGGTGCTACAATTTCACATTCATGGGGCTGTCCGGGGTATTGGAGGTTGTCTGCTAAGTATGTGTGTGTGCGTGTCCGTTTTACCGTAATGTCGCGTCCTTGTAAAAGTAGTGTCCACCTAGCTGCCCTAATCTGGCTAACTGAACCGTCCTTCAGTCGACCGTCTAGGAGTAACTGTGTGGGGGTGTGCTCGGTCAAAATGGTGATGGGGTTGAGTCCGGTAATGTAGGAGAAGTATTGAACTGCCCAGAAAACTGCCAGGAGGTGCCTCTCGCAGGCTGAGAATCCTTGTTCTACTGGGTCTAAAAGTCGGGAGGCATAAGCCACGGGTCGTAGCTGCTCGTGCCGTTCCTGAAGCAACACGGCCGAGAGGGTCAGATCTGTGCTCGCTACCTCTATTGCATAGGGGGAGAGTTGGTCTGGGACTTGTAGCGCGGGTGCTGCGCTAAGGGCTCTCTTTAACTCTTCCACAGCCTCTGTATGCTGCGGAAGCTCCTTTCTTAAGGAGGTCTGAGAGTGGGGCTGCCTTTGTCGCGAAGCCATCGATGTGGTTCCGACAATAACCAACCAGTCCTAAGAACGACCGGAGGGCTGAAACATTCTGGGGAAGGCGCAATTTGACAATCGAATCAATTCTTTTGAATTCGATCTCGCGTTTGCCGTGCGTGATGACTGTACCCAAATACATCACTTTATTTTCCAATATCTGGGCCTTTCTTGGGTTAATTTTACATCCAATCTCGGTTAAAAGTTCCAGGAGCTCGGCCAGAAGCGTAATGTGCTCTGCCTTTGTGTCTGTCTGCAGTAGTAGGTCGTCCACATACTGTACCAGACATTCGGGGCGGGAAGATTTTTCTAAACCATTCGCCAGCTGTCGGTGGAAAATGGAGGGGGAATTGTGGAATCCTTGTGGGAGGCATGTCCACGTATACTGTTGTGCTTTGAATGTGAAGGCAAATTTGTACTGGCACGCTTTTGCCAATGGGATTGACCAGAAGCCATTGCTAATGTCCAATACCGTGAAGAATTTGGAGTTGAGTCCCTGTTTGAGCATGGTCTCGGGACTTGTTGCTACCGTGGGGGCTACTGCTGGGGTTACTTTATTTAGCTCCCGATAATCAATGGTCAGACGCCATGATCCGTCGGGCTTTCTCACTGGCCAAATAGGGGCATTATTGGTGGAGGCTACTGTTCTAAGCACCCCTTGTTCCAATATTACCTTCTCTATTTCTCCCTCTGCTTCTAGGGGAAATCTTTATTGTTCCTGTGGTCGGGGGTCAGGTCCGGTAACGTGAACTTGTCCAGTCATTCTGCCGCAGTCGTGCCGGTGACTGGCAAATGCTGTCCTGTGTTTGTTTAATACTGCTTTTACTTGTCTGTCCGTGTTTAGTGTAGTCAGGTCGAATGAATAGTCGCCTACTGCGCTAATCCGATTAGCGTACTCTCCTACTGTGAGAGTAGCGGGTGCTCTGTCTGATCTTGCCATTCGCCAGACACACTGGTTAACTGGGTCGAACGACAGGCTATGGGCATTCATAAAATCTATCCCCAATATGTGTTCTGCTGAACAGGGAAGATTTACTAAAGCAACTGGGTGTCTGGTGGAAATGTTCCCTAGCTGGATTGCTACGGGTGCTGTAATGTGTCCCTGCTGCGAGTGACCTGTGAAACCGCTAAGTGTGATGGTGGAGGTGGTCGGCCACGTGTTGCCTGTGCCGTGGTGGTGGAATTAATCGTGGTGCGGGACCCTCCTGTGTCCCAAAGTAACTCTATGGGCTTCCCTCTAACCTTAGCTGTGACTACCGGTCTTCCGGATTGATCCCAAAGAGTGTCACAGACCCAAGTGGGGGAGCCCGAACACCGTCAGTCCATCCCGTCCACATTGTATCCCTATACTATGAATCGGCTTTGCTTTGTTTCTATTCAGAGTGCCTGTCGGCTGGCCTCTCTGTGATCTTTGGGGTGCATTGCATTCCTTAGCCCAATGTCCTAACTGGCCACAGTTGTAGCATTCAAGCGACTTCTGTGGAGGGCTGTTCTTCCCTTCATTTACCCATGCGGGGCTTTGGTGTGCTCTCACTGCCTGAATGTCCGCTGCAGCCTGAGCTTCCTCTGGGGACTTTACTTTGCCTCTGCCCTGAACTGATTGCTCCCAAGCGTGGGACAATCTTTTCAGGACCCATTTCTCATTGTGGGCTTCTTCTGAGGGGTCATAACTGTTGCAAGCACTCTGTCCTGCATCTGTTGCATGGGAAATTATGGTGCACGTCCATTTAACCATGTTTTCACGGTTCAAATGGGCTCTATTTAAATCGCCGAAAACTGCGTTAAAATGGATCCACAGCCTTCCTGCAAATGCTGTGGGATGCTCTGTTTTCTTTTGTCAGCACTTGTTAAGTCCTTCAACTGGGTCACCTCGGTTATACCCTATGGCATCTAAAATGGAGGTGTGCATTTCCTCTCGGGTGCCTCTGCCAACGTTCTGTGGGTCGGGGAGGGCTGCTACAACAGATTGGTCTAAGCTCAGAACCGTGAGCTTAACCTGCTCTCTCTCGTCCAGGCCGCACATGGTTGCCTGCTGTTTCACTTTCGCGAAAAAGTGATGGGGGTCTGCGGTGGGGAGAAACGGAGTGATTTTCTCACACGCGTCCCTGAGTTGGGTTACAGTTAAGGGGGTGGTGTAGGTGATATCGGGTGCGCCTTCTGTGGTCGCTTTCCTTTGGGTGGTGACTGGATTCATTGGTGCGGTAACTATCTGATCTGTGGGGGTTGGGGTGCTTGTCTTTTCTGCTGCGCTGCTGGCGCACATGTTCCTTGAACATAATGCTGCGCTGTCTCACTTAATTCCTACCAGTCTGGGGCATTCTCCTCATCTAGCTGTGTTCCAAAAGTACTTTGAAACCCATTCTGCACTGAAAGCAGAGATTGCAGTTCCGCAATCTGCTTTCTACACTTTGCATGATCCACTGTACTCTGTCTTTGTTCTGTGGTGGCAGCATGGGGTGCTCTTAAAGCTGTCTTAAGGTCAGAGCATTGCCTCTGCAAAGCCTCTACCTGCTTATCTGATTCTTCTCTTATCAGGACGGCACGTTGCACGTCCTGATAGGCTTTTTTGTACTGGGTCTGGGAACTGCTGAGATGGGCTAGACAAGACTGATGTGCCCTCTTGGCATCATCCACCTCTCTACCTTTCTCTGCCAACTTCCCTCTAAGTTCCATATTCTCTTTCTCGATGTCCCTGACATCCACTTTGCTCATCCGATTTCTCTCTTCTAATTCTGCCCGGAGCGTCTGAACGACCTCCTCAGTGCCTCGCAACTGTGCCAAACAGGACCCGATTGCCATCGGCTTGCGTGATTTACTAAGGTTTTTCTTATGAATTTGAGAGAGGTTCTCCCACCAAGTATGTCCTATACTTCCGGGACCTGTCTCCTCATTCATACAGAACTCTTTCCAAAGGGGCCATCCCTTTCCTTGCAGATACTTGCGGAGTTCCAGCTCCCACACGGGACACTGACCTACTCTGCTACTGCTGGTCGCTGCGACCACAAACCGTTCTGGGTTCATGAGGCATTCCATTGCCTGCATGGCCATTTTCTCTGACTCACTTGAATTTGGAACAGGGGGTGTTGAGGTTATGTTTTACGAGACGGGTAAGGCTTACGCTATGTTCCGTTCACAAAACTCCCGAAAGTTTGTCGCAACAAAAATACTCTCAGGTTTACCTTACAACCCTGTTAGTACGCATGCACAAAACACACTTCCGAATTACGTTTATTCGTTTGAACACCTTGATTACTTGTGATTTTTTTTCTTTTTCTTTACTCAGATCTCTAATTCAAATTTCTGGGTCCTCGACGGAGTGGGGGTGCCACTTGTAACCGCGTCCCGTCAGGATGTCGCCACTAAATGTTGCCGTTTTTTACTTGAGTGTTACGCGTTTTATTGGAGTGTATTAACACGCCTCCGTTTAAAGGCCGTGTGCCTAACACTACTACGGCTCTGTGTATGTAATTCTGCTCAGGAGTCGCCAGGTGCCGTATTTAGACACCTCACAAGTACATCAAGGTCAGGTTCAAAGTAATAAATCTGTACACCGATTAGTAAGTTCAAACGATTGATATTTATTATAACAAATATAATAAATACACATGCATACGCTAAAGAGACTAAGTTACTTCTAAACTAAATGACTAAAATACTTATCTGGACAGGAACAGGCAAGGTCAGGGAGCGAGGCCTTCGTCCCGTTCTTGGTCTGCAACTCTCAGGGTCTTAAAATCGTCAGGGTCTAGCAAAGTCTGGATCACGTAGCGATCGTTGTGGTGACACTTACAGTTCGATGGCTGGTGGCTCAACGGCTGGTGATGGGACTGGAGTCAGGATGCGATGTATCAGCAAAGCGATGAAAACAGCAGAGAGCCGGCGCCAAAAACAGACCGAACCATGTGCGGGGTCTACTTTTATAGGTCCCCCAAAGTCCGTGCCTCTTCGGGGCGGTTCTCTACCTGCCGTGTATCGATTGGGCCTTCTCCCAATCGATATTTTCCAAACCCCCCAATCTGAGGGTCGCTTCTCGATGGGTGGGGCGGTCTCTATGGTTCTTTGTGATGGATACTATGGTGCCGTTCCGTCTGGGCGTCTACTCAAAAGTATCCATTCATACCTAAATGTTTCTATTGTGTGGGCCTGGATCTGGATCACCTCATTACTATGTAGATCGTTGTTGCCATTTACACCTTTAGCTGAGATTCTGCACCTGGCCACAAACTGGTTTCTGTACGTGCAGAATGCTAATTAGCCTTCTGCAAACTGCTTGTCCTTGCTAAGACTGTTTTCTCCCTGCAGCCTTAGCAGTTCTCCATTTTGTAGCCTAGTGTCCATAGAACAGTATAGCACAGAACAGGCCCTTCGGCCCTCAATGTTGTGCCGAGCCATGATCACCCTACCCAACCCACGTATCCACCCTATACCCGTAACCCAACAACCCCCCCCCCCCTTACTTTTATTAGGACACTACGGGCAATTTAGCATGGCCAATCCACCTAACCCGCACATCTTTGGACTGTGGGAGGAAACCGGAGCACCCGGAGGAAACCCACGCACACAGGGGGAGGACGTGCAGACTCCACACAGACAGTGACCCAGCCGGGAATCGAACCTGGGACCCTGGAGCTGTGAAGCATTTATTCTAACCACCATGCTACCCTGCTGCCCATCTTAGGTGGCTACAAGCCTCACGTCTGTTGTGGGTGAAGTCTTGGAGAGGATTATAAGAGATACGATTTATAATCATCTAGATAGGAATAATATGATTAGGGATAGTCAGCATGGTTTTGTGAAGGGTAGGTCATACCCCACAAACCTTATCGAGTTCTTTGAGAAGGTGACTGAACAGGTAGACGAGGATAGAGCAGTATATGGATTTCAATAAAGCGTTTGATAAGATTCCCCACGGTCGGCTATTGCATAAAATACGGAGGTTGGGGTTTGAGGGTGATTTAGAGATGTGGATCAGAAATTGGCTAGTTGAAAGAGACAGAGGGTGGTGGTTGATGGGAAATGTTCAGAATGGAGTTCAGTTACAAGTGGAGTACCACAAGGATCTGTTCTGGGGCCGTTGCTGTTTGTCATTTTTATAAATGACCTAGAGGAGGGCGCAGAAGGTTGGGTGAGTAAATTTGCAGACGACACTAAAGTCGGTGGAGTTGTCGACAGTGCGGAAGATGTTGCAGGTTACAGAGGGACATAGATAAGCTGCAGAGCTGGCTGAGAGGTGGCAAATGAAGTTTAATGTGGAGAAGTGTGAGGTGATTCACTTTGGAAAGAATAACAGGAATGCGGAATATTTGGCTAATGGTAAATTCTTGGCAGTGTGGATGAGCAGAGGGATCTCGGTGTCCATGTACATAGATCCCTGAAAGTTGCCACCCAGGTTGATAGGGTTGTGAAGAAGGCCTGTGGTGTGTTGGCCTTTACTGGTAGAGGGATTGAGTTCCGGAGCCGTGAGGTCATGTTGCAGCTGTACAAAACTCTGGTACGGCCGCATTTGGAGTATTGCGTACAGTTCTGGTCGCCTCATTATAGGAAGGACGTGGAAGCTTTGAACGGGTGCAGAGGAGATTTACTAGGAGTGTGCCTGGTATGGAGGAAATCTTATGAGAAAGGCTGATGGACTTGAGGTTAGAACATAGAACAGTACAGCACAGACACAGCCCTTCGGCCCTCGATGTTGTGCCGAGCAATGATCACCCTACTTAAACCCACGTAACCCGTATACCCGCTAACCCAACAATCCCCCCATTAACCTTACACTACGGGCAATTTAGCATGGCCAATCCACCTAACCTGCACATCTTTGGACTGTGGGAGGAAACCGGAGCACCGGAGAAACCCACGCACACACGGGGAGGCGTGCAGACTCCACACAGACAGTGACCCAGCCGGGAATCGAACCTGGGACCCTGGAGCTGTGAAGCATTGATGCTAACCACCATGCTACCGTGAGGCCCCTGAGGTTGTTTTCATTAGAGAGAAGAAGGTTAAGAGGTGACTTAATAGAGGCATACAAAATGATCAGAGGGTTAGATAGGGTGGACAGTGAGAGCCAGTGGAGGTGGCTAGCACGAGTGGACATAGTCTTAAATTGAGGGGTAATAGATATAGGACAGAGGTCAGAGGTAGGTTTTTTACGCAAAGAGTGGTGAGGCCGTGGAATGCCCTACCTGCAACAATAGTGAACTCGCCAACATTGAGGGCATTTAAAGGTTTATTGGATAAGCATATGGATGATAATGGCATAGTGTAGGTTAGATGGCCTTTAGTTTTTGACTTCCCATGTCGTGGGCCGAAGGGCCTGTACTGCGCTGTATCGTTCTATGTTCTATGTTCTTGCACCATCTCTCGAGCCATACATTCATCCTATCTATCCTGACATTCCTACTCTGACTAGCTCGTGTCACTGGTTGCAATCTGAGATTACTACCTTTGAGGTCCTACTTTTTAGTTTAACTCCTAACTCCCTGAATTCAGCTTGTAGGACCTCGTCCCGTTTTTTATCAATATCGTTGGTATCTATGTGCACCACGACAGCTGGCTGTTCACCCCCCCCCCTCCCCCCCCCAAGAATGTCCTGCAGCCGCTCCGAGACATCCTTGACCCTTGCACCAGGGAGGCAACATACCATCCTGAAGTCTCGATTGCGTCCACAGAACCGCCTGTCTATTCCCCTTACGATCGAGTCCCCTATCACTATAGCCCTGCCATTCTTCTTCCTGCCCTGCTGCGCAGCAGAGCCAGCCACGGTGCCATGAACCTGGCTGCTGCTGCCTTCCCCTGGTGAGCCATCTCCCTCTACAGTATCCAAAGTGGTATATTTGTTTTGCAGGGAGATGACCACAGGGGACACCTGCACTGCCTTCCTACTCTTGCTCTGTCTTTTGGTCACCCATTTGCTATCTCCCTCAGTAACTTTCACTCGCTAAACGTGCTATCCACGACGTCCTCAGCATCGCGGATGCTCCAAAGTGAGTCCATCCGCAGCTCCAGAGCCGTCAAGCGGTCTAACAGGAGCTGCAACTGGACACACTTCTTGCACGTGAAGGAGCCAGGGACAGTGGACGTGTCCCTGAGCTCCCACATTGCACACAAGGAGATGACACGGGTCTGGGATCTCCTGCATGTCTTAAACCTTCGGTTAACTTATAAAACTACAATTCCAAAGAAATGTTTCAGCGACCACGGTGGGTGGCAGGATTGATGGGCATGGGCACAGACAGCAGAGTTCGGCACCTCCCCCACCACCGACCATCCTCACCTCCCCCACCACCACCACATCACCCGCATGCATACCAGGCCTCCATGCCACATTCACCTGCAGCACAACGGGATGGGAGTCACACGGTTGATGGTGTAAGCGAGTCTGGTACAATGCATGGAGGATGATGATAGCCCGCTCTGCGATGGGTTCCGAGCTGCACATCGTTCGACAGTGTCTGACTCATGGCCTCATCAAGACCCTCCACCTGGGTGCAACCTGCATGCGGCCTAGGCACTGAACCTTATGGCCCTGTCGTATGGCTGGGGGCTGGTTGGTGTGGGGGGGGGGGGGGGGGGAGGGTGGCGCACGCCACACTCACCGGAGCTCAACATTCCATCGCAGCACCCCGCAATCACACTGGCACTCAGTCCCCGCCCCAACCCCGCACACATTGGACAGAGCACAGAGGCAGCTTACATAGGTGTGAAAAGTGTTTAATAACGGACATCCTGTACATGTGCCCTAGCCCATTCAACTATTCTGTGCCCTGCACCTGTAACTTACTCAGTGTCTACCATTCTGGCCTTTCAGGCCCTATTACTACGTCTAGGTGTTCCCTCAGACGGTACAGTAGAACTGGAGGTAGACTCCTGTAACCCCTGCCCTTTGACTAGGTTCCCCTTTGGCGGCCATTTCCTGGGGCGGCCCAGCCTGGATGGGCCGGGCTGCACCTCGGGCAATTGGGATGGCATCCTGCCACCCTGTTCTGCCCGCTGCTCACCAGATGCACCAGGAACGGTGAGGGGGTGGGGGGGTGTCCGAGGTCGCGCGGAGTTCCGGGACCTCCATTGCAGGAGGACCAGGAATGGGCCACATTACCTCCTCCCCCCTTGGGGTGCCTGGTGGCCCGCGGGGCTCTCCATGGGACGGGGGTGCGAGCGGATCCAGCACCTGGGGCACCCCCGTCACCTGGCGCTGCCAATCCTGGAGGCCCACACTGGTATCGACCAGGGTCTGGACGTTCGCAGCCATGGAACTCAGGGAGTTGGCCATCGCTGTCTGGCTCTGTACAACGCCGGCCAGCACCCGGGCAATGGCGCTGATGCTCTCAGCGTTGGCCTGCTGGGACTGAGCCATGGCCTGCTGAGACCGGGCCAGGTTGTTGAGCGCCTCTGCGATGTTCAGCTGGCTCTGGCTCATGGCTGCCTGAGAGCGGGCAGCCCTGTCCTAGGCCACGGGGGCCTTGTGCACAGATAGCCCCAGGCCTGGCAAACTCAGACCCATGCCCGACACCGTTGCCACCATTGCCTCCACCGTGGACGCCACCTGTGCGGTGTTGACCGGCATTCATGACCGGCACCATTTCCTGCTCCTGGATGCGGATGCACTTCTCCACCTGCGTCTGCAGGTGCTAGAAACCAGCCGTCATCCCCTTCTCGCGTCCCTTGGTCCCTGACTGCATCGGGTCTATGGATGAACATAAGAACATAAGAACTAGGAGCAGGAGTAGGCCATCTGGCCCCTCGAGCCTGCTCCGCCATTCAATTAGATCATGGCTGATCTTTTGTGGACTCAGCTCCACTTTCCGGCCCGAACACCATAACCCTTAATCCCTTTATTCTTCAAAAAACTATCTATCTTTACCTTAAAAACATGTAATGAAGGAACCTCAACTGCTTCACTGGGCAAGGAATTCCATAGATTCACAACCCTTTGGGTGAAGAAGTTCCTCCTAAACTCAGTCCTAAATCTACTTCCCCTTATTTTGAGGCTATGCCCCCTAGTTCTGCTGTCACCCGCCAGTGGAAACAACCTGCCCGCATCTATCCTATCTATTCCCTTCTTAATTTTAAATGTTTCTATAAGATCCCCCCTCATCCTTCTAAATTCCAACGAGTACAGTCCCAGTCTACTCAACCTCTCCTCATAATCCAACCCCTTCAGTTCTGGGATTAACCTAGTGAATCTCCTCTGCACACCCTCCAGCGCCAGTACGTCCTTTCTCAAGTAAGGAGACCAAACTGAACACAATACTCCAGGTGTGGCCGCACTAACACCTTATACAATTGCAACATAACCTCCCTAGTCTTAAACTCCATCCCTCTAGCAATGAAGGACAAAATTCCATTTGCCTTCTTAATCACCTGTTGCACTTGTAAACCAACCTTCTGTGACTCATGCACCAGCACACCCAAGTCTCTCTGAACAGCGGCATGCTTTAATATTTTATCGTTTAAATAATAATCCTGTTTGCTGTTATTCCTACCAAAATGGATAACCTCACATTTGTCACATCTGCCAGACCCGAGCCCATTCACTTAACCTATCCAAATCCCTCTGCAGACTTCCAGTATCCTCTGCACTTTTCGCTTTACCACTCATCTTAGTGTCATCTGCAAACTTGGACACATTGCCTTTGGTCCCCAACTCCAAATCATCTATGTAAATTGTGAACAATTGTGGGCCCAACACGGATCCCTGAGGGACACCACTAGCTACTGATTGCCAACCAGAGAAACACCCATTTATCCCAACTCTTTGCTTTCTATTAATTAACCAATCCTCTATCCATGCTGCTACTTTACCCTTAATGCCATGCATCTTTATCTTATGCAGCAACCTTTTGTGTGGCACCTTGTCAAAGGCTTTCTGGAAATCCAGATAGACCACATCCATCGGCTCCCCGTTATCTACTGCACTGGTAATGTCCTCAAAAAATTCCACTAAATTAGTTAGGCATGACCTGCCTTTTACGAACCCATGCTGCGTCTGCCCAATGGGACAATTTCTATCCAGATGCCTCGCAATTCCTTCCTTGATGATAGATTCCAGCATCTTCCCTATTACCGAAGTTAAACTCACTGGCCTATAATTTCCTGCTTTCTGCCTACCTCCTTTTTTAAACAGTGGCGTCACGTTTGCTAATTTCCAATCCACCGGGACCACCCCAGAGTCTAGTGAATTTCGGTAAATTATCAGTAGTGCATCTGCAATTTCCCTAGCCATCTCTTTTAGCACTCTGGGATGCATTCCATCAGGGCCAGGAGACTTGTCTACCTTTAGCCCCATTAGCTTGCCCATCACTCCCTCCTTGGAGATAACAATCCTCTCAAGGTCCTCACCTGTCATAGCCTCATTTCTATCAGTCGCTGGCATGTTATTTGTGTCTTCCACTGTGAAGACCGACCCAAAAAACCTGTTCAGTTCCTCAGCCATTTCCTCATTTCCCATTATTAAAACTCCCTTCTCATCCTCTAAAGGACCAATATTTACCTTAGCCACTCTTTTTTGTCTATATATTTTTTAAACTTTTATGTCTGTTTTTATATTCTGAGCAAGTTTACTCTCATACTCTATCTTACTCTTCTTTATAGCTTTTTTAGTAGCTTTCTGTTGCCCCCTAAAGATTTTCCAGTCCTCGAATCGCCCAGCAATCTTTGCCACTTTATATGCTTTTTCCTTCAATTTGATACTCTCCCTTATTTCCTTAGATATCCACAGTCGATTTTCCCTCTTTCTTCCGTCCTTCTTTTTGTTGGTATAAACCTTTGCCTGAGCACTGTGAAAAATCGCTTGGAAGGTTCTCCACTGTCCTCAACTGTTCCACCATAAAGTCTTAGCTCCCAGTCTACCTCGCTAGTTCTTCTCTCATCCCCTTGTAATCTCCTTTGTTTAAACACAAAACACTAGTATTTGATTTTACTTTCTCACCCTCCATCTGTATTTTAAATTCCACCATATTGTGATCGCTCCTTCCGAGAGGATCCTAACTATGAGATCATGAATCAATCCTGTCTCATTATACAGGACAAGATCTAGGACCCGCTTGTTCCCTCGTAGGTTCCATTACATACTGTTCTAGGAAAACTATCGCGGATACATTCTATAAACTCCTCCTCACGGTTGCCTTGACCAACCTGGTTAAACCAATCGACATGTAGATTAAAATCCTCCATGATAACTGCTGTCCCATTTCTACATGCATCAGTTATTTCTTTGTTTATTGCCTGCCCCACCATCTCGTTACTATTTGGTGGCCGATAGACTCCTCCTATCAGTGACTTTTTCGCCTTACTATTCCTGATTTCCACCCAAATGGATTCAACCTATCCTCCATAGCACCGATGTCATCCCTTACTATTGCCCGGATGTCATCCTTAAATAACAGAGCAACACCACCTCCCTTACCATCCACTCTCTCCTTCCGAATAGTTTGATACCCTCGGATATTTAACTCCCAGTCGTGACCATCCTTTAACCATGTTTCAGTAATGGCCACTAAATCATAGTCATTTACGATGATTGTGCCACCAACTCATTTACTTTATTCCGAATACTACGAGCATTCAGGTAAAGTACACTTATGTGGTTTTTTTTACCTCTGTTTTGAATCTTAACATCTCCAGTTTATTCCTTTTGTTATTACTGGGCCTATTCACTGTGCTCCCCTCAGTCACTGTACCTTGTACTGTCGCCCTTATGGATTTCTGACTATGTCTTCTCTGCCTTGCACTTTTCCCCTTACTTCCTTTTGTTTCTGTCCTGTTTTACTACCTTCCAACTTCCAGCATTGGTTCCCATCCCCTGCCACATTAGTTTAAACCCTCCCCAACAGCTCTAGAAAACACCCCCCCTAGGACATCGGTTCCAGTCCTGCCCAAGTGCAGACCGTCCGGTTTGTACTGGTCCCACCTCCCCCAGAACCGGTCCCAATGCCCCAGGAATTTGAATCCCTCCCTCTTGCACCATCTCTCGAGCCATGCATTCATCCTATCTATCCTGACATTCCTACTCTGACTAGCTCGTGGCACTGGTAGCAATCCTGAGATTACTACCTTTGAGGTCCTACTTTTTAGTTTAACTCCTAACTCCCTGAATTCCGCTTGTAGGTCCTCATCCCGTTTTTTACCTATATCGTTGGTGCCTATGTGCACCACGACAGCTGGCTGTTCACCCTCCCCCCCCCAGAATGTCCTGCAGCCGCTCCGAGACATCCTTGACCCTTACACCAGGGAGGCAACATACCATCCTGGAGTCTCGATTGCGTCCACAGAACCGCCTGTCTATTCCCCTTACGATCGAGTCCCCTATCACTATAGCCCTGCCATTTTTCTTCCTGCCCTGCTGTGCAGCAGAGCCAGCCACGGTGCCATGAACCTGGCTGCTGCTGCCTTCCCCTGGTGAGCCATCTTCCTCAACAGTATCTAAAGCGGTATATCTGTTTTGCAGGGAGATTACCGCAGGGGACACCTGCACTGCCTTCCTACTCTTGCTCTTTCTTTTGGTCACCCATTTTCTATCTCCCTCAGTAACCTTCACCTGCGGTGTGACCAACTCGCTAAACGTGCTATCCACGACCTCCTCAGCATCGCGGATGCTCTAAAGTGAGTCCATCCGCAGCTCCAGAGCCGTCAAGCGGTCTAACAAGAGCTGCAACTGAACACACTTCTTGCACGTGAAGGAGCCAGGGACAGTGGACGTGTCCCTGAGCTCCCACATCGCACACGAGGAGCATGACACGGGTCTGGGATCTCCTGCATGTCTTAAACCCTTGGTAAACTTAAACAACTAGAATTTCAAAATAAAAATAAATAAATTAGACAATGAAAAGAAAAAGAGAGACTACTTACCAGTCACTTACCAGTGTTAAAAAGCACCTCCTCGCACTCTGCACCGAATTACCTCACTGCACCAAATTACCAAGTTTCAATCTCCCACTCTGTATGAGTCTCACTCCGGATGAGTCTCCTGGAAAAGTGTTCGCTTACTGTGTGCGCTCTCTGTCTGTCTTTTATACAGACCACAGCTAACCGATGGGTGTGGGAACTCCAGGTACTCGGGACCCGTATGGGCGGCAGCTGTTTGCTGGGACCGGGCTGCCCTCCGACCGTCCGGCCCCTCGGCTGCTCCTACCTCCACCTGCTGTGGGGTGTGCAGCAGAGTGTCCCAGAAGCCTCATCACTAAAATGGCCAACCGAGGTGAGAGTACCTGCAGTGGCGGAGGGTGTGGGAGTTGGCTGTGACACAACCTCAGTGTCATCATCGGACCTGTGGTGGGGGGTCCCCTGGGTTGCGGTGTCCTGTCTGTCCGTCCCCTCCATGTTGGTGTTGTGTTGTGTTCTTTCATGTCCCCTGTGTGCTAGGGCACACGGCCAACGCGGCTTGCATGGGTGGCTGCAGCCATGTGGGTCACGGCTGTGGTTGTACCACCCCCTTGGATGGGGTGCTCTTTCCAAGAGCCGGTGCAGACTCGATGGGCCGAATGGCCTCCTTCTGCACTGTAAATTCTATGATAGGTAGCAGTGGAAGGGTATTTTTCTGAATGGAAGGCTGTAACCAGTGGTGTTCCACAGGGATCTGTGCTGGGTCCCCTGTTGTTTGTAGTATACATAAACAATTTGGAGGAAAATGTAGCTGGTCTTATTAGTAAGTTTGCGGATGACACCAAGATTGGTGGAGTGGCAGATAGTGTTGAGGATTGTCAGAGGATACAGCAGGACATAGATAGGTTGAAGACTTGGACAGAGAAATGGAAAATGGAGTTTAATCCAGACAAATGTGAGGTAATGCAATTTGGTAGGTCTAACATAGAGGGGGAATATACTATAAATGGCAAAACTCTTAGGAATGTAGAAAGTCAGAGAGATCTGGGTGTGCAGCTCCACAGATCTTTGAAAATGGCAACACAAGTGGACAAGGTAGTCAAGAAAGCAGACGGAATGTTTGCCTTCATTGGATAGGACATTGAGTATAAAAACTGGCAAGTCATGCTCCAGTGGTATTGAACCTTGGTAAGGCCGCACTTGGAATATTGCGCACAATTCTGGTCACCACACTACCAGAAGGTTGTGGAGGCTTTGGAGAGAGTGCAGAGGAGATTTAGCAGGATGTTGCCTGGTCTGGAGGGTGTTAGCTATGTGGAGAGGCTGAATAGACTCGGACTGTTTTCATTAGAACGACCAAGGTTGCGGGGTGTCCTGATAGAGGTCTACATGAGGAGCATGGATAGAGTGGGTGGGCAGGCATTATTTCCCAGGGTAGAGGGGTCAGTCACCAGGGAGCATAGGTTTAAGTTCCGTGGGGCAAAGTTTAGAGGAGATGTGGGAGGCAGGCTTTTTACGCAGAGGGCAGTGAGCACCTGGAACGTGTGGCCAGGGGAGGTTGTGGAAGCAGATACATTAACGGCGTTCAGAAGGCATCTTGTCAAACACATGGATGGGATGGGTATAGAGGGATATGGCACAAGGAAGAGCTGAGGGTTTTGGTCAAGGTTGGTATCATGACCGGTACAGGCTTGGAGGGCCGAAGGGCCTGATCCTGTGCTGTATTGTTCTTTGTTTGACTCCCTGAGTGCCTTTTCCAATTCCGTCCAGCCATTTCTCAATTTAGTTAACACAGTAATTGATGGTTTTTGGGGTCCGGCGCCGGATTCTGGCAGAGAAGAAGAGAAGAGAGTGTCTCTCTTTAATCCTTTCAAACTCCTTTCCAGATACTCTTGTCACAAACTTCCCATCTGGTCTCCTCGCCTGTGCACTTGAGGTTCGCTGAACATTCCTCAAGGCTGATTATTGGAACTTACTTTGCTATTATCCACTTGTCACTTTAATATTTGGACTTTAACAATTCTGTCTGCAATGTCTGCAGTTTGAACATGCCCTCAGAACTACTCGGCTACCCAGCTTGTCGTCTTATGCTCTTTTCACATGGAATCCTGGCCATCAAGTGGGGTGTCTGCCCTCTTAAATCATGCTCAGTCTGGGTGGTTGAGATGTTTGTCTCAGAATCCGGTCACCAATCACCTCGAAAGTTAGACGTGTCCATCTCGGATGCCAATATGTTGTGCCTCTGATGGCCGCAGCTGACCAATGCAGACAGAATTAAATACTCACAGGTTGATTTGCCTTTTATTACAGCTTCACCAAGACTATGGGCGGGGTTGTCCATTGCCTGAAGGCGAAATCGTATCCGGCGATTGGGCGGAGAATCCCCACTTGTGACCCAGTCGGGGTCGTCGCCATTATTCGGATGCTCGGGCCCCCTCCAAATTGGCGTCATCCAGGAGTGCGCCGCACGCTGTTGCGATGACGTCAGCGGTTGCTTTGAGGACCTCCCCCGATGCTCCGTCAATGGGTCGAGTTCACGACCGCGCGGGGCGGTTGTGGTCTGAGTTTTTTGTAAAACCGCGTGGAGGCTGCGGACTGTGCTGCTGGCAGGGTGGGGCATGGTTCTGGAGTGACGAGCAGGATCCAAGGGACACTATTTGGCCGGCCGGATCTGTGTGCGGCCGATGCCATGTTGTACGGCATGGCCGCTGAGGGTTGTCGCCTTGCGCATGATTGGCCACGGACCCGGCAATTCTCCGGCCGTTTATGTCGGGAACGCTGGGAGTTTTACTGGCCATCGCCCCTGTTTTTGATGCTCTGCCCTGTGGAGGGCTAGCGGCGGTGGAGCCGACTTTTTTATTTTAAAACTAGACACTTCCTCCAGACATAGCCTCAAAATCGGAGAATCCAACTCCATAGCTATGTGTTTCTTTAAACAGTTACAGGCTTGAATCAAGTATACTTCCCAACCTAGAGAGAGCTTGGCCAGGTTCACCCTCGAGAAGCACTGATGGACTCTGAAAGTCAGCGTCTGCACATACGGTGGTTGATCTCAGGTTATCATTGGTTAAATCTCGGTGGTACCGTATTTTATACGGTTTAAGTTAAACAATCCTTCAAGCTTTAGGTGTCATTCGAGCTTATCCTTCATGTTCCATAAACAAGGATGGCATACTGGACGCCATCAGAGCATTGTCGTCTTGTGTTCCGAAAACAAGGGTGTGACATGACTGACCCTAGTTCTCATGAAATCTATTTTGCACAGGGCAGCGGTTTTCTTGTTAGCTTCTTCAAAGTTAGTCATTGACTTCTGCCCCCATCATACCTTTCAGCTCAATGTTGGCCATCTTTCCCACTCAGCAATTCTTTGTCTCATCGGTACATTTCTGCAACAACCTTTGATGTGGTACCTCATCAAATGCCTTCTGTAAATCTCAGTACAGCTCGTCTATAGGCTCCCCTATATCCACAGCAGATGTAACTCCTTAAAAGTCTCCAATAAATTGGTTTAACATGATTTCCTTTCACAAAACTATGCTGACTCTTCCCGATTACCTTGAGTCTTTCGAAACGTCCAATTATAATATCCTCAATGATTAATTCTAAAACCCTTCCGTGACAGGCTTCACAGCTCCAGGGTCCCAGGTTCGATTCCCGGCTGGGTCACTGTATGTGAGGAGTCTGCACGTCCTCCCCCTGTGTGCGTGGGTTTCCTCCGGGTGCTTCGGTTTCCTCCCACAGTCCAAAGACGTGCAGGTTAGGTGGATTGGCGGGGGCTGTGTGGCCATGGTGCCCACGGGACTGAGGCGGAGCCCAGGCATAGACTACCATTGCCGCGGCCTGCAATGCAACCATCTTGCTGTACACCCCCTTGGCTCCTGGTTCTGCAGAGCGAAACCGGCCATATGGGTGCCCCAACCACCCGACCCTCCGCCATACCCCCCACCACCCAATCGGCCGCCACCTGCTGGTAGGGTATCAGGCGGCCTATTCAAGAGCAACACCCATTGCAGCCTCTATGGGGGCGCCGGGCAGAGGCTGCGGAGTGTACCGCTGGCAAGGGCAAGCGCCATGCGACGGCATCCCTGGCAGCAGGGACGGGCACCAGGACCAGAGTCCCCACGGTGCCGGGCACCGACTGGACCAGGGGTGCGGGGGCAGAGCCCGCTATGCCAACCGGGGCCATCATGTAACACGGCGGACCTGGTTGGGTACAGGGTCCCTGAAGATAATGGATATTGGAATACAGCCAGCAATGGTGGCCTTCCTCCTAATGATTGCAACCCTGGGGGATGCACTGCGGCTGTACGAGCTGGAGCTGCTCGAGGAGGAGGAAGCTGCAGCAGCGGAGGGTGCAGCAGCGGAGCGGGCAGCAGTGGAGCCATCGCCAGAGGAACAGGAGGCAGCCAACCTGGATGGAGAACTGGCCGCTCAACTGACAGAGGAGGAAGTGCAAAGGAGGCGCCTCATGGGGCCTCGTGTGAGCGGCAGTGCCTGACATTCGAGGACCTGTGGATGCCGTCGAAGGCTCCGACTGAGCAGGGAGACAGTGTGACATATCTGCCAGATCAAGGTGATGGTCGCCCTGAACTTTTACACGATGGGGTCCTTTCAGTCGCCGGGGGTGGTTAACCTGTCCCTGTCCCTGATCTGCTGGTCGGCACAATACATCTATTTCAATGTACGACGCCCACCAGAATGCCCGTGCAGCAGGGTTCGCCACCATTTCTGCCATTCCCTGGGTCTAGGGGGTGATTGACGGGATGCGTGTCCCCCGACGAATACCTGCAGATGACAGGCCGCTCTACACCAACTGAAAGGGGTTCCACTTGATGAACGTGCAGCTGTTATGTAACCATCATGCACATCTGCGCCTGATATCCAGGCAGTGCACACGACACCCTCATTCTGTCATACTCAATGACTCCTGACACGTTTGAGACGCCCCCCTCTCCTGGGCGACCGGGGATATCCACTGCGGTCGTGGCTGGTGATGCCTAGCTGATGCCGAGACCCACTAAAAAGATGCCCATGCCGCAACTGGGGGGTATGATTGAGCGGTGCTTCGGCCTCCTGAAGATGTGGATCAGGTGCCCGGGCGACTTTGGAGAGGCCCTCCAGTATGACACTGAGAGGGTCGCCCGCATCGTGGCGGCCTGCTGCATGCACCACAGCAATGTACAGCAGAGGGGCGATGTACTGGAGGGGAGGATGAACGGCAGGATTCTGACGACGACGAGGATGCGGGGGAGGGGGAGGATGGGCAGGACATGGGGCGCAGTCAGGCTCGGGAGACCAGGGCCAATGTGCACGGAATGCTCCGATTGCCTCCAGGTTCACCGGCTTGTCGGGGGTGGAACTGGCCAGGGGCACGGACACCACATCCCACCCCCACAGTCCCCCACCGTCCCCCACCCACACCCTCCCCCCGATCTGAAAGGCCCTCCGTGACACATAGCTCCCGCACTACGGGCCCTTGGTTGGCAGTAACAGGGATGGAGGATGATGACAACCCGCTCTGCGAAGAACTCTGGTGCTCTGTACCGTAAGACAACGTTTGACTCCTGCCCACCGCCCAACTGGGTGATCCATTCATGCAAGCTGGTCATTCCATCACACATCTCGGAGGGGACGGTGGTAGGGACGTTGGTTGGGGGTGGGGGGGGTGCAGGTCACCCACAATATCTGCCCAATTCCCCCCCCCCCCGCCGCACCCCTACTTTGGCCAGCCCAGACTAGCCCACTCCTCACACCCATCTGACAGAGCACTGTGGCAGATTGTGGGTGTTTAATGTGCACAAATATTTACAGATACATGCCCTAGCCCTTATACCTAAACAGTGCCAAGCACCCGTGACGACTTAACTGATGTCTAACTTTCTGGCCTTATGGGCCCTAATCCTACGTCTCGGTGGATCTGCAGACAGTACAGCACGAATGGAGGCAGTCTGCTGTGATTCCCACTGCAACCTGTCCCCATTGGTGGCCGTCTTCTGGGGACGACCGACTTGATGGGGGGAGGGGGGGGAGTTTGAGGTGCTGAGGTCACCGGCACGGGCCCCATCACCTCCTCTTGTCGAGGGCTGTCGTCCGAGCTGCTGTCCTCATCGATGGTCGGCACATGGAGGGGCTCCAGATGTGCCACTGACGGGGTGGGACACGAGATGGACCCACCCCATCACCAGCAGTTCCTGCAAGAGACAAGAAAAATCGCATGATTAGACCGCTGGCCGGAGGGGAGGGGGAAGAGTGGGGATGGCATGGGGAACCTCAACTCAGCGGGTTCTCACCTCCTCGGCTGATTTCCATCCTGGCGACCTTACCACCTCCAGCCACAGGTGAGGGGCAGCAGGTCCAGCAGCCCGCATGCTACCTCTCCCGGCAGCTATGGGCAGCCTTCTCCTTGGGAATGGAGAAGGGAGGAGGGAAACACAAAATGACAGTGTTTGTCAATCCAACGCACACGAAGCATACAAAGTGGCAAAGATTAGTGGGAAGCCATTGGGATTGCGAGCAGAGGACAACTAAAAAATCAATAAGGGGAGAGAAGATGAAATATGAGTGCAAGTTAGGGGCGACAAGGTGGCACAGTGGGTTAGCCCTGCTGCCTTACGGTGCCGAGATCCCAGGTTCGATCCCGGCTCTGGGTCACTGTCCGTGTGGAGTTTGCACATTCTCCCCGTGTTTGCATGGGTTTCTCCCCCACAACCCAAAGATGTGCAGGGTAGGTGGATTGGCCACGCTAATTGTCTCTTAATTGGAAAAAATGAATTGGGTACTCTAAATTAAAACAAAAAGAGACGAGTGCAAGTTAGCTAGTAATATAAAAGAAGATAGGACGAGTTTCTTTCAATATATAAAAGGTAAGAGAGAGGCAAAAATAGATAATAAAAATAGACCACTGGAAAACGTGGCTGGAGAAGAAATAATAGGAAACAAAGAAATGACAGACGAACTGAATAGTTACTTTGCATCAGTCTTCAGGAGAACCAGGGGGCAGAGGTGAGTGCAGTGGCCATCACTAAGGAGGAGAAGATTCTAGGGAACTTGAAAGGTCTGAAGGTGGATAAGTCACCTGGACCAGATGGACTACACCCCAGGGCCCTAAAGGAGATAGCTGAGGAAATTGTGGCGGCATTTTGTGGTGATCTTTCAGGATATCAGTGGAGCAGTAATGGTCCCAGAGGACTGGAAAGTGGCTCATGTAACACCACTGTTTAAGAAGGGAAAGAGGCAGAAGACAGGAAATTATAGGCTGGTTAGTCTGATTTAGGTCATTGGTAAGATTTTAGAGTCTGTTATTAAAGATAAGATTGCGAACTACTTGGAAGTGCATGGTAAAATAGGACTGAGTCAGCACGGCTTTGTCAAAGGGAGGCCATGTCTGACAAATCTGTTAGAGTTCTTTCAGGAGGTAACAAGGAAGTTCGACAAAGGATAACCAGTGGACGTGATTTATTTAGATTTCCAGAAGGCCTTTGACAAGGTGCCGCATAGGAGACTGTTAACTAAGTTAAAAGCCCATGGTGTTAAGGGTAGATCCTGGCATGGATAGAGGATGGCTGACTGGCAGAAGGCAGAGAGTGGGGATAAGGGGTCTTTTTCAGGATGGCAGCCGGTGACTAGTGGTGTGCCTCAGGGGTCTGTGCTGGGACTACAACTTTTCACAATCTACATTAATGATCTGGAAGAAGGTATTGAAGGCACTGTTGCTAAGTTTGCAGATGATACAAAGATCTGTAGAGGGACAGGTAGTATTGAGGGAAGCAAGGGGGCTGCAGAGGAATTTCGACAAGCTAGGAGAGTGGGCAATGAAGTGGCAGATGAAATACAATGTGGAAAGTGTGAGGTTCTGCACTTGGAAAGAGGAATTTAGGCATAGGCTGGTTTAGCTCACTGGGCTAAATCGCTGGCTTTTAAAGCATCCCAAGCAGGCCAGCGGCACGGTTCAATTCCCGTACCAGCCTCCCCGGACAGGCACCGGAATGTGGCGACTAGGGGCTTTTCACAGTAACTTCATTGAAGCCTACTCGTGACAATAAAAAAAAAACGATTTTCATTTTCATTTTCCTAAATGGGGAAATGCTTAGGAAATCAGAAACACAAAGGGACTTGGGTGTCCTTGTTCATGATTCTCTTAAGGTTAACGTGCAGGTTTCAGTCGGCAGTATAAGAAGGCAAATGCAATGTTAGCATTCATGTCAAGAGGGCTAGGTTACAAGACCAGGGATGTACTTCTGAGGTTGTATCGGGTACTGGTCCACATCCCATTTGGGGTATTGTGAGCAATTTTGGGCCCCTTATCCAAGGAAGGATGTGCTGGCCTTGGAAAAAGTCCAGAGGAGGTTCACAAGAATGATCCTGGAATGAGGAGCATGTCGTATGGGTCTGTACTCGTTGGAGTTTAGAAGGATGAGGGGGATCTTATTGAAACTTCCAGGATACCGTGAGGCCTGGATAGAGTGGACGTGGAGAGGATGTTTCCACTTGTAGGAAAGACTAGAACCAGAGGACACCATCTCTGACTAAAGGGACGATCCTTTAAAACAGAGGAGGAATTTCTTCAGCCAGAGGGTGGTGAATCTGTTGAACTTTTTGTCGCAGAAGGTTGTAGAGGCCAAATCACTGAGTGTTTTTAAGACAGAGATAGATAGGTTCTTGATTCGTAAGGGATCAGGGGTTATGGAGAGAAAGCAGGAGAATGGGGATGAGAAAATATGATGATGAATGAATGATTTCGAGGAAAATGTAACTGGTCTGATTAGTAAGTTTGCAGACAACACAAAGGTTGGTGGAATTGTGGATAGCGATGAGGACTGTCAGAGGACACAGTACGATTTCGATCGTTTGGAGACTTGGGTGGAGAGATGGCAGATAGAGTTTAATCCGGACAAATGTGAGGTCATGCATTTTGGAAGGTAGGAAATACACAGTGAATGGTAGGACCCTCAAGAGTATTGAAAGTCAGAGAGATCTAGGTGTATAGGTCCATAGGTCACTGAAGGGGGCAAGGAGAAGGTAGTCAAGAAGGCTTAGGGCATGCTTGCCTTCATTGGCCGGGGAATTGGCAAGTCATGTTGCAGCTGTATAGAACCTTAGTTAGGCCACACTTGAGTATAGTGTTCAATTCTGGTCGGTACACTACCAGAAGGATGTGGAGGCTTTAGAGAGGGTGCAGAAGAGACTTACCAGGATGTTGCCTGGTATGGAGGGCATTAGCTATGAGGAGCGGTTGAATAAACTCGGTTTGTTCTCCCTGGGACGACGGAGGTTGAGGGGCGACCTGATAGAGGTCTGCAAAATTATGAGGGGCATAGACAGAGTGGATAGTCAGAGGCTTTTTCCCAGGGTCAATTACTAGGGGGCATAGGTTTAAGGTGCGAGGGGCAAGGTTTAGAGGAGATGTATGAGGCAAGTTTTTTTACACAGAGGGTAGTGGGTGCCTGGTACCCGCTGCCAGAGGATGTGGTGGAAGCAAGGATGATAGTGACATTTAAGGGACATCTTGACAAATACATGAATAGGGTGGGAATAGAGGGATATGGACCCAGTTAGTAGAGAAGATTTCAGTTTAGACGGGCAGCATGGTCGGCACGGGCTTGGAGGGCCGAAGGGCCTGTTCCTGTGCTGTACTTTCTTTGTTCTTTATATCAGCCATGATTGAATGGCGAAGCAGACTCAATGGGCTGAGTGACCGAATTCTTGGGGGGGGGGTTGGTGTTCCCCGCGCATGCACAGGATGGTGCGGCCCAACTGCGCATGCGCAGGATTGAGCTGCCCCAACTGCGCATGCGCGGGTTGGCGCAGCACCCATTCGGCAACGCGTACAAAGGCTGGAGCGACGTGAACCACTCCATATAAGTCCATATGTCTTATGGACGCAAGCAGCCCAGGGAACGCAGATGGGTGGCCTCAGTGGCTAGGGCACATGGCCATGGTGGCCGGTATGGGTGCCAGCATGTGGTGTGAGGTGGTGATTTGGCTGCCCTCTGAGGGCGGTGAGGGGGGGGGGGGGGGTGATGTAGGGTTATGGATGTGTAGAATGGGGGTTAGTGCCAGGGACATGGTGTTGCCTACCTTGGCCGCCCTGAGGGCATGCTGTTTTTTATGGCGCTGTTGGCTGGTCCGGACGGTGTTGTTCACGGCGCTGACAGCCTCCGGCACCTGTGCCCAGGCACGGCAAACGGTGGAGGCTCGCAGTCTCCTCCCTGGGCCATCTTTACAAGGTAGCCTGCGTTTCTTCCACCACTTCCAGCTCGGTGTCTGTGAAACGGAGTGTTGTTTCCCTCGCTGCCATCTAGTTGGCTGGGATGGTGTGTGTGGGGCGTGAACGGTGTATATGCGGCTGCAGTTTGTCAGTCTCATGAGTGTCAATCGCAAATCCTGCACCTTTTCTCATTGGAATCGATTGTGTTCCATGTCTCGCTGGTGCTAACCACTCAACAGTCGCTGAATCGACCCATGTTCGGCGCCAGATTTTCTGCCTGGGAAGTCCACAAATCCTGCCCCGGTGCCAACACAATGTCAGAAACGGAGAGTCTCGCCCTATATATTTGAATATGGTGTCCAAAGACAGAAAGTTCCAGGAATTCAACAGATTTACGCATAAAGGAATGCACAAATCACCCAATAATAATGCACATAACACATCCTGGTTAATGCTCTTGATCTTTGCAAGAAATCTTCACTATTGGTTGGTGCACAACTATTGTGGGATGGCGCAAGGAGGTGGATAAATTACTGTGTGAAGGTCTGAAATGGCTGAAGCTGGGAGATAGTGGGCACTGGGGTTTACTGATGGTGAAGCACGTGAAGAGTAGGAGTGAGACCCTTTTATAACCTCAGTGAGCAAGGAGCTCTTCATTCATCTGAGGAAACAGTGGATAGGAAACCAGAATGAGTTCTTCGCAGGTATATTGGGTGATATTCTCCCCCCCCCCCCCCCCCCAACACCGGGTGGGAGAATCGGCGGGGCGCCGCGCAAGTTGCTCTATGCCGCCCTGACACCCACAAGCGATTCTTCCCCCCCCCCCCCCCCCCCCCGAAGCAGGGTCCAGCTGGCACTGATCACCCCTGGTCGCTGCCGGCGGGAACTCTGTGGGAATGCTCGGGGGGGGGGGGGGGGGGGGAGGGGGAGGGGAAGGGAATCCTTCAGCGGTGGGAGGGGCCTCCGAAGGGGTCTGGCCCGCGATCGGGGCCCACCGATCAGCGGGCCAGCCTCTCCCCCCCCGGCCTACATTCTGCCGCGGCCGGCCGCTGAACACCCACGCCATGGTGCGTTGGGACCGGCGCGCACAAGAAGTTCCTGCGCATGCACAGGATGGCGCGGCCCAACTGCGCATGCGCAGGATTGAGCTGCCCCAACTGTGCATGCGCGGGTTGGCGCAGCACCCATTCGGCACCGCGTACAGAGGCTGGAGCGGCGTGAACCACTCCAGCGCTGTGCTGGAATAGGATATGCCCGGGCCCTGTTCACGCCGTCGTGAAACGCGACGGCGTGGGCAGTTGGCCCGCGGAGCAGAGAATTGCCCCCTCTGATCCCAGCTCATGGCTACAAGAAGTTTAATAATTTGATGAAAACTGTCAAGGTAGCAACATTATTCAAGTCCGTGTCTTCTCCAAATAGCTGTATTACTCAGTCTCATTCATTGCACCAATCTCCTCTTCCACCACGCTATACCTCTGTTCCAATCATTATGGCACACTTCACAATATTCTTTTCATAAGAGCAGCTTATGAGACTGGAGCAGGTATGTGGCTGTATAACTGTACTTCACTGTTCAGTAACATCATGGCTGATCTTCTATCTTAACTCCACTATTCGACACTATCCCTTAATTTCCTTTATACTGGATGACTGAAAAACATGTCTCTCGAGGTGTAGATCATTCCAGAAATTTGTATCCTTGTGAAAAGAAATTCTTCTAATCAGTCGCAAATGGCTGACCCCCCCTCGCGTGACACTGAGTTCTGATATGTCAGGAGATTATGTTCTCACTTTGTGCATTCATTTTAAAACTCACATCAACCAGAGTAACTCCAGATTCCATCATTCTATTTGTAATAAAATGATGATGCAGTTAATGTTGGGATGATGCAGTTAATATCAATCGATATGGTGATAATCATATGGGGAAAAAGACAAATGTTTCAACATTAGAATAGGATGAAATATTAACAATTACAGAATACAGCTACTTTACAAAATGTTTGCAGCTTATTTTCTGAACAAGCAGCAAAATGTACAAAAATGGGTTACAGTGGTTATTACCATTCATTAGAAAATATTTGACGCTCAAATTGTTGATGACAATATTTTTATTTCAGGTGGTTGTTCAGATCACATGACTAGCGTTGCTGTTGGAGCCCTTGGTGGTTATCTTCGTTTCTATGGAACAAGTTAGAACATCGCAGAATCAACATAAGAAATTCAGCAACAAGATTTTGCTGCATCATTTCTAGATTTTATTGGCATACACATAGTTTTGCTTTCCATCTCATTTCTAAAAACAATTGGATTGATTAGTTATAATTATTCATAGAAATATGTTCATTTTAGTTTCCAAAGTATCAGATATACAACATATCTGCATGCAAAGTACATAGATGTCTTGAACTATACAAATTCAATGATCCATGATAACACCACTGATTTTTTAGATGAGTTTCTGATTTTATATGGAATACCAAGAAAGGGAACACGCCTTCCCCTGTAGGACTGAAGAAAAATTGACTGAAGTAGCAATAAGGAGTCATGTTGATGAGCAATCCATTTTGGTTGAGGATGGAATGAAGCCCTTTGATTAAGTGATATTCTGGCAAATGGGAAGTCAAGAAAAAGGAGCATCTCAGTGTTTATTATCATAAAAATGTTACAAAAGTAAAATTTACTGGAAATGTTCCATCCTGCAGACTGTTTTAGCAGAGGATTACAGTACAAAATTAAAGAGGTGTTCCCATTTCAGACAGGCTAAATTGTGACAGTTTTCCATTTGTAAAATACTGCTGGTAATCTCACATCATTGCTTTTCAAAATAAACTGGTGTAATGTATTGCTTTTTGTTTTCACTTTATGCCTGCCGGTTTATTTTATTGCTGTTGTATCCCTCCCTGTTTCTTACTGAGTCAATGAGGAACTACATTTTGCTGGAGATACTCGGGTGGTTTAAAACTAGTATGAGAGGGGGTGGGAACCAGAGCGTTAGCTACAAAGGTGTAATAACTGAAGGGGAAATAAAGAACAACAACATCACCCTGTCTGCTCAAACACAGTGGTCTGAAGTGTATTTGATTCAACGCCAGTATAGCGAGTAAGGCAGATGAACTTAAACACTTATTAGTACTTGGAACTATGATGTTGCGGCTATCACAGAAACGTGGTTAAAGGAAGGGCAGGATTGGCAGCTGAACGGTGGAGGATATAGATGCTTCAGGAGAGATAGAGGGGGATGTAAGAGGTAGGGATGTAGCATTATGTAGCAATGGGCCGCATGGTAGTACAGTGGTTAGCACTGTTGCTGCACAGTGCCAGGGCCCCAGGTTCAATTCCCGACTTGGGTCATCGTCTGTGTGGAGTCTGCACGTTCTCCCTGTTTCTGGATGGGTTTCCTCCAGGTGCTCCGGATTCCTCCCACAAGTCTAAGACATGCTGTTAGGTGAATTGGCCATTCTGAATTCTCCCTCTGTGTACCCGAACAGGCTTTGGAGTGTGGCGACACGGGGATTTTCACAGTAACTTCATTGCAGTGTTATTGTAACCCTACTTGTGACAATAAAAAAGATTATTATTATTATTGGTTAAGGAGAATATTATAGCCGTACTGTGGGACGACACCTCGGAGGGCTCATACAATGAGGAAATCTGGGTAGAGCTCAGGAACAGGAAGAAGCGAGAGATAGAGGAGCAGACATGTGGAGAGATTTTGGATAGGTACAAAAGTAACAGGGTTGTTGTGGTCGGGGATTTTCACTTCCCCTATATTGACTGGGGAAGAGTTTGTAAGGAAGCCTTCTTGATGCAATATGTAGGTAGTCCAACGAGGGAAGGGCAGTACTGGACCTTGTATTGGGGAATGTCTGGATAGATGGTTGAGGTTTCAGTCGGGAAACATTTTTGGAATAGTGACCATAATTCTGTAAGTTTTAGCGTACGTTTGGATAGGGATGAGGGTAACCCTCGCATTAAGGTGCTAAACTGGGGAAAGGAAAATTACAAGAACATTAGGCAGGAATTGAAGAATTTGGATTGGGTGCGGCTGTTGGATAGTAAATCAACATCGGACATGTGGGAGTCTTTCAAGCGACAGTTGATTAGGATTCAGGAAAATCATGTTCCTGAGAGAAGAGGATAAATATGGGAAGTGTAGGGTAACGAGGACAATGAGGGATATTGCGAACTTCGTTAAAAAGAAAAAGGAGGCTTTTGTGTGGTATAGAAGGATGGGACAATTGAAATTCTTGAGGAGTATAAAGAAAGTAAGAAGGTACTTAAGCGGGAAATTCAGAGGGCTAGGAGGAGTCATGAAAAATCATTGGCAAGTAGGATTAAGGTGAATCACAAAGCCTGTTATTCATATGTAAAAAGGAAGCGGGTGGGCAGGGAGATGAGTGGACCACTTAAGGACAGTGGTAGGAATCTATGTGTTGAGCCAGAGGAAATGGGCGAAGTACTAAATGAGTACTTTGCATCAATGCTTACCAAAGGGTGGCATGTGGCACAGTGGTTAGCACTGGGACTGCAGCACTGAGGACCCAGGTTCGAATCCCAGCCCTGGGTCACTGTCCATGTGGAGTTTTCACATTCTCCCCATGTCTGCGTGGTTTCACCCCCACAACCCAAAGATGTGCAGGCTAGGTGGATTGGCCACACTAAACTGTCCCTTAATTGGAAAGAAATATAATTGACTACTCTAAATTAAAAAAAAACAATGCTTACCAAAGTAAAGGACTTTGTGGAAGATGATTCTTGGGTAGGATGTGTGGATAGTCTGGGTCACGTTCACATCAAAAGTCTGGGTCACGTTGACATCATAAAGAAGGTATTGAGTGTTTTAAAAGACATTAAGGTAGATAGGTCTCCTGGGTTGGATGGGATTTACCCCAGAATACCGAGGAAAGCAAGGGAGGAAATTGCTGGGGCCTGGACTGACATCTTTGTATCCTTATTGGCTACAGGTGAGATCCCAGCGGACTGGAGAACAGCTAATGTGGACTGCTGTTTAAGAAAGGTAGCAGGGATAATCCTGAAAACTATAGGCCGATGAGTCTCACATCGGTAGTAGGATTTATACCCATTTGGACTCATTAGCAATAGACAGCATGGTTTTGTGAAGGGGAGGTCGTGCCTCACTAACTTGATGAAGTTTTTTGAGGTGACAAAGATGATTGATGAGGGGAGGGAGGTGGATGTTGTTTACATGGACTTTGACTAGGTGCCTCATTGCAGACTAGTACAAAAGGTGAAGTCACACAGGGTCAAGGGGTGAGGTGCCAAGATGGATACAGCACTGGCTCAGTCACAGAAGGCAAAGGGTAGCAGTAGAAGGGTGTTTTCTAAATGGAAGGTTGAGACTCGTGGTGTTCGGTGTTGGGACCTCTGTTGGCAAAGAATTCGTAGGAATATAGAAAGTCAGAGATCTGGGCGTACATGTCCACAGATCTTTGAAAGTGGCAACGCAAGTGGACAAGGTAGTCAAGGAAGCATACAGACTGCTTGCCTTCATTGGACAGGGCATCGAATGTACAAATTAACAAGTCATTCTACAGCTGTACAGAACCTTGGTAAGGCCGCACTTGGAATATTGTGCACAATTTTGGTCATCACACTGTCAGCAGGATATGGAGGGTTTGGAGATGGTGCAGAGGAGATTTACCAGAATGTTGCCTGGTCTGGAGGGTGCTAGCTATGCAGAGAGGCTGAATAGATTCGGACTGTTTTCATTAGAACGATGGAGGTTGAGGGATGACTTGATAGAGGTCGACAAGATTATGAGTAGCATGGATAGAGTGGATGGGCAGGGTGGAGGGGTCAGTCACTAGGGTGCATAGGTTTAAAGTCTGTCGGGCAAAATTTAGAGGAAATGTGCGAGGCAGGTTTTTTTTTAAAACATAGAGGGCAGTGAGTGCCTGGAATGTGCTGCGAGGGGAGGTTGTGGAAGCAGCTACATTAACGCCGCTCAAAATGCATCTTGAAAAACACATGGATACGGCACAAGGAAGTGCCGAGGGTTTTGGCCAAGGGTGGTACCATGACTAGTACAGGCTTGGAGGGCCGAGGGGCCTGTTCCTGTGCTGTATTGTTCTTTGTACATATGGTCCTAGTGCACTAATGATTGCTGTTTCTATTTCTCTTCCTTCACAAAATAAATACTGACTGTGCAACAGGTTAATTGATGCAACACAATCCGCTGGTATGTTTCATTATTTGGTTTATTCATGAAAATATGAAGTTAATTGCAAAGCCATTGCTAATATTATTATTAGACAAGTCCTTCAGAACAAAATGTGCTACCAAATGTACATTAAACCTTGGTTCAAAATCTTGTTCCAAAAATACATAGAATAAAAACAAATCCAAGTCTGAGCAAGTCATTTTACAAAGAGCTGGACAAAATTTAGTGAAAATTTACATGTTCTCCATTGCTCACAGGTTAACAAATGATGAAGTCACAAGATCAGTAAAGGACATAGTTGTGAAATTTTGAGTGATAATGAAATGGATTATGTAATGTCTGAAATCATACAGCTAATGTTTTCATATTCCACTGTAAAAAACTTTCAGTCCTCAACAGGTTTTCTAAAATCAGAAATGACTTTGAACGAGTTGAAATGTAAAATAATCTTCAGCAAGGTTAATCTTTTTCAAACACAATAAATACTTGCTAGTTATTCCAGCCGATGATTTCATAAATCAGTGACTTCAATAGCCTTGCTTGGTATGTAACTGTATTCTTTCCTGTGTGCAGTTTTTGTTCCTCTAAGGGCTGTTCAATTACTGCCAAGACATTCTTGCCGTAAACTAAATGGGTCAAAAATAATTTTACAATATTATTAAAACTGTAAATTAAAGGGACGAACATAAATAAATATGTAAATGCTTTTCACAAACACGGGACATAATGCTTCACTCGCTCCCTATCAAATACCTAAGTACCAGAATTGGTTTATCTCCCAGATATAGGCAGCACGGTAGCATGGTGGTTAGCATAAATGCTTCACAGCTCCAGGGTCCCAGGTTCGATTCCCGGCTGGGTCACTGTCTGTGCGGAGTCTGCACGTCCTCCCCGTGTGTGCGTTGGTTTCCTCCGGGTGCTCCGGTTTCCTCCCACAGTCCAAAGATGTGCGGGTTAGGTGGATTGGCCATGCTAAATTGTCCGTAGTGTCCTAAAAAGTAAGGTTAAGGGGGGGTTGTTGGGTTACGGGTATAGGGTGGATACGTGGGTTTGAGTAGGGTGATCATGGCTCGGCACAACATCGAGGGCGGAAGGGCCTGTTCTGTGCTGTACTGTTCTATGTTCTATGTTCTATATCGTCTTCACTTCTGCACTGAGTAATTTCTCATTCTTGGTGATTTCAATCTCAATCGACATTCGTCATGTTCTCTCTTTTGAGTTCACTGCCGTCCCATTCCCTCCATAATCTCTCTCCATAAATATGCGGCAACTCATATTCATGGCCACCCCTTTGACCTGAATAACATTACTGTGGTACCAATCATAGGTAAGGCCTTCTCTGATAGAATTTCAAATTCAGTTCGAGGGCGAGAAGCTGGAGGCCCACCCTAGCGCTCTGAAGTTAAACAAAGGTAATTCCATTGGCATGAAACAGATTCGGGCCTGGTGGACTTGGCAGGAAGACTGAAAGGTAGGATTGTTGATGAGCAGTGGAAGTTGTTTAAGGAGATATTCAATTCCTCCCAACTAAAATATATTCCAGAGAGGAAGTAAGATTATAAGAGGGGGAAAATACATTGATGGCTCAGCAAGGAAGTTGAAGGTAATATAAAGACAAAAACTAAGGTAATATCATATCGCAAAGGCCAGTGGCAGGTTGAAATATTGGGAAATATTTATAGATCAACAAAGGGTACCAGAAAGTAATCAACAAAGGGTTACTAAAAAGTAATGAAAAGGTAAATTATGAAAGAAAACTAGTGCAAAATATAAAAAAGGGTGGCAAAAGCTTTCTATAAGCATATAAAATGGATGAGAGTGTCGAAGGTGAATGTTGGTCCTTTGGAGGATGAGACCAGGGAGTTAACAGTGGGGAACACAGAAATGGCAGAGACACTAAATCAATCACAGAATAATAGTGCAGAAGAGGCCTTTTGGCACATCAAGTCTGCACCAATGCGTGAAAAACACCTGACATGCTTATCTAATCCCATTTGCCAGCACTTGGCCCATAGCCTCGAATGTTATGATGTTCCAAGTGCTCATCCAGTAACATTTTAAAGAATGTGAGGCAACCTGCCTCTACCTCGGTTGGAGACTTGGGTGGAGAGATGGCAGATGGATTTAATCCAGCCAAATGTGAGGCAATGCATTTTGGAAGGTCTAATACAGGTGGGAAATATACAGTAAATGGCAGAACCCTATTGACAGGCAGAGAATGAGTTTAGGGATATGTGTGAAAATGTGAATATCACAGTTATGAATACGGCTGCAGAAAGCCCATTTAGTAATGGGTGTGAAAGAAACCACGCGGGTAATAGATGACAATAGAAGAAAATTTTGATGGATAGACCAAACTGCAAGTTAAATTCAGCTTTAGCATAGGCGGTACATGCAAAGAATTAATTGCAGATGGTTGGGGGCTATAGTCCCTATCAATTAGTGTTTAGTAGAAACCAAATTCGCAGAGCTTTAAGACATAATGTACGGCCATCAAATGCCGTTTTTCAGCAAGGAGACATGGTATACTATAAGAAGAGACAATTCTCATGAATGGAGAGGCCCAGGGAAGATCATAGGCATAGATGGCAAAATAATAATTTTGCAACATGGTGTAGAAGCCAGGTATTTCTAATACAGCTAATATAGGTAAAAGGTAGCTGTTTGGCGTAAATATTAAGCCCCAGTTTTAAATTAAGGATTAAAAACACATTCTGCAAATTAATTTACAAGATAGCATGACACAGCAAAATTCATTTTCTAAATACATAGTTTGAAAGAAACAGAGAAGCCTGATATATTTCTCCAAGGACAAGGGCTGAAATCCATGGCAACGACGTGGCAGGAGTAAAGACTCTATTTTTCTGATTGCAGGCCACTCGTGATAACAGGCTGAAACATTTTAGACTATTGCTGGATTTTAAAGATGGACAGTTAGAACATCGAATCAAATACGATGTATTTCAACCCAAACCAATTAGGATTAAATTAGGGTGAAATTAGATACCTGAAACCAGATATGACTTGGTATAACCGTGATGGATTTCGGCCATCTTCTCTCTCTGTTTCGCTCTCTGTGGCTCTTCAGATCATTCTACATTCTTTTGGACTTACTATTCGTTATCTATCAACCCGTCCTTCATATTTCACTTTCTAACTCTAAAATTTAGAAATTATTTCGAGCTGTTTGCCTAAGCAAGTAAAGTTTTATCTGTGATTGTTTGAAAGTTCAATTGTCTACAAATTGCCTCTTTGTGAGCCATATGATGGTTGGACTTTAAAATGAATCAATAGAAGACAAATAAAACAATTCTTATTTGCACCTGACCAGTTTTAACTCAAATTTCTACTGAGTTCCAGTAATCGCAAAGTGCTGCTGGTAACCGAATGGTTAAATCCATCACATGGTAATCAAACTGTTCGGGTACGTTCATCAAGGATAATGGGTACAGATTACAAATTTTCAAATTTAGACAGCAGACAGACATGACAAGGAACCAGTCATAGAACATAGAACATAGAACAGTACAACACAGAACAGGCCCTTCGGCCCTCAATGTTGTGCCGAGCCATGATCACCCTACTCAACCCACGTATCCACCCTATACCCGTAACCCAACAACCCCCCCCTTAACCTTACTTTTATTAGGACACTACGGGCAATTTAGCATGGCCAATCCACCTAACCCGCACATCTTTGGACTGTGGGAGGAAACCGGAGCACCCGGAGGAAACCCACGCACACAGGGGGAGGACGTGCAGACTCCACACAGACAGTGACCCAGCCGGGAATCGAACATGGGACCCTGGAGCTGTGAAGCATTTATGCTAACCACCATGCTACCCTGCTGCCCTACCAGTCATCTGGTACGCACGTGTTACAGAACTATGAGGACCAGTTAACTGATATAGACAGGGTTTCTGTAGAGGAACACAACACTTCTGATGAATTACAACGAGCCATTTTTCCAAAAGGGCAAATGCCAAAAGTTGGTACAAAAGTGACATACTTGCCTGAAGGGTCTAGTCAATGGAAGGATGCAACTGTTATTAGTAGAGCAGGGAAAGCCACTGGAAAGTATAAACATTGGTTGAATGTACAGCATTCAGGCGAGGGAGTCAAGATGATGGATTGGGAAAACAAATTTCAAAAATGGAGGGCACAGAAACGCAGTGTCAGTTCGGATAGTGAACAGGTTCGCAGGAAAAGGTTGAGAACTATTGAAAGGACATCCCATAGCAGAAGGGAAAGATCAAGCAGTAGCAGTACAGAACGAGATACCAGGCGGGAGAGGGGACGTAGTTTATCAAGATCTCGGAACATGAGTAAGACTACGATAACTAATAGAAGTAGAAGCCCACATGCACGTGAGATTTTGGTGGCTTCCAATAAATTAGATGAAAAAGTTATCAAAGGTGCCAAACAGCAAGAACTGCATAGTTGGAGTGAACTTGGGGTATACACGGAAGTACCGGATAGGGGACAAAGAGCTCTATCCCACAGATGGATTTGCATGGAAAAGGTTCTTCCAGATGGAACTTATAAGGCAAAGGCCAGGCTTGTGGCAAGGGGATTTGAAGAAAATTTAGAAGATTAAGATTTAAGGGTAGATTCACCTATGGCAGGAAAGGTTATTTTAAAGATCTTCTTGGCTTTATTAGCCACAAAGGCATGGGAATGCAAATCTATAGATATAAAAGCTGCCTTTTTGCAGGGGCATCAGCTCCAAAGAGACATTTTTCTCCATCCTCCTAAAGTGGCAGCTAACACAGAATGGGTACTGTGGAAGTTGAACAAATGTTAATATGGGATTGAATGATGCGTCTAGAATCTGGTACTTTTCGGTAATGTCAGTTTTGTTAAAGTTAGGCTGTTGCCATGAAAGCATATCCAGCAATGTTTTACAGGCACTATAAAGGAAATTTTTCTGGCATCTTTATGATGCATGTCGATGATTTTTTGTGGGGTGGGACTCGTGATTTTGAAGCTATTGTAATCTCTGGTTTGAGGAAAGAATTCAGGGTTGGAAGTCAGGCTTCCGGTGCATTTAAATATACTGGACTAGAAATTGGACAGACGAAGTTAGGGGCAACTTTATGTCAGCAATCTTATTTGGAAAGCATCAGCCCAATAGCAATTAGTCGTGGCCGGGTTTCACAAAGAGGTTCAAAGATGGAAAAAGAGCAACTGCAAAGTTTAATTGGGCAATGAATTGGTTAGGTAGACAGACGAGACCAGACGTGAGTTTTGATGTCTTAGAGTTGAGTACAGAAATGAATGATCCCAAAGTGGAAGACATAATAAGAGCAAATAAAGTGTTGGTCAAACTAAAAATGCAGGAGTGTGTTTTGAGGTTCCCGGTTTTAGGTGACCTGAGGCAGTGTTCTTCAAACTTTTTTCCCGGGGACCCATTTTTACCAACCGGCCAACCTTCGAGGACCCACGCTGCCGACCTTCGTGACCCACGCCGGCTGACCTCGCGACCCACCATTTTCTCTTAGCTTGTTTGCTGCTGACAAAAATGAAGGAAATGGTTTTGGGTCCCTTTGGCCCTCGTACACGCTCCTCCAATGGAACTTGTGGACCTTGAAGCCTTCTGGTGTCGGAAAGTATGGAGTCTCCATCTGTCCAAAGTTTTGAATTTTTTTCCTGTAAAATTTTATTAAATAAACCCTCCCCCCCCCGAACTTGTAAAAAATAAAATGAGTAAAGTAAATGAAAAAATGAATAAAAATCCAGCCGAACTTGTAAAAAAAAAGAATAAAATAAATGAAAAAAATAAAAATTAAATGAATAAAATAAATGAATAAAAACCACTACAGAACTTGTAAAACAAAAAGCTGTAACCGTTAAAAAAAAATAGTGGCCGCACTGCGCATGCGTGATCATCGTGCGCGCATCGTGCGCGCATGCGCAATGCGGCCGAATTTTTAAAAAAACATGTTCGCGGCCGCTTGCAGCCGGCGTTATGAAAAGCTGGGTGGGGATTTGCGCGATCGGGAGCGCCGCGTCTACGGCTCCGCGACCCGACACTCGCCCACGACCCACCCGCGGGTTGCACCCCTGACTTTGAAGAACACTGACTTTAGGCACTTGAAACTCATAGTTTATAGTGATGCGTCCTATGCAAATTTGTGATGGGGTTTCAAATGCAGGAGGTTTTATAATTTTCCTTTTGGGGAACAATGGTAAATGTGTGGGAAACAAAGAAAATTAGGAGAATGGTCAAAAGCACTTTGGCTGCAGAGACATTAAGCCTTGTAGAGGCGGTGGATATGACTTTTTATATATCTCAGATATTGACAGAAATTTTGGGATTAGAGGATTTGGGAAATATACCTATTGAATGTCACATTGACAATAAATCCCTGTGGGAAAATGTGCATTCTACAAGAAGTGTCAATGATAAAAGATTAAGGGTATGCATCGCAAGTTTGAAGCAGATGTTGGACAGAGGGGATATAGCAAAAATTAAATGGGTTGACAGTAGCTATCAATTGTCAGACTGTTTTACAAAAAGAGGGGCTAGTTCACAGAAACTTTTGGATATTGTTAATGAAGGGCGCCTGTTTCTGTGACTTTTTATTTCTTCTTCCAAAAAGGAAAAAAAAGGGGAAATCGCGTACGTTTTTGAGTTTCTTGTAACTTTGTTTCACCTAATTATTTTTTTCCACCAAGGAAGAGGAGACTGTTAAGTAATGGGTAAAGAGACATTCCAATTAAGTTGTCTCATTTATGTTAAACATCCAATAATTGACACTGATTAAGGGCAGCATGGTAGCATGGTGGTTAGCATAAATGCTTCACAGCTCCAGGGTCCCAGGTTCGGTTCCCGGCTGGGTCACTGTCTGTGCGGACTCTGCACGTCCTCCCAGTGTGTGCGTGGGTTTCCTCCGGGTGCTCCGGTTTCCTCCCACAGTCCAAAGATGTGCGGGTTAGGTGGATTGGCGATGCTAAATTGCCCGTAGTGTTCTAAAAAGTAAGGTTAAGGGGGGGTTGTTGGGTTACGGGTATAGGGTGGATACGTGGGTTTGAGTAGGGTGATCATTGTTCGGCACAACATCGAGGGCGGAAGGGCCTGTTCTGTGCTGTACTGTTCTATTCTATTCTATATGTAAAGGGGCTTCAGATGTCCCTTGTGTCAGGTGATGTGATGTTAGAGGTGATGGCTAAGTCTGGTGAAGGAAATTAAAGGTGTTCTGTGGAAAAGCAGCAGAACCTTTGACTCTTTATACTACAGCAGCTAAAAGTCTAACATCTATGTATGTATCTATGTATAGAACCTTAGTTCAGCCACACTTAGAATATAGTGTTGAATTCTGGTTGCCACACTACCAAAATGATATGGAGGCTTTGGACAGGATACAGAAGAGGTTTACCAGGGTGTTGCCTGATATGGTGATATGGAGCATTAGCTATGTGGAGAGGTTGGATAAACCTATTTTGTTCACACTGGAATAATGGAGGCTGAGGGATGACCTGAAAGGAGTCTACAAAATTATAAGTTGCATGGACAGAGTGGATAGTCAGAAGCTTTTTCCCAGGGTGTACACAGGGTGTACGAGGGTACACAGGTTTAAGGGCAAAGTTTCGAGGAGATGTGCGAGGGAAGTTATTTTTTATTTTTACAGAGTGGAGTGAGTTCCTGGAACTTGTAGTAATAATCAAGGCCTAGTTTTAAGGCCGATTAAATTGGATATCTTAAATTAAAGAATTGGGCACTTTAAAACCACAGTCTGCAGAATCTGAATATACAGAACTCAAGACAAGCTGTCAGGGTCTGTTTGAAGCAGCCCCTGAATAACCAATCAAGTAATTATCATTGCTCTCGACTTCCAGTGGCGTATGCGAGCGGGGCGGCCGCATCAAGAAGAGCTCCCGCCGGTGGCCACGATTTGCGGCGCTTTCAGGGATTTCCCCGATTTTTAAATCCCCCCCCCCCCGATTATCGTCGGCCTTTGGGACCGTCACGGGCAGCTAGCTCAAACTGGCGAGGAACCCCCCCGCGGGTGTCAGGCGGCGGGGGCTGAGGCACTGGGCCCAGCATGCTCGAAGGCCAGAGCAGCGGGGGTGGAGCCAAACGGAGGCCAAGGAGCTGGCATGTCCCACATTGGATGGCTCCCACCTAGAATGTAATA
This sequence comes from Scyliorhinus canicula, assembly GCF_902713615.1. Lineage (NCBI taxonomy): Eukaryota > Metazoa > Chordata > Chondrichthyes > Carcharhiniformes > Scyliorhinidae > Scyliorhinus > Scyliorhinus canicula. The sequence continues at coordinate 76,608,772 of NC_052160.1, read as the reverse complement.
TGAAGGCTGAAGTCCGATCCGAGGGGAACTCTGGGAGAATGTAAAAGAGAAGAGAAAGAAGTTTTGAAGAAGTTTGGTGAAAGTTTTTTTTCTCCCCTTTTTGTTTTAGTGTGAAGGAAGAAAAATTGATGAAGGACAGAAAGGTGAAAAGGGGAAAAAAGGAAAAGAAAAACAATAAGCTGCTAAAGGATATGGAGAGCAGCGTCGAAGAAAGGAGGAAACGCGGGCTCGCGGCTGAATGAGAGGACGAGCAAAAGTGCTGACAAGATGGCAGAAGCCGAACCGCAAGGCGGGGCCGCACTACTTACGGTGGAGAAGATGACCGAGGTGATGGCGGTGGAGCTGGAAAAACAGTATGCAAAGCAAATGGAGGCCTTGAGGAAGGAGACGGCGGTCGCATTGAAGTCATTGGTGGAGGAGGCAATCCCCCGGTGAGAGTAGCTGTGGCAAAGACATCGGCCGAGGTGAGAGAGTGGGGCGAGAAGATGAAGGAAGTGGAGGAGGCCGTGTTGCAGCAGAGCGACCAGTTCACCTCGATGGGGGACGAGCTGCGGATGAGGGTGGTCGAGGTCAACAGAGGACTCCGAGAAAAGCTCGAGGACTTGGAGAACTGCTCAAAGTGGCACAATTTGAGAATTGTGGGCTTGCCCGAAGGGACAGAGGGACCAAGGCCAACAGAATACTTCGCTAAGAAGTTGACGGAGCTGATGCGGGAGGGTGAGAACCCCTCCTGGTGCGTGCTAGACCGAGCTCATCGGTCATTAAGGCCGAAGCCCAAAGTGAATGAGCCGCCGAGAGCAGTAATTATGTGCTTCCATAAGTTCTGCATGAAGGAGAAGTTATTAAGCTGGGCGAAGCAGAAGCGCGAGGTGCAGTGGGAAGGTGCTGTAGTTCGGATCTACCAGGACTTGACGGTGGAGTTGGTAAAAAGACGAGCCGGCGTTCGGGCGAGTGAAGGCGGCACTGTACAAAAAGGAGGTGCAATTTGGTATAGGGTACTGTAGCCATCTGGGATGGCCACTTCCAGAATACAAAATGGATGATCGCAATGACTGTAGGGAAATATGGACAATGCTAAGAAAGCAAGCAGGCAGAGAGCCTGTATGCATATTGGAGAAGGCAACTCCCAGATGAGACTGAAACTATAGGTCAATTAACATATTGATGGCCCATCTCCGGGAACAAAGGAAAGACACTCAAGCAACCGATCTAGCTTCAGACATCCCGGCGCCAGTTCCCCAAACCGAAAGCATAAACAAAGCAAGGCCAACGGCCACCTAGGACACGCCCAGATATCAGGGCACCCACCCTTTAAAGAACTAGGAGCAGGAGTAGGCCATCTAGCCCCTTGAGCCTGCTCTGCCATTCAATGAGATCATGGCTGATCTTTTGTGGACTCAGCTCCACTTTCCGGCCCGAACACCATAACCCTTAATCCCTTTATTCTTCAAAATACGATCTATCTTTACCTTAAAAACATGTAATGAAGAAGCCTCAACTGCTTCACTGGGCAAGGAATTCCATAGATTCACAACCCTTTGGGTGAAGAAGTTCCTCCTAAACTCAGTCCTAAATCTACTTCCCCTTATTTTGAGGCTATGTCCCCTAGTTCTGCTTTCACCCTCCAGTGGAAACAACCTGCCCGCATCTATCCTATCTATTCCCTTCATAATTTTAAATGTTTCTATAAGATCCCCCCTCATCCTTCTAAATTCCAACGAGTACAGTCCCAGTCTACTCAACATACTGTTCTAGGAAACTATCGCGGATACATTCTATAAACTCCTCCTCAAGGTTGCCTTGACCGACCTGGTTAAACCAATCGACATGTAGATTAAAATCCCCCATGATAACTGCTGTACCATTTCTATATGCATCAGTTATTTCTTTGTTTATTGCCTGCCCCACCATAACGTTACTATTTGGTGGCCTATAGTAATGGCCACTAAATCATAGTCATTTACGATGATTTGTGCCATCAACTCATTTACTTTATTCCGAATACTACAAGCATTCAGGTGAAGTACACTTATGTTGGTTTTTTTACCTCTGTTTTGAATCTTAACATCTCCAGTTTTATTCCTTTTGTTATTACTGGGCCTATTCACTGAGCTCCCCTCAGTCACTGTACCTTGTACTGTCGCCCTTTTTGATTTTTGACTATGTCTTCTCTGCCTTGCACTTTTCCCCTTACTTCCTTTTGCTTCTGTCCCTGTTTTACTACCTTCCAACTTCCTGCATCGGTTCCCATCCCCCTGCCACATTAGTTTAAACCCTCCCCAACAGCTCTAGAAAACACCCCCCCTAGGACATCGGTTCCAGTCCTGCCCAGGTGCAGACCATCCGGTTTGTACTGGTCACACCTCCCCCAGAACCGGTCCCAATGCCCCAGGAATTTGAATCCCTCCCTCTTGCACCATCTCTCGAGCTACGCATTCATCCTATCTATCCTGTCATTCCTACTCTGACTAGCTCGTGGCACTGGTAGCAATCCTGAGATTACTACCTTTGAGGTCCTACTTTTTAGTTTAACTCCTAACTCCCTGAATTCCGCTTGTAGGACCTCATCCCGTTTTTTACCTATATCGTTGGTGCCTATGTGCACCACGACAGCTGGCTGTTCACCCTCCCCCCCCAGAATGTCCTGCAGCCGCTCCGAGACATCCTTGACCCTTGCACCAGGGAGGCAACATACCATCCTGGAGTCTCGATTGCGTCCACAGAACCGCCTGTCTATTCCCCTTACGATCGAGTCCCCTATCACTATAGCCCTGCCATTTTTCTTCCTGCCCTGCTTTGCAGCAGAGCCAGCCACGGTGCCATGAACCTTGCTGCTGCCTTCCCCTGGTGAGCCATCTCCCTCAACAGTATCCAAAGCGGTATACCTGTTTTGCAGGGAGATGACCGCAGGGGACACCTGCACTGCCTTCCTACTCTTGCTCTGTCTTTTGGTCACCCATTTGCTATCTCCCTCAGTAACTTTCACCTGCGGTGTGACCAACTCGCTAAACGTGCTATCCACGACCTCCTCAGCATCGCGGATGCTCCAAAGTGAGTCCATCCGCAGCTCCAGAGCCGTCAAGCGGTCCAACAGGAGCTGCAACTGAACACACTTCTTGCACGTGAAAGAACCAGGGACAGTGGACGTGTCCCTGAGCTCCCACATCGCACACGAGGAGCATGACACGGGTCTGGGATCTCCTACCATGTCTTAAACCTTAGGTAAACTTATACAACAACAATTTCAAAATAAAAATAAATAAATTAGACAATGAAAAGAAAATCTACTTACCAGTCACTTACCAGGGTTAAAAAGCACCTCTGAAAAAGCACCTTCTCTCACTCTGCACCAAATTACCAAGTTGCAATCCCCACTCTAGATGTGCCTCACTCAGGATGTGTCTCCTTGAAAAGCGCTCAAGATCAATCCGAGTGATCAAGATACGGCCCAATTAAGCGGGGCCAAGTTCAAGGCCCACCCAAAAGTGCACGAAGCCCCTTCGGGTATAAGAAGGCGGCCCCGACAGAGAATTGCTCTCTTGGAATTGGCTCTCAAAGTGGAGAGATCCTTCCACCAGCTGCACCAGAAGCAAGTTACCAGACGCTCGCTACCAGACGGACGACCTTAGCTGTTCTCCTGTACCACTTCGAACCCAACAACCTCAGATCCGAACAACGGCCATTGTTCCTCTGACTGAGTGGGCACCCGAAGTTAAGTATAGGCGTTAGCGTTAGAGATAGTTTAGTTTGTAGTACTTTGTGCATGAGCAGATCTTACTGGGTGTGTAGATAAATAGTATTGACTTTGAACGAACTAACTGGTGTATTGGCTCTTTGATCAGTATTCGGGTTTGAACCTTGTGGCGGTATCGACAGATACCTGGCGACTCTAAAGCAAACATAATTAGGATTAAGGAAGGCGGCCACATTGACCGCCATATTTATAACCAAATAAATATAGCAACAGTACCCGGCGAAGCTGAGGGTAACGTATAATGCCAAAGACTATTATTTTGAGACAGTGGAGGTGGCTGAGGTGTTTGTGAGGGCAGAAGGCCTGGGACAGACGTGAGGAGCGGAGCTGGAAGAGAGACTGTGGACTGTGTTTGGGCAGCTGGAAAATGTATAAATGCTACAACTTTCTTTTTACTGATGTGTATTGTAATTTACTTCTCTTTGCGTTGTTACAGAGTTCAAGTTAATGGTTGGGTTGATTGGCGTTCTGTGTTGCGACGGTTATATCTTATTTTAGTGAATTAGTGGGTTGGATTGTTGTTTTTGATTTTTCTTTCTCTGGGGCTGGGTGGAAGGGGACGATATATGTTGGCGGGGGGAGCCACCCGCACTAGCTAAATAAAGTCAGCTAGTAAACAGAGGTGAGGTGAGAAGAGGACTGCGGACATTGGAACCTGGATAGTAGGTTTCAATGGGCCTACGAGGAGAGCGGGGGGTGGGGGGGGGTTTCGATGTTAATAATGGACAGGGGCGGGTCAGGCTTATGGGGCAGGGCCTGGTGGTTTGATGATGGTGGATAAGAAGGGGGGGGGGGGGGGGGGGGAGTGACAGACCCCCAATTAGGATAGCCACGTGGAACATGAGAGGATTAGGAGGTCCAGTCAAGAGGTCAAGGGTGCTTGCGCATCTTAAAAGTTTGAAAGCCGATGTGGCAATGCTGCAGGAGATTCACTTGAGGGTGAAGGACCAGGTGAGACTTGAAAAGGGCTGGGTTAGTCAAGTGTTTCACTCTGGATTTGACGGAAGGGCTTGAGGTGTTGCAGTACTGGTCAGCAAAAGGGTACGCTTCCAGATGGAGAAGGTGGTGGCAGATCAGGGGGGTAGATATGTGACTGTGACGGGTGCTGGAGGGGAGATTAGTGGCGCTGTTAAATGTATACGGTCCCAATTGGGACGATGTGGGATTCGCAAACAAGGTGTTACGGGCCATCCCCGACTTGGACACACACAAACTGATTGTGGGGGGGGGACTGGAACTTGGTGCAGGAGCCAAGGTTGGACAGATCACGCCCGCGCTCGCTGGTTCCCATCAGGGGGAGGCAAAGGTGCTGGCTGGGCTAATGGTGGAAATGGGAGGGGTGGACCCTTGGAGGTTTCTGTACCCGGGGGAACGGGAGTACTCGTTTTTCTCAGCAGTCCAGAAGGTATTCTCGCAGATCGACTTTTTCATGGTGGGGAAGGCTTTGCTGGCTAGGGTAAGGGGTCGGAATACTCGGCAATTGCTGTGTCAGATCATGCTCCGCATTGGGTGGATATGGTGCTGGAGAAGGGGGTAGCGCAGAGGCCGGGGTGGAAACTGGATGTGGGACTTTTGGGGAAAGAAGTATTCTGTGAGAAAATCGAAAAGGTAATTAATAAATATGTCGGTTTCAACTGCACGGGTGAGGTGTCAAAGGCAGTTGTCTGGGAGGCTCTAAAGGCAGTCATGAGGGGTGAGGTATTTTCGTTTAAGGCCAGGTTGGAGCGGCAGAGGGTAATAGATGAGGTGTTGGAGGTAGATAGGAGTTATGCAGAAGATGGGAAAGAGGAAGGAACTACAGGCGAGCTTCGACCGACTGTCTACCAGGAAGGCAGTGCGCCAACTGTGACGAGCAAGGGGTGCAGGTCAGTTCCAGAGGGAATCAGTGGCAAGGGAAATTCTTCAGGTGAGGGATAGGGCAGGGAAGTTGGTGGTGGCTCCGGAGCTGATTAACAAGGTTTTTGAGGCGTTTTATGAGAGGTTGTACACGTCAGAGCCACCTGGGGGCGACGGTGAGATGCAGGATAGGTTGGAGTTCCCGAGACTAGGGTAGGGGGACAGGGCTACATTGGAAGGAGCAATAGTGGAGCAGCAGATAAAGGATGCGATTGGGAGGATGCAGTCGGGGAAGGAGGCAGGGCCGGATGGGTTTCCGGTGGAATATTATTAAAAATTCAAGAATAAGCTGGCGCCCCCTGATGGTGGGGATGTTTGAAGAGGCGATAGGGAAGGGAGTGCTCCCACAAACCATGGGGCAGGCACCGATTCTAAAAAAAAGATAAGGATCCGACGGAGTGTGGGTTGTATAGGCCCATATCACTTCTGAATGTGGACGCAAAAGTATTGGCGAAGGTACTGGCGGGTAGGCTAGAGGAGTGCCTCCCGAAGGTGATAGGTGAGGATCAGACAGGGTTCGTGAAAGCGAGGCAGCTGTTTTCGAACATTAGGAGTGTCTTGAACGTCGTTATGGCACCGGCGGAGGGGAAGGAAACAGAGGTGGTTGTGGCATTGGACGCCGAGAAGGCGTTTGACCGGGTAGAATGGGGGTACCTGATGGCAGTTCTGGAGTGGTTTGGGATTGGACCAAGATTTGTGAACTGGGTAAAGCTACTATATAAGGAGCCGAGGGCAAGTGTCCGCACAAACAACATCAGCTCGAGATACTTTTCTCTCCACCGTGGGACGAGGCAGGGATGTGCTATGTCCCCCCTCCTGTTTGCACTCACGATTGAGCCGTTGGCCATCGCAATAAGAAGTTCGGGAGCATGGAAAGGAATAGTGCGGGCGTGGGGGATAGAGCATAGGGTGTCCTTATATGCCGACGACTTGCTGTTATACGTGTCGGAACTGAGTGTGTCGATAGGGGGAATATTGGAGATACTTAGAGTATTTGGGTCTTTCTCGGGGTACAAGCTGAATCTAGAAAGAGTGAGTATTTTGAGGTGTCTCAGCCGGGGATGGGGGCAGGGGTGGGGGTGGGGCTTCGCAGGTACAACATCTCTAGTTTTGTGGGGAAAGTGAAAGCCGATCTGGCAAGGTGGGATGGTCTCCGTCTGTCACTGGCGGATTGGGTACAGGCGGTTAAAATGGATGTGTTGCCGCGATTTCTGTTTATTTTTCAATGCCTGCCGATTTTCCTGCCAAAGGCTTTTTTCAGAGAGATTGAGGGAAGGATTACCTCGTTCATATGGAGAGGGAAGGTGGCGAGAGTGAGAAAGGTGCTGCTACAGAGGGGAAGGCAGGCAGGGGGTTTGGTCTTCAGAACCTGATGTACTACTACTGGGCAGCGAATGTGGAGAAGGTGCGGAGCTGGGTCAGAGGGGTTGATTCCCAGTGGGTCTGAATGAAGAGAGTTTGTGCAGAGGGACGGGACTGAAATCACTAGCAACAGCGCTGCTCCCGATAGCTCTGGGGAAATACTCAGGGAGTCCGGTAATAATAGCTTCATTGAGAATTTGGAGGCAGTTTTGCCAACACTTCGGGTTGGGGGCAGGGTCAAGGGAAATGCCAATTCGGGGGAACCACAGATTTGAGTCAGGGAGATGGGATGGAAATTTTCGGAAATGGGGGGAGAAGGGGATTAAGATGCTAACAGATTTGTTTCTTCGGGGTCGGTTTGCAGGACTGATGGAGCTGGAGCCGGGGGGGGGGGGGGGGGCGGGGGGAGGAGTGTTTAGATATATGCAGGTTTGAGATTTTGCCAGAAAGGAGATACAGAGCTTCCCGGAGGAACCAGCCTCCACATTGCTAGAGGAGGTGCCGACGACAGGGTGACTATATACGGAGCTATTTTGGAAGAGGATAAGGCACCACTGGAAGGGATCAAAGCAAAGTGAGAGGAAGAGTTGGGAGACGTTATAGAGGAGGGGTTCTGGTGTGAGGTGCTCCGGAGAGTAAATGCCTCCACCTCGTGTGCAAGGTTGGGGCTGATACAGCTGAAGGTGGTATACAGAGCACACCTCACGAGGGCGAGGATGAGCCGATTCTTTGAAGGAATAGAAGATGTGCGAGCATTGTGGGGGGGGGGGGGGGGGAGAGCTAATCAAGTTCATTTGGTTTGGTCTTGTCCAAAGCTAGAGGATTACTGGAAGGAGGTTTTTAGGGTAATTTCCAAGGTGGTGCACATGAAACTGGACCCGGGTTCCCGGGAGGCCATATTTGGTGTGTCGGACCAGCCAGGGTTGGAAACGGGGGCGGAGGCAGATATCGTAGCCATCGCTCAAAGGCGGATCCTGTTGGGATGGAGAGCAGCCTGTTGGGATGGAGAGGGGACCTGTTGCAATTATTGACTGTTGAGAAGGTTAAGTTTGAACTGAGGGGAAGGATGGAGGGGTTCTACAATTCATGGGCATTATTCATTGTGCACTTTCAAGAACTGGATAACATTGAACATTAGTTAGGGGTGATGGGGGGCTGTGTATATTAAGGGTGACTATGGGTGATCCCTGATTCCTTTTTGTCATTTGTTTATGTAAACATGCGTGCTAATGTTTGGGGTTTGGTGGGAAGATGGGATCATTGTTATTGTTATGGGGATTTACATATTTGTTGCTGTTTATTGTTGGTGGGTGTAAATTTGGGAGAAAATGTGAAAAAGAATAAAAATATTTTAAAAAAAAAATTATTATCATTGCTCTCGAGGTTCACTGGTCTATTGTTCACAGTTCCTGATATCCCATCAACTGATAGTCGCTTCTACTTAAGATGCATTGGACTATTGTTCACAGTTCCTATAACCCATCAAGCAATCATCGCTCGTCCCAAGGCAGGCTCAGGTGCCCTGTCAACAAGTCATCAACCAGACCATTGGGCACTGAGACCCTGCCTCCTGAGACTCCATTGGGCGAAGGCCAAGGGCAGGTGGAGAAAGGTGGGTGGCGACAGGGGGATAAAAAGATAGGCATTTTACAGACATCTGGAGAGAAAGGACTGGAAGCAAAAGATTGGAAGCAAAAGACTGGAAGCTTGGTGTGTGAGGTGACCTTGACCAGACCAGAAGGAAGGAAACAAGCAAGGAATAGCCAGTGAGAATCACCATTGCAAAGCCAAACCAGAGGGACTCAGGGATCGGATCTGCAGCTTACCAAATCACCTTTAACCTTTAAGGGAAGTATAGTCGAATCCTGGGTGTTTCTTGTATGTACAGTGGGTAATTTATGGGTTAACTATATTTAATAAAGTGTGTTGCATTATATCTGTGTCCTCATAAATAAAGATACCCGGGTAAACTTTAATTAAAGAGCTGGTTGAAGTATCTGAATTGGACATGTACAACAAACTCGCTGCCGGAGAAGGTGGTGGAAGCAGGTACAATAGTGACGTTTAAGGAGCGTCTCGACAAATACATTAATAGGATGAGAATAGAGGGATAGGGACCCTGGAAGTGTAGAAGGTTTTAGGTTAGATTGGCAGCTTGGTCAGCACAGGCTTGGAGGGCCGAAGGATCTGTTCCTGTGCTGTACTTTTCTTTGTTCTTTGCTCTCTTCGATTCTGTGGCCGCAAAAGAAACTCTAGGATGGTATGTTTCCTCCCTGGTGCTGGGGTCAAGGTTGTCTCAGAGCGGTTGCAGGATATTTTGAAGTGGGATAGCGAACAGCCAGTTGCTGCAGTACACTTTGGTACAAACGACATAGGTTAAAAAAAAAGGATGCGGTCCTAAGAGCAGAATATAGGGAGCTGATAATGTCACTATTCTGTCTCTTTTCCTGTCCCAGTCTCCTTCAAGTTTGTGTTCATCACCCCTCTTTCCAAGAAGCAGTATTCCTTGACCCCTTAGTTCTTGAAAACCACTGCCCATCTTCAACCTCCCTTTCGTCCCCAAAGACTTTCAGCATGCTGTCACCTCCCAAATGCAAGCCAAACTATCCCAGAATGCCATCCTGTGGGAATGAGATAAACTATCTCCCACAACCTTCTAGACTGGTCTGCGGTCTTTGACATGTTTGATCTTTAATATTTTTTCCCTCATCATCTGGTTGAATGGGACTGCACTCGCTTGGTATGAACATATTGTATAGGAACAGAAGTAGGCCATTCAGCCCCTCGAGCCTGCTCCGCCATTCAATACAATAATGGCTGATCTGTATGTGTTGAATTCGACATTCGCATCTACTCCCGATAACTTCTGGTCCCCTTGCTTAACAAGATCTATCTACATCCACCTTAAAAATATTCAATGAACCCACCTTCTGAGGCAGTGAGTTTCAATTTCACACAATCCTCTTGAGGAAAGAAAATCTAATCTCTGTCATAGAAATTATGCGCTGGTGAAATTATAATCACTTGAGGCACAACTGAATGAACTGCTGGAGCTGCAGGTTGACAATACTCTGGATCCTGATGGACTGAGAATCATAGAATTTACAGTGCAAAAGGCCATTCGGCCCATCGAGGATGCACCTATCCTCTGAAAGAGCACCCATCCAGACCCACGCCCCCATCTTATCCTCGTAACACAGTAACCCCACCTAACTTTTTGGACGCTAAGAGGCAATTGAGCATGGTCAATCCACCTAACCTGCACATCTTTGGATTGTGGGAGGAAACCGGAGCAGCCGGAGGAAACCCACGCAGACACTGGGAGAACGTGTCAGTGACCCAAGACCGGAATCAAACCCGGGTCCCTGGCGCTGTGAGGTAGCAGTGTTAACCACTGTGCTACCATGCCCCCGAAAAGGGCAACCCCTAATTTTAAAACCGTGCTCTCTCAGTTCTGGACTCACCCACAAGAGGAAACATCCTTTCCACCTTGTAAAGACCGTTCAGTCACCCCTCACTCTTCTAAATTCCAGTGTAAACAAGCTTAGTCTATCCTCATAAGACAACCCCTTCATTCCAGGTTGACCCAGTGAACCTTCTCTGAACTGCCTCCAATGCGTTTACATCCTTCCTTAAATAAGGAGACAAAAACTGCTCGCAGTATTCGAGATGTGGTCTCAATAATGCCCTGTATAACTGAAGCATAACATCCTGAACTTTATGTTCAATTCCTCTCATAATAAAGGATATAATTTTGTTAGTCTTCTCAATTACTTGGTGGTGTATCTGCACATTAACTTTTTGTGGCTCATGCACTTGGACACTGATATAAATTGTAAAAAGTTGAGGCGCCAGCAAAGACCCCACTTGTCATCCCGTTAATCAAAAATGACCTATTTTCTGCCAGCCAGCCAATCTTCTATCCATGTTAATATCACCCCATACACCAGGAGCTCTAATTTCCGCAATAATCTTTGATGTGGCACTTTATCCAATGCTTTCTGGAAATCTAAGTACATCTACAGGCTCTCCTCCATCCTCAGCACATGTTACTCCTCCAAATGCAACAAGGCCTGGACAATATCCAGGTTTGGGCTGACAAGTGGCAAGCAGGGTAGCATGGTGGTTAGCATAAATGCTTCACAGCTCCAGGTTCCCAGGTTTGATTCCCGGCTGGGTCACTGTCTGTGTGGAGTCTGCACGTCCTCCCCCTGTGTGCGTGGGTTTCCTCCGGGTGCTCCGGTTTCCTCCCACAGTCCAAAGATGTGCGGGTTAGGTGGATTGGCCATGCTAAATTGCCCGTAGTGTCCTAATAAAAGTAAGGTTAAGGGGGGGGGGGGGGGTTGTTGGGTATAGGGTGGATACGTGGGTTTGAGTAGGGTGATCATGGCTCGGCACAACATTGAGGGCCGAAGGGCCTGTTCTGTGCTGTACTGTTCTATGTTCTAATATTCATGCCACGCAAGTGCCAGACAATAACCCTGTACTATCAACATCCTGGGGGGGGGGTTACGATTGACCAGAAAATGAACTGGACTAGCCATATAAATACGGTGTCCAAAAGAGCAGGCCAGAGGCTAGGAAACTTGTGACGAGTAACTCACCTCCTGACTCCCCAAAGCCTGTCCACCATCGACAAGGCACAAGTCAGGAACGTGATGGAATACTCCCCACTTGCCTGGATGAGTGCAGCTTCAACAGCACTCAAGAAGCTTAACACCATCCAGAACAAAGCAGCCCGCTTGATTGGCACCCCTTCCACAAACATTCATTCACTCCACCACTGCTGCACAGTAGCAGACATGAATACCATCTACAAGACTCAATGAGGACACACCAAGGCTTCTTAGACAGCACCGTCCAAATTCATGATCACTACCATCTGGCAGGACAAGGACGGCAAATACCTGGGAAAACCATCACCTGGAGGTTCCCCTCCAAGCCATCCACATCCTGACTTGGAAATACATCGCCATTCCTTTACTCTCCTGGTGTCAAAATCCTGGAATGCCCTCTCTGACAGCACAGTGGGTGTACCTACACCACATGGACTGCAGTGGTCAAGAAGGCAGCTCACCACCACCTTCTCAAGGGCAACGAGGGATGGGCAATGAATGCTAGCATAGCCAGAAAAGCCCACATCCCCGAATGAATAAAAAAATATGCTAGGGATTTTCGAAGGCCATAATATCTGAATGGTGTGAGGGCTACCCACTTAAACACTGGCTGATGATTCTGGTGTGCCACCCTCAAACACGTACCGAGGAAAGGTACAATGCTGCTCAAAGCTCCACAATTTCCCTTATAGAGCAAAGCATAGATGTGTTTCAGATGCCTGAATTGCTCGGCGGCTCAGTACAAGACTCATGATCGCACTGTACTGTGCTCTTCACAATCTGGCTATGCCTGTGCCAGAGGGGGAGCTGGAGGCTCATTAGAAGAGGAAGATGTAGAGGTGCAGGAAGCTCAAGGGGTTGCTGAGGGACATGATGAATGCCACAATGCGCCCATGATGCATCTCCCCAAGCCATTCCCTGTCTTCTCAGGAGATAACTGAACCATTACTTAGAAAACAAGTCCTGCATTCAAACTTGCGTGCTCTGACCTCATGACTCTCTGGGACAAGATCTTAGCTTTAGAACATAGAACACTACAGCGCAGTACGGGCCCTTCGGTCCTCGAAGTTGCGCCGACCTGTGAAACCATCTGAAGCCTATCTGACCTACACTATTCCATTTTCATCCATATGTCTATCCAGTGACCACTTAAATGCCCTTAAAGTTGGCGAGTCTACTACTATTGAAGGCAGGGCGTTCCACACCCCTACTACTCTCTGAGTAAAGAAACTGCCTCTGACATCTGTCCTATATCTATCACCCCTCAATTTAAAGCTATGTCCCCTCGTGTTGGTCATCACCATCCGAGGAAAAAGACTCTCACTGTCCACCCTATCTAACCCTCTGACTACCTTATATGTCTCTATTAAGTTACCTCTCAGCCTTCTCCTCTCTAACGAAAACAACCTCAATTCCCTGAGCCTTTCCTCGTAAGACCTTCCCTCCATACCAGGCAAAATCCTAGTAAATCTCCTCTGAACCCTTTCCAAAGCTTCCACATCCTTCCTATAATGTGGTGACCAGAACTGCACGCAGTACTCCAGGTGTGGCCGCACCAGAGCTATATACAGCTGCAGCATGACCTTGTGGTTCCGAAACTCAATCCCCCTGCTGATAAAGGCTAGCACACCATATGCCTTCTTAACAGCCCTATTAACCTGGGTGGCAACTTTCAGGGATTTATGTACCTGGATGCCGAGATCTCTCTGTTCATCTACACTACCAAGAATCTTGCCATTAGCCCAGTACTCTGCATTCCTGTTACTCCTTCCAAAGTGAACCACCTCACACTTTTCCGCATTAAACTCCATCTGCCACCTCTCAGCCCAGCTCTGCAGCTTATCTATGTCCCTCTGTATCCTATAACAAATCTCCCCGGAACAGCCAATCAGAAGCTCTGCTCTGCTGCCCTCTGCTGGATGCTCACCTTCCGTCGAACTCCTCGGGTCACTGATGCAGGTGCACCTTCAACTTACGCTGACCGCACTGCACGTATGCAAATCTCCCCGGAACAGCCAATCAGAAGCTCTGCTCTGCTGCCCTCTGCTGGACGCTCGCCTTCCGTCGAACTCCTTGGGTCACTGATGCAGGTGCACCTTCAACTTACGCTGACCGCACTGCACGTATGCAAATCTCCCCGGAACAGCCAATCAGAAGCTCTGCTCTGCTGCCCTCTGCTGGATCAGCTTTGGTCAGCGGTGGCCTGCTAATGCACTCACTCAGAGTCCACTGAGGAATGCCAGCGACGCGAGAGAAGGCTTGACTCCATCTAATGATGTAACACAGCCTCGGGCTCTCATGCTAAAGTGCATTCTGGGGTTTGGACACTGACACTTTGGAAGCCCAAATGCCGCGAGAATATTATTGCTGATGAGCTGTTCTCAAGCATCACTGTCCTTTAAAGAATAAAGGTTCGAAACTTACCCATCATATTGCTCCCAAAGATTTATACACATTTCCTTGACAACACACAAGGGTACGGAGATTAGTTCAACTAGGATTGGCATCACATGAATGTTAATCTCAGAGTGGGACTCTCTTGAGTGAGAGGATGGCTAAACCTCAACCAATGTAAGAGGATTCCAAACTACAAATTAACAACATCTTCAGTTGATCAGAGCATTCACATACCTGTCAAATGAGTTTCAATAAGTGCCATTTCTTTACAGTGACAGCAACATTTTTTAACTTTTCTAACTCTCCCTTAGAACAGCCCCGACATATGCCGCAGAGGTGGAAGCAGTCTGCTCACTGCTACGTCCTGATGCCTATGATGAATTTGATGGATGTCCTCTCACTAGTGACCAATGCCGTAAGGCCCCAGCCTAATATGTCTCCCCCACTCAGGGGAAGAAGTGTCATCATGGCCTGTGCTGCTCGAATAGCAGAGGGGATTCTGGGCAGCTACACACCCTTAACAGCATCTTGAGTGGAGGCACCCATCTTGACCGGCTGACGCTCATCGTCCCTGTGGGGAGGGCCACAGCCTGACACTCGCAAGAGAAGGTGCACATGGAACGATGGCAAGGTGCCCATGTCAGCTGCAGGGCTGAGGCAAATCTGACAAGATCTGCTGGACCAAGGTCTCCATTGTGTTTTCTATCATTGTGTTTTCTAACCTTCTCTGGTAGCCTTAAGGCGCTCGCAGATCAGAGCCACAACATTAGATAGATAGCGGACAGACTTCTCCATCATTCACTCCAGTTTTCTGAGTTACTGTTGAACCGCTGTCTGATGTTCTGCAGCCTGCAATTGTATCCCCTCTTCCTAAACTTCCTGAAGTTCATGATCTGACTGAGATTGAGCAAGTGGCTGCTCCCGCCAGCAGCCCTCCAAGTGCCAGAGACCTGGCCTGTCCCTGCCTCCCACTGTAGTGGGAACATGTCAGTGCGTTGTTCCCAAGAAAGTGACCCCCGGTCTAATCTAGAGCTACGCCCACTGAGGTGTGTTAGAAAGGTAGGAGATTTTGATGGATAAAATCCATTACATTTCCACCTATCTTCCTTCTATTCTAGAAGAGTAATATTCGACTTGAAACTTTAAATCCTTTTCTGTATTGACAGGTACAAACAAGCCTGCTGAATACTTCAGGCACTTTTTGTTTCTATTATAGAAAATCTCAAAATGGAGAAAGGTGACTAGTGGTGTCCCACAGGGATCCCTGCTCGGACCACTGTTGTTTGTGATATACATAAATGATCTGGACGAAGGTATAAGTGGTCTGGGGCGAAATTCTCTGCAGACCGTCGTAACGCCGATTTCCGGCGAGCAAAATTGGTGTAGATGACTCCGGCGTGGGGGCCTTCTTTTAGGCGGCTATTCTCAGTTCCCGGAGGGGCCAGCAGCGGACTGACGCGATACGCTTCAGTTTAACCAGCTGCGGAAGGGGTGAGACCCGGCGTTTTTTGGGGGGGGGGGGGGGTGGAGGAGGAGGAGAGAGACAGCCCGGCGTTTGGGGGGGGGGGGGGGTGGGAGAAAGACCGGCATTTGGGGGGGGGGGGGGGGGGGAGGAGGAGAGAGACAGACCGGCATTTGGGGGGGGGGGGGGGGGGGGGGAAGAGAGAGAGAAAGACAGACCGGCATTGGGGGGGGGGGGGGGGGGGGAGGAGGAGGAGAGAGACAGACCGGCATTTTTTGGGGGGGGGGGGGGGGCGAGGACGAGAGACGACGACCCGGCATTGGGGTCGGGTCGGGGGAGAGAGAGGGGGAGCGAGAGACGGAGAGGGGGAGTAAAAAAACCCCAAGACCGGCATTTGGGTG